>NC_033798.1:106347632-106366010 GCF_001876935.1 Asparagus officinalis | reverse complement strand
TGGTCTGCCGCGCCTTAGCCGCGGCACCATGTCCTGCCGCGCTGCCATGTAGTTGCTTGATGATGTGTATAATGTTCTTCTATGTTATCTTGAGTGGTGTTTGGACGTCTGTAAGCATTTTTTGACGCCTATAGATACCCCCTCCAAAGTATTCCAGACTCATTCTTTTATAGAGGAGTCTGGGATACTTTGGATAAGACAGATCTTATCTGCAATCCCTTTAATGCTTGATTGAGTAGATCGTGGAGAGGAGTCCATAAAATAGCTTCGGCTCTTGATTTCTTCATCCATTAGTCTATTCGGTTCTTTGTAGAATAGCTAATATTTCTCCGACACTGCGTTTATCGCTCGACCGTTGTTGAGATCTTGAGTTGAAGTTGGTATTTCCAGATTGATGCTCGTTTGTCTCTCAAAAGTTCGTCAGGTTATCCTTAAGAATATTCAGATTAATATTCTCCAGAAACTTCCTGTTGAGGGTAGGGAAACAGTTTAGACTCGTGTACCTATTGGAGTAATATGGTCTCTTTTTTGTTGGTAGAGATGAACCCAAAATCGGAGAGGAAGAATTTTATATTCTATCTCCTGGTCTCTTGTTTGTTGGTAGAGATGAACCCGAAATCGGAGAGGAAGAATTTTATATTCTATCTCCTGGTCTCTTGTTTGTTGGTAGAGATAAACCCAAAATCGGAGAGGAAGAATTTTATATTCTATCTCCTGGTCTCTTGTTTGTTGGTAGAGATAAACCCGATGATGGAGAGGAAGAATTTTATATTCTATCTCCTGATACAAAGGAAATTTGAAGTGGGATTTCTATTCAGAGAATCTGAATAAGGTTTGATCAATTGAGATTGGAAGCAATCCTAACTTTTATAGGTTTGATTGCGCAAATCGAAGGTGGACCTCTTGTTCATGGAAGGAATCAAGAGGGGATTTTGGCTTTGGTCGGGTTTGACCAAGTGGGAGTTTTGAGACGATCCTAACTGTTTAAAGGTTTGATCGTTCAATTTGTGGACCTCTCGTTCATGGAACGAATCGAGAGGGGATTTTGGCTTTGGTCCTAACTGTTTAAAGGTTTGACCAAGATGGGAATTTGAGACGATCCTAACTGTTTAAAGGTTTGATCGTTCAATTTGTGGACCTCTCGTTCATGGAACGAATCGAGAGGGGATTTTGGCTTTGGTCCTAACTGTTTAAAGGTTTGACCAAGATGGGAATTTGAGACGATCCTAACTGTTTAAAGGTTTGATCGTTCAATTTGTGGACCTCTCGTTCATGGAAGGAATCGAGAGGAGATTTTGGCTTTGGTCCTAACTGTTTGAAGGTTTGACCAAGATGGGAATTTGAGACGATCCTAACTGTTTAAAGGTTTGATCGTTCAATTTGTGGACCTCTCGTTCATGGAACGAATCGAGAGGGGATTTTGGCTTCGGTCCTAACTGTTTAAAGGTTTGACCAAATGGGTTTTGTGAGGGAAGATTGATCTAACGAAGTGATCGAATCTCATCTCAGCAAAAGAGTGTTCGAAAATCATAATAGGAACTTAGTATTTATCATTCTGTCCGTAATAATCGGGTTATCCCTAAGAATATTATATTTAACATTCTTCCAGGAACTTCCCATTACATGAATTATCGACCCCCAGCTTTCTTTGCGAAACTGGGTATAACGAGGAGTACGTCACCCTCAGTCGCATGTTCGAGTTATCCTTAAGAATATAAGATTCTCTAGGAACTTCCCATTACATAAATCATCCACCCCCAGCTTCCTTTGTGAGGCCGGGTTTAACATCGTACCTAGTTGGATGACCGAGAAGCAGTTTATACTCGTATACTCTTTGGAGTGTTGGGAAACAGTTTATACTCGTGCACCCACTGGAGTTGGGGAAACAGTTTATACTCGTGTACCCAATGGAGTAAGGTCGTTTTTAATCGGCTTGTTTCGTTGTTATGACGCCGGAGTCAATTAGGGCTTGGATCTTGTTTTTGAGTCTAAAGCAAATCTCGGTGGGATGAAGAACTCTTCTGTGGTACGCACAGTAGTTTGGATCCGTAATCCTCTTAGCTCCATCCTGATCTTTAATAGGTGGTAGCTCGATTTTGTCATTAGCGAGAAGGTATTCCAATATGGCTGGAGCTTCATCATCTTCGAAAGAATACTCCTTTTGGAACCTTGGATCGAGAGTTGCGTTCACAGGAATTGTGGATGTCGTCGGTTGACCTCTCTCAACTTTCTTTCTTTTAAGAAAGTGTTTAGCTTGTTCACCCCGAGATTTTAACTCCTTCCAAGTTGTGGATGGCACGACCTCCAGAGCTTCCAGGACATCGATGGAGAGGTTATTGTGGCATGTTTGCAGGATGAACTCCTCTGTAATAGGATCTCTGCAATTCATTGCTTTGTTACGGAAACGTTTGACAAAATTGTCAACTGACTCTCCGTCTTTTTGCTTCTCATCCAAAAGGGTTCCGATTGACACTTCGGTGTCATCATCGAAGAAATTGCTGAGGAACAAACTTTCCATGTCATCCCAACAATTGATGCTCCCTGGCTTGAGCCGTCGGTACCAATCGAAGGCGGGCCCGCGAAGGGTGCCAACGAATGACCGGACCATTAAAGCCTCGTTTCCAGAGATCATGCCCAAATGAGACTTGAAATAAATCAAGTGCTGAATCGGCGAACTCTTCCCCTCAAATGGTGTGAAGTTAATCAGATTGAACTTTGACGGGTACGGTATTGAATCTCATTCCCTTGGATAGGGACATAGAATACCCGTCTTCTTAACTTCTTGAGCCGTCATCAAAGCATTGATTTTTTTTAAGCTCTTTCATTTTTCCGTCATCGTCTATGTCTTCATTCGAATGACGTTGAGGAGAATGAGTTAGACCACCCCCTGTAAGAGTGTTTTCGTCAAAAGTTGGTTCTGTTGTCGAATTCATTATATCTTCGGTCGATTACAATAAATTCAAAGAAAACAGCCTTTTTATAAGACTCTTTTACACAACAAAAAGAAAATTACAACTCTTGAGAAAATAAACGCAGGATCGTTGTTTGGATCACTGCTTTCGTGGGATCTTTGCCTGTGCCGGGAGCGCTTTGACTCGTGGACCACCAAATCACTGATTCTGATTGAACCGTGAGGGGTTTATGATTCTGACTTCGTTTATCGAAGTGAGAAATTGAAACGATATCTTATCGATGTAAGATAGTCGTTCTTCTTGAAATCAAGTCAAAGCCTGATTATCAAGGATTGGCCGTAAGATCAGCACCTCTGCTCTCTCTCTGCTCTCTCTGCTCTGGAGTGCTCCAAATGATCAACTTTTGATCTCTGCTGGCCGCCCCCGTGAAAATAGCCTTCGGGGGGTATTTATAACCCTCTGGATGAACAGTGCTCGCGAGACAGCATTTGCTGTCTCGGCGGGCGAGACAGTGTTTGCTGTCTCGCCCAGCGAGACAGTAAATTTGCTGTCTCGCCCAGCGAGACAGTAAAATACTGTCTACATTTCTGGCAGTTTTCGATGTAACTGCTTTCCCACGTTTCAAACTCCGTTATTCTGGCAGTTATTCACTTGATTCTCGCCCACGACGTTTCCCACGTTCTTGAACAGTTAGTGGCCACGTGTAGGGCAGTTACAAAGGTAGTTTTGACCATCTGAAAGCTGTCTCACGTGCGAGACAGTAAATTCTGTCTCGCACGGCGAGACAGCAAAGACTGTCTCGCGTGGGCGAGACAGTAAAAGTCTGTCTCGCCCGCGAGACAGTGAAGACTGTCTCGCACGGCGAGACAGTCAAGTCTGTCTCGCACGGCGAGACAGTCAAGACTTGTGTTTTTTCTGCCTTTTTGGATGATTTCCTCTTGAGCTGTATGTGGATATCTTTCAGCATTTTTTGACGCCTACAGATACCCCCTCCAAAGTATTCCAGACTCAATCTTTTATAGAGGAGTTCTGGGATGCTTTGGACAAGATAGCTCTTACTTACGATCCTTTCAATGCTTGGTTGAGTAGATCGTGTAGAGGAACCCGTAGGTGGCTTCAACTTTTGATCTCTTTGTCTCTCAATCTATTCAGTGCTTTGTAGAATAGTTAAGATTCTTCCGGCATCGCGTTTATCGCTTGTCCATTGTAGAGATCTTGAATTAAAGCTGGAACTTGTACTTGTGAAATCAGCTCTTGTCGTCAAGTTGACACTGCATATACCCGTTTAGGGGTAGTCAGGTTATTCTCAAGAATATTTTAACTGATATTCTCCAGAAACTTCCTGTTGAGGATAGGGAAACAGTTTAGACTCTTATACCTATTTGGAGTATTCAGGTTATTCTTAAGAATATTCTGAGTAATATTCTCTAGAAACTTCCTGTTGATGATAGGGAAACAGTTTAGACTCGTGTACCTATTGGAGTATTCAGGTTATTCTTAAGAATATTCTGAGTAATATTCTCCAGAAACTTCCTATTGAGGGTAGGAAAACAGTTTAAACTCGTGTATCTATTGGAGTATTCAGGTTATTCTTAAGAATATTCTGAGTAATATTCTCCAGAAACTTCCTGTTGAGGGTAGGAAAACAGTTTAGACTCGTGTACCTATTGGAGTATTCAGGTCTCTTTTTTGTTGGTAGAGATGAACCCAGAATCGGAGAGGAAGAATTTTATATTCTATCTCCTGGTCTCTTGTTTGTTGGTAGAGATAAACCCGATGATGGAGAGGAAGAATTTTATATTCTATCTCCTGGTCTCTTGTTTGTTGGTAGAGATAAACCCGAAATCGGAGAGGAAGAATTTTATATTCTATCTCCTGGTACAAAGGAAATTTAAATTGGGATTTCTATTCAGAGAATCTGAATAAGGTTTGATCAATTGAGATTGGAAGCAATCTTAACTTTTATAGTTTTGATTGCACAAATCGAAGCTGGACCTCTCGTTCATGGAAGGAATCGAAAGGGGATTTTGGTTTTGGTCCTAACTGTAGTAAGGTTTGACCAAGTGGGAGTTCTGAGATGATCCTAACTGTTTAAAGGTTTGATCATCCAATTTGTGGACCTCTCGTTCATGGAACGAATCGAGAGGGGATTTTGGCTTTGGTCCTAACTGTTTAAAGGTTTGACCAAATGGGAATTTGAGACGATCCTAACTGTTTAAAGGTTTGATCGTTCAATTTGTGGACCTCTCGTTCATGGAACGAATCGAGAGGGGATTTTGGCTTTGGTCCTAACTGTTTAAAGGTTTGACCAAATGGGAATTTGAGACGATCCTAACTGTTTAAAGGTTTGATCGTTCAATTTGTGGACCTCTCGTTCATGGAACGAATCGAGAGGGGATTTTGGCTTTGGTCCTAACTGTTTAAAGGTTTGACCAAAATGGGAATTTGAGACGATCCTAACTGTTTAAAGGTTTGATCGTTCAATTTGTGGACCTCTCGTTCATGGAACGAATCGAGAGGGGATTTTGGCTTTGGTCCTAACTGTTTAAAGGTTTGACCAAGATGGGAATTTGAGACGATCCTAACTGTTTAAAGGTTTGATCGTTCAATTTGTGGACCTCTCGTTCATGGAACGAATCGAGAGGGGATTTTGGCTTTGGTCCTAACTGTTTAAAGGTTTGACCAAGATGGGAATTTGAGACGATCCTAACTGTTTAAAGGTTTGATCGTTCAATTTGTGGACCTCTCGTTCATGGAACGAATCGAGAGGGGATTTTGGCTTTGGTCCTAACTGTTTAAAGGTTTGACCAAGATGGGAATTTGAGACGATCCTAACTGTTTAAAGGTTTGATCGTTCAATTTGTGGACCTCTCGTTCATGGAACGAATCGAGAGGGGATTTTGGCTTTGGTCCTAACTGTTTAAAGGTTTGACCAAGATGGGAATTTGAGACGATCCTAACTGTTTAAAGGTTTGATCGTTCAATTTGTGGACCTCTCGTTCATGGAACGAATCGAGAGGGGATTTTGGCTTTGGTCCTAACTGTTTAAAGGTTTGACCAAGATGGGAATTTGAGACGATCCTAACTGTTTAAAGGTTTGATCGTTCAATTTGTGGACCTCTCGTTCATGGAACGAATCGAGAGGGGATTTTGGCTTTGGTCCTAACTGTTTAAAGGTTTGACCAAGATGGGAATTTGAGACGATCCTAACTGTTTAAAGGTTTGATCGTTCAATTTGTGGACCTCTCGTTCATGGAACGAATCGAGAGGGGATTTTGGCTTTGGTCCTAACTGTTTAAAGGTTTGACCAAGATGGGAATTTGAGACGATCCTAACTGTTTAAAGGTTTGATCGTTCAATTTGTGGACCTCTCGTTCATGGAACGAATCGAGAGGGGATTTTGGCTTTGGTCCTAACTGTTTAAAGGTTTGACCAAGATGGGAATTTGAGACGATCCTAACTGTTTAAAGGTTTGATCGTTCAATTTGTGGACCTCTCGTTCATGGAACGAATTTGCCATTGGGAGGTGTATCAGCCATAATGACTTCATCCACCTCTGGATCACTGTCATCTACAACATTCCGAATGTGGTGGCTGGATTCAAATCGCTGATTGGACTCAGGAGGTTGAGGCTGTTGAGTTAACAGTTCTCTCATTTGTTGGATAGCCAACTTCATTTCTGTCTTCACTTCAGCTCTAATTTCTTCACGTTGTTTGGCTAGAGCTTCCTGAAGTATTTGAGTGAACTGATCAGCAGTGATTGTGAATACTTCTCTGATTTGTCCTGTGCTAGACATTGTATCATCAGAAGCGATTGCAGAATAAGTGTCCGAGAATTCATCCTCCGAGGACATTCCTTCTTGCATTCTCTTATAGTCTCTGCGTCTGATGGCTCCTAATTGGAGTCGAGACATCCTTTGAGCAATTCTTGGATTGACTTTTCCTTTCGGAGAAAAGTCGGGATTTGATTCACTCGAATGCCGTTTAGACTTTCTTTTATCAGCCACGTTGATGGTGACTTCAGGGAATTCATCATCTTGGGCAGCTGATTTTCTTTTGCGGAAATGTCTCAGCTTAGGCTTTGATAATGCAGAGACTTTTCGTGGGATGGCTTCTCGTTTGAAACAATTACATCCTGATAATGCTGCTTTAACGAGTCGCGCACAGGAACACCGAGAGTTTGTTTCTCGAATAACTCTCTTTCGAAAATTATTCACCACTCCAACTTGATAATACGATTTTTCGTGGGATGGCTTCTCGTTTGAAACAGTCACATTCTGATAATGCTGCTTTAACGAGTCGCGCACAGGAACACCGAGAGTTTATTTCTCGAATAACTCTCTTTCGAAAATTATTCACCACTCCAACTTGATAATACGATTTATCGGTATGATTACCAAAAAATCGTATCGTCTGTTGGCATGACCTCCCAGGTATGAAGATATCATTTGGTGAATGCGTCTTCTTCTGGGGGTGTAAAACCTTGTTGGCATTCTCAGGACAATTTATTTTTGTCTTTGAGCGATCCAAGGTTATGTCGGGAGTCGCACGTTTAGAACCACCCCCTTGTGGGTATGGAGTCTTAACGGGCTCCGAATGCTGATTTTGCATAAGTCCAGACTTTGGAATCCAAACTTGGCAGAGTTTAGGTGGTTCTTTGGTCACCATTTCCTTCCTCCTTTCTCGTCTTTGTTGTAGGAGAATTCGGACATGAGCAGCATTTGCACGACGTTTTTGTATACGTTCTTTGAGGGTCGAACGAGTCCTTTTGACAATAGTCCATTCCTCCGTCGTGAGTTTAGCAGAGACATGAATGATTGGTTGTTGAGACAACTGAACCACTCGATGCCTCCTCGACTCTAAGTCCGCATGATAACGAACTCCGTCGGTTTGTTCCAAGGCCTTAGCTATTTGACAAGCGCGGCGTTGGCGTTGTCTTTGACGAGCTCTTTTCGTTAATGCCGGTGGGCTTTGATTTAATGACTCTTTACTTGGCGAAGAGCCATTATGAGCAGAGAGGTTGTGAGTAGAATCCTCAGCAACAATCAGGCGAGAGTCTTCATTCTGTGCCTTCTTTGGCATATAAGTATTCCTCAATTGTGAGATCCTCTTGTATTTGCGAGAGGATGATGAGAGATATTCCTCAAACTTAGTTTGGTCGAATTCGTATTCGACCATGAATTCAACTGGAATCTTGATAGGCTGCGACACGACGGTCTCGCCAGCGAGACTGTTGGCTCCCACTGTGGTCGCCAGTTTGTTTTCGTCAAAAGTTGGTTCTGTTGTCGAATTCATTATATCTTCGGTCGATTACAATAAATTCAAAGAAAACAGCCTTTTTATAAGACTCTTTTACACAACAAAAAGA
Organism: Asparagus officinalis; assembly: GCF_001876935.1. Classification (NCBI taxonomy): domain Eukaryota; kingdom Viridiplantae; phylum Streptophyta; class Magnoliopsida; order Asparagales; family Asparagaceae; genus Asparagus; species Asparagus officinalis. The sequence goes on along the minus strand of NC_033798.1, from coordinate 106,357,730 downwards.
AAATTACAACTCTTGAGAAAATAAACGCAGGATCGTTGTTTGGATCACTGCTTTCGTGGGATCTTTGCCTGTGCCGGGAGCGCTTTGACTCGTGGACCACCAAATCACAGATTCTGATTGAACCGTGAGGGGTTTATGATTCTGACTTCGTTTATCGAAGTGAGAAATTGAAACGATATCTTATCGATGTAAGATAGTGACACGTGTAGGGCAGTTACAAATGTAGTTTTGACTATTTCAACACTGTCTCGCGGGCGAGACAGCAAAGACTGTCTCGCGTGGGCGAGACAGTAAAAGTCTGTCTCGCCCGCGAGACAGTAAAGACTGTCTCGCACGGCGAGACAGTAAAGACTGTCTCGCGCGGCGAGACAGTCAAGTCTGTCTCGCACGGCGAGACAGTCAAGACTTGTGTTTTTTTCTGCCTTTTTGGATGATTTCCTCTTGAGCTGTATTTGGATATCTTTCAGCATTTTTTGACGCCTACAAAGAGGTGCCATTGAATCACTCCTAATATCATTATTGGGAGAATGTGTTAAACCACCCCCAGCGTTATTGCCATTGGGAGGTGTATCGGCCATAATGACTTCATCCACTTCTGGATCACTGTTATCTACAATATTCTGAGTGTGGCGGCTGGATTCAGCTCGCTGATTGGACTCAGGAGGTTGAGGCCGTTGAGTTAGCAATTCTCTCATTTGTTGGATAGCTAACTCCATTTTTGTCTTCACTTCAGCTCTAATTTCTTCATGTTGTTTGGCTAGAGCTTCTTGAAGTATTTGAGCAAATTGATCAGAGGTGATCGTGAGTACTTCTCTGGTTTGTCCCGTGCTAGACATTGTATCATCAGAAGCGATTGCAGAACAAGTGTCCGAGAATTCATCCTCCGAGGACATTCCTTCTTGCATTCTTTTGTAATCTCTGCGTCTGATGGCTCCTAATTGGAGTCGAGACATCCTTTGAGCAATTCTTGGATTGACTTTTCCTCTCGGGGAAAAGTCGGGATTTGAGTCACTTGAATGCCCCTTAGACTTTCTTTTATCAGCCACATTGATGGTGACTTCAGGGAATTCATCATCTTGGGCAGCTGATTTTCTTTTGCGGAAATATCTCGGTTTAGGCTTAGACAATACAGAGACTCTTCGTGGGATGGCTTCTCGTTTGAAACAATCACATAATGCTGCTTTAATGAGTCGCGCACAGGAACAATGAGAGTTTATTTCTCGAATAACTCTCTTTCGAAAATTATTCACAACCCCAACTTGATAATACGATTCATCGGTATGATTGCCAAAAAATCGTATCGTCTGTTGGTATGACCTCTCAGATATGACGATATCATTTGGTGAATGCGTCTTCTTCTGGGGGTGTAAAACCTTGTTGGCATTCTCAGGACAATTTATTTTTATCTTTGAGCGATCCAAGGTTATGTCGGGAGTCGCACGTTTAGAACCACCCCCTTGCGAGTATGAAGTCTTAACGGGCTTCGAATGCTGATTTTGCACAACTCCAGACTTTGGAATCCAAACTTGGCAGAATTTCGGTGGTTCTTTGGTCACCGTTTCCTTCTCCCTTTCTTGTCTTTGTTGTAGGAGAGCTCGGGCATGAGCAGCGTTTGCACGACGTTTTTGTATACGTTCTTTGAAGGTCGAACGAGTCCTTTTGACAATAGTCCATTCCTCCGTCGTGAATTGTGCAGAAACGTGAGTAGTTTGTCGTTGCGTTGAACAAACCACTTGTTGTTTCCTCCCGGCGGTTTGTTCCAAGGCCTTAGCTAGTTGACGAGCGCGGCGTTGATGTTGTCTCTGACGAGCCCTCTTCGTCAGTGCTGGTGGGCTTTGATTCGATGACTCTTTAACTAGATAAGAATCATTGTGAGCAGAGGTGTTGCGAGTAAAATCCTCAGCAACAATCAGGCGAGAGTCTTCATTTTGTGCCTTCTTTGGCATGTAGGTCTTCCTCAATTGTGAGATCCTCTTGTACTTGCGAGACAATGAAGATCTTGAAGAGGATGATGAGAGATATTCCTCAAACTTGGTTTGGTCGAATTCGTATTCGACCATGGATTCAACCGGGATCTTGATGATTGGCTGCGACACGACAGTCTCGGCAGCGAGACCGTTGGCTCCCACTGTGGTCGCCAGCTTGTTTGCGTCAAAAGTTGGTCTCGTTGTGGAATTCATTATATCTTCGGTCGATTACAATAAATTCAAAAGAGATAGTCTTTTTATAAGACTTCTTTTATACAACAAAAGAAAAATTATAACTCTTGAGAAACAGGTCTTTCTACATGGAGACTTAGATGAGGAGATCTACATGACACAACCTATGGGGTTTAAAGCTGCAGGAAGGGAAAATTTGGTGTGCAAATTGAGGAAATCTCTTTATGGACTGAAGCAATCACCGCGACAGTGGTATAAGAGATTTGATAGCTTTATGATTGGCCGAGGATACACGAGGAGCCCTTATGACCCGTGTGTTTATATGCGCAAGCTACAGGATGGTGAGCATATTTATTTGTTATTGTATGTTGATGATATGCTCATAGCTTCCAGGAACACTTCAGCTATTGGGAAACTGAAAAAGGAGTTGTCATCTGAGTTTGAGATGAAGGATCTGGGAGAGGCTAAGAAGATACTGGGTATGGAGATTGAGCGAGACAGGGTGAAGGGGAGATTGAAGCTTACACAGAAGAGTTACTTGCAGAAGATGCTGAAGAAATTCAGCTTTGAGGGTAATACCAAGGTGGTGAGTACTCCATTAGCTCCCCACTTTAAGCTTTCAGCTTTGATGTCACCAGTTTCAGTGGAGGATAGGGACTACATGTCCAAGGTTCCATACGCTAGCGCAGTGGGTAGCTTGATGTATGCTATGATGTGTACTAGGTCAGATTTGTCACAGGCCGTGAGCATGGTATCTAGGTACATGCACAACCCCGGGAAGGGGCATTGGGAGGCCGTGAAGTGGATTCTACGACCGCGGCACCATAGGCTGCCGCGCCATAGCCGCGGCACCATGGGCTGTCGCGCCATGGCCGCGGCGCCATGAACTGCCGCGCTGGAGCCGCGACACCAAACGCTGTTTGTTGGTGTGTACATGTTCTTCCATGTTGTTTCGCTTCCTTTAAATCATCCCCTTCTGATTAAGAGAGCAGCGTTTATCGTCTTCTCTTTGCTTTGAGATATATGGCGGTGACTGAAGCAGTGAAGGAGGCTTTGTGGCTACATGGCTTGTTGGATGATTTGGGGATTGCACAGGAGACCATTCAGGTACATTGTGATAGTATGTCAGCTATCTATTTGGCTAAGAACCAAGTCTACCATGCACGCACGAAGCACATTGATGTCAGATTTCACTTTGTACGTGATGTATTGGATGATGGTGATGTCACGTTGGAGAAGGTCCACACTAAGGACAATCCTGCTGATATGTTGACCAAAGTCGTGCCAGGTGTGAAGTTTGGTCACTGTTTGAAATTTTTGAATATTCTTCATTGTTGAGGCCGTTGGCGGCTATTTGGATGAACTACGTTCGGCTTGATTCCTTGGGCAAGAGGATACGTAGGTAGTCTTGCAGATGCTGCCGGTTAAGTTGATTGGGGGTGTTTTGATGTCGGCTCAGTTTTGGCAAACGCTCGCCGAGGTGGAGATTTGTGGAACCAGCAGCAGAGGGAGGTTGACAGGTGAAGATTCAGGCAAACAGGGTGGCGGTCGACCGGTCTGGTCGACCGCATTCGTGCACATGACTCACTGGGCTTCAGCCCGGTCGACCGACATGGATCGCGGTCGACCGGTCCGGTCGACCGACGCTGCGGGTTTCAGTTGGGTTCTGTTTCCAGATCCGTTTCGTTTGTGAGTTGTATTTAAACCCTAAACTCGATTCTAGGGTTAGGCTTGGGCGATTTTGAGCTGCTGAAAGGGGATTTAGAGGGCTTCTATTGTTGGAGTCTATTGGAGAGATCAAGTGGTCTTATTTTAGGGTTTTGGGTAAGATTTGTAACCCTAATTTGTATTCCCCTTTGATTTCATTAGTAAAGCTTCCCCCTCATTGCCCCGTGGACGTAGGCACATTGCCGAACCACGTATATCTTGTGTTCTTGCTGTGATTGGTAGCTTGTGATCTCTTGTGGTCTACTATTGTTCTTGTGTGTGCTTTTGATTTGTCTATTTGGGGCTTCCGCGGCGCACAACACTACATGCATCTGAGAGCATTTGAGAAGAAACAGATATTTCACGTGTTAAATCATAGAAAAAGGTTTAGTTTTAAAAAGACACTTAGGCGCATGAGCTTCCACTAAGGGAAAATTAAGATTCCAGCACGTATTGATGACTTCGAGTCTTTGGGTAGGTCTCATTTGAATGGCTTCTTAGACTGTATTCAAATCATTGTGATATCAGAGCATACTTATGCCATTTTGAGATTACTTCAAAAATTTTTTTTGGCTTGCTGTATATTGAAGAAAACTTAGATTTCATAACCTCTCACTAGCAACATATACTTAGCTCATAATCAACACTAATGTAGGACCGTTAATAAGCATGCAAGCAAGTGAAATACAGAAATAGGCTACAAACCTCTTCCCAAATATTGCATAGGATCCATCCTCTTTTCGCCTTTAGATAAAGAAAGATAGAAAAAATAAAAAAGAATAAAGGGGGAAAAAGAAAAAGAACCCCAAGCTCTTTTCCTTTTCTCTTTGCTCCCCTTTTGTTCTCTCTCTCTCCCTCTCTCTCTCTCTCTCTCTCATCCCTTTCTTCTTTTTTCCATGGGCATGCAATGAGTGTGCGCACGCTGACAGAGTGAGTCCATGTTTGCCCACCCACCCCTCCTCTGCTCGCTCTCTCTCTCTCTCTCCCCACCCTCATCTGCTCTTTCTCTCTCCTCTCTCCCCCATCAAATTCTGAGCTCTCTCTCTCTCTCTGACAGCAGAATCACCTCCTTAATCTCAAATTCCTACTGTATCCTCTCTCTCTCTCTCTCTCATCACAGCCCTCCATTACAAAACAAATGTATATATGCTGTACATGTATTGCATTGGACAAAATCATTGATCTCACTCTTCATAGTCCCTACAAGGGATATATGATAACAAAAGCAAGTTAAACATCTCGAAAAACACTCCTTTAGCCTTTCCTCCTCTGTTCTCTCTATGGCTTTCTTCCTCCTCTTCTTCTTCCTCTGTTTCTTCAGACCCTCTTCCTCCTTTGAGCCCCTCAACATGGAAGGTTTTCTTCCATTTCAATACCCTTCTCTCTTTTATTTTTTGTTCACCTATCTAATTAGATTAATGGGTTGTTTTTTTTAATTTAATAGTGGAGGCTCTGATAGCTATATGGAAAGATTTGAATGACCCCCATGGAGTTCTAAGCAATTGGGATGAAGACTCTGTTGATCCTTGCAGCTGGGCTATGATCACCTGCTCTTCTCAGAATCTTGTCATTGGCTTGTAAGTTTAATCTCTTTTATGTTTATTCATTTTAATGATTTAATGGAAACAAATATAAATTTTTTGAGATTAATTACATGGTTTTTTCCCCCTTCCTCTCAGGGGAGCACCAAGCCAAGGTCTATCAGGAAAACTCTCTGGAATGATTGGAAACCTCACCAATCTTCAGCAAATGTAAGAATTTGCTACCAAATTTCAACAATTTCACCAAAATAGCGTATGGGTATTTCTCAAATAATCTAAATATTTACTGTTTTTTGCAATTTGGGATCTTAGTTTATTGCAGAATAACAATATAACAGGGGAAATCCCAGTGGAGCTCGGGCTACTCCCAAAGCTTCAAACAATGGACCTCTCAAATAACAGATTCTCTGGGAAAATTCCGGACTCATTGGGAAACTTAACGAGCCTTAGATATCTGTGAGTAATTAAATAATAATTGCAAAAAGAACAGAGATTTTGTGGTTCCCCAAAAATTACATTCCCTTGTTTAATTATTTTTGAGACTGCAACTAATGATATCCCTCTGTTTTTGTTATTTTAGGAGACTGAACAATAACAGCTTGAGTGGTTCTTTTCCTGCATCCTTATCAAAAGGCCCCCAGCTCTCTTTCCTGTAAAAATTTAAAATCTTTAATCCTCATTATTATTAACCTTAGTTCATTTCCCAATTTCCTTTATTAATTGTAATCTTTTTTTTCAGGGATTTGTCTTACAATAATCTCAGTGGTCCAGTTCCTATTTTTCCTGCAAGGACATTTAAGTAAATAACCATCTCAAATTTCCTACATTTGATCATAATTTATCCCAAATAAATCTTATTGTTTGACAGTGTTAACTGTCTTTTATATATATATTTAGTGTTGTTGGGAATCCATTAATATGTGGAAGCAAGACAACTGAAGAGTGCTCGAAGACTTCACTGACACCTGTTTCTCTCCCATTCCTCTTGGACTCACCCCACAGTAAACTTCTTCTCCCTGTCCTTATTGTAAATTTTCCAAAACCCCATATTGGACTTTGAAATAATTTTTCCTATGAACTCAAATTGTGTAGAGGCACCCAAGACCCAAAAACTAGCCGTTGCGTTGGGATCAAGCCTTGGCGCCACCTTCGTTCTACTGTTCTCCGTTAGCCTTTTCTTCTGGTGGAGAAAGAAGCAAAAGCATCAGTCCATTCTTGGCCTTTTAGGTTTGTTTCTTTCTTAATTTAAAAAGAGTTTACATTGTGAACCCAAAGTTTTATTATGATTTATTTCTAAAGTCATCTACTTCCAAAATCGTTCTTAAACTCAAAAATACACATACTGAGTTATTTTAACTCAACTGTAGAATCTTAAATCCAAATTAAGAACCACATAGACTCAAATATAAGTGCTAAATTCTTCTCGATATGTCAACTGAAACGTGAACGTGGTTTCAAAATAATTCAGTACATGCATAGTTTGGGCTTAAGAATTAATTGGGATAAAAATTTTGGGTTATATAAAAAAAACCCCTTAGAAAATGTACTGACTTGCAAATGAGATAATTATTAGTTGCTTGGTGCAAATAATCAGCCCAAGTTTTGATTGCAGAGGGAGACGAAGAATGCGGACCGTCAGTAGCCGTCAGCCTTGGCAATCTCCGTCAGTTCGGACTACGAGAACTGTTGACGGCGACGGAGAATTTTAGCGGAAAGTGCATTTTGGGAAAAGGCGGTTTCGGGAACGTTTACAGAGGCAAGTTATCGGACGGCACGATTGTAGCAGTGAAACGACTCAAGGATGTGGGCTCCGCAGGAGAGGCGCAGTTTAAGACGGAAGTCGAGATGATTAGTCTCGCGGTGCACCGAAACTTGCTCCGGCTAATAGGCTACTGCGCAACCTCAACGGAACGGATTCTGGTTTACCCGTTCATGGCCAACGGCAGCGTGGCGTCTCGTCTCAGACGTACGTTATTCCCGCGGATCATTTTTTGTTAGTACACGGGGAACAAAATCATACAGAGGATATCATCTAATGAAATTAATAATGAGGGGCGCTGCATGCATGGGTCATTTTTAAATCATTACAAATAGTATACAAAATCAGTAAATTAAATCATCAATGTAAACTATCAAACAATAAACATATGCGAACAAAATATATGCGCTTGTATTGATTTTATACAAAATCAGTAAATTAAATCATCAATATGTAAACTATCAAACAATAACGATCGATATTTCTGTATTAATCTTGTTCGTTATGCTGATTTTATATGCGCTTGTATTGATTTAAAATTGATAGCAAACAAATGTCCTCTCCTTTCTATGGAGGATGCTGTATATTCGTTTTCTGTTTTACCCAAAATTAACTATTAATTTTGCTAACTACGGCAGGTAAGCCCCCTCTCGACTGGACAACTAGAAAACGCATAGCCCTTGGAACTGCCCGCGGTCTGCTATACCTGCACGAGCAATGCGACCCTAAGATAATCCACAGGGACGTAAAAGCAGCCAACGTTCTCCTAGACGAAACCCACGAAGCAGTAGTGGGTGATTTTGGGCTGGCGAAGCTGCTGGACCACGATGACTCTCACGTTACAACAGCCGTGAGGGGCACCGTAGGGCACATAGCGCCGGAGTATTTATCGACGGGGCAGTCGTCGGATAAGACCGACGTGTTCGGGTTTGGGATTTTGTTGCTTGAGTTGGTTACTGGGCAGAGAGCTTTGCAGTTTGGGAAGGGGAGCGGTGGTCAGAAGGGAGGCACAATTTTGGATTGGGTAAGTTGATCGGAAATTTTTTCATGAATAAGCTTTTTAGTTGTTGATGTTAGTGATAATTGGGATTAAATTAGGTGATAATATTTTTTCACATTCAACCTCCAATAATTATCTGACTTGATAGGTCACACTGACCAAGTGGTTATGGAGACATCAACTTTTGTTTTTAAAGGAACATTTCTTTGTTATATATTTGTTTTTTGACTTTTTTCAGTCAAATTTTATGGTTCGAATATACCTGAAAAATAGTGACTTTTTTGATGTGACAAATAAGGCCTCGAATTAGATTAGGATTAGAAATGTCCGAGATAGAATAATATTATTGTACACTTATTTAATTAACTGAACATATTTGATGCCAAAATTTAATCTGCATTATGCTTTGATGCAACACCATAGGGTAATCTAGAACTAGTACAATTTATTTTGGGTCAAGTTATTTTCATCACGCGGTGGGCTTTTCTGCAGATTTTCATGGATGAAAAAAAGTATAGATTACTGCACTTGGAAATAGTTTCCTTGTGTTTAGCTACATATTTGGTACTAATTTGAATTTGGTTACAAAAACATAATTATATTTTTTTCTCCATTTGCCCTTTCTTGGTGCCTGTTTAAACTTATTAAAATAGTTCAGCTTGAGATCTTGGTCGCTACACTCTGATCGTATCGACTCCTATGGTTTGCCTGATGTAAGTTTTGTACGCCCATTAATTATGTGCTAACTTGGCTTGTGCAGGTGAAAAAATTGCACCAAGAGAAGAAACTAGACCAACTAGTCGACCGAGACCTAGGAACCAACTTCGACCGAATCGAAGTCGGAGAAATTGTCCAAGTCGCTCTCCTCTGCACTCAATACCTCCCCTCCAACCGTCCGAAGATGTCCGAGGTTGTCCGGATGCTGGAAGGCGACGGCCTTGTCGACAAATGGGAGGCCTCAAACAAGGCCCAAGCCCAGGCCCAGTCCAACAACAGCCCAAGAGAGCCCAATCACAACAGAGAATCGAGTACATTGTTCTTAATGAATAGTGACTATGATGATGGTAGTGATGAGAATGATTGTCTTTCTATGGATGGAGTTGAGGAGATGGAACTCTCAGGACCACGGTGACCCAAAAAAACTAGAGTTATTAACAGAAAGCAAGAAAAGTGTACAATTTTCGATTTAGGTTTTTTTTATTTTCCTTCTGCTTTATTTTTTTTTTTTTTGTGAAAAGGGTAACCGGGAAAAAAAAAAGGTGTGACTTAGAAATGATTTTATAGTTGCAAGAGAAAGTCGATATTGATTCCCCCCTCTTTTTCTCCTGTCGAGCGATGGTTGTTTAGTAAATAATTAAGTTCACCTGGCTTTTTGACCACTTGACGCGTACTTTATCCGTGCTTGAAAGGGTGATTTAATGGGTGTTGAATATTAACAAACGAAAAACATGTTGACAGCTTAGTATTTCCGGACGCTGGGGCCCACTGCACAGCTTTGATCAGAAAACAGGAGCGCAGAAGTTCAGCAGAGTGCCTTCGCTTTGACTGGAAGCTACTAAAAGACGGAAATGCCCCTAGTGAGGTGACTTCCCCACAGGGATTTGAGAAGGGTGAAGATGTAATATCGTTTGGTGTGTCCGAGGAGGAGGATTTCGGGGAAAGAGGGGGGTTTTAGTCTTTTAGAGGGGGCAGGCGTTTCGATGGGGCAGCAGAGGTTTGGTTTCTTTTGGGGAGGGCAGGTGGTGGACAGTTGGTAGAAGGATCCCGAAGATGACGAAGGTCTGTGTACTGTAGCTGACAGCTGATCCTGAGCCCTGCCTGCTCTCGCCATTCTCTGAAGCTTTGAATTGTTTTGTTCGCAATGGTACGGAGTTGGGCCGGGGCTATCGGGTCGCGGGCTTGGGTCGATCGAATAAAACAAGTGTATTAACA
>NC_033798.1:106313249-106346632 GCF_001876935.1 Asparagus officinalis | reverse complement strand
AGATACCCCAATTCAAGAACTAGATATAAAGTCGGAGAAGGAGGCCGCCCCTTCATCAATCTCCTCAACCTCATTCCAGCGAGGACTCAAGAGGAACCGATCCTGCCCCCAATCCGCACCTATCCTCTTCTGGATATGATTGAATGTTTAATCCTAGTCATTAATAGTTTGGCACCCACTGTGGGGGAATCTTTTTTTTTTGAGAAAACATGTTAAGTTCTAAACAAGGGTCTGATTAGCCTCACCCTGTAGAACGATATCAGAGCTACGCTACTCAAGCCAGCTCGAGGAAACAGTTCGGAAGATCTCTTAATCTTTCCAAGAGCAATTCACTGCCTTCTCTAGCGAGCTTCTCAGTCAGCTTCCAAAGACGCAATGAGCTACCTCAGCTCTCCCACCACCTTCTAAGGATAGGTGGTCGGAGACTCATTCTCCTGTGAGCTACCTCAGCTCTCCCACCACCTTCTAAGGATAGGTGGTCGGAGACTCATTCTCCTGACGGGGCCCAGCGAGTAGTCCAGCCTCAGACTCCTCATGCTGCTGCTAAGTAGCTGGGGTTTGCGCCAAGCACACGACCCCGACACCTCATCAGTTGACTCGCTGACATCTCCTCCATCATTAGGAGCTTACCAGTGAGAATTCTAACACATGCAACCTTGGGCATAGCACTAAGGGAGTGGTCTCTAAGACTCTCATCCACTATCGTGCCTCTTCAGCCCCCTCAACTACCATAAGGGCCTCTGGAAATGATCGAGTATACAGACTAATCGCAAGCATCATCGGGGGTAAGACCCCTCTTTCAGATAACCTTATGAATGCCCCATGTAAGAAGTTCAAGATGCCTCACATAGAGAAGTACAAAGGTGAGGGAGACCCCTCCGAACATGTTTAGAATTACTATGATGTGATGAGCATACTCTAAGCATCAGAAGCAGTCATATGTTGATGCTTCCCCATCACTCTTTTGGGGAGTGCCAAGCTTTGGTGGAGCACTCTTGAGAAGAAGTCCATTAGCAGCTTCTAATAGCTCAGCCAAAAGTTCATCCATCACTTCCTGGCCAGCACCAAGCAGAAGCTACCAACTCATGTGTTAATTTAGATAAGGCAAGGGGCCCGAAGAGAGCCTTCGAGACTACTTCAAAAGATTTCAGGCTAAGAAGTTAGAGGTTAGCCCTCGATATGACAAGGAGCTACCTGAGGAGCACCGATTCATCCCCAAGTCAAATCTCGATGCAAGGAGGTCAGTCCTCGAATCCAAGATTGCTCACGGTAAAGCTTTGGAGCAATTCTGTTGGCCTTCTTGTTTTGATGATGTTTAACAAACAATTTACCACTAATGTTGTTTGTCTAGTATGTTTTTTGTTTTTTTTAGTATTTGTGTTTTTGTATTTATTGTAGACAAAACAACGTAGTTGGGAGATTGGGCATGGAATTCGCGCTTCAAACGATCATATCCAAAGGAGCCGTGCGGAGAATGTCAGGTGAGCCTTGGCAAATTCAAAGTTAAAGACAGTTTCAAAGCTTCATGCCGCATGTGTACCAAGTTGAGCCTTCAATGAAAGATTCCAAGCATCAAGCTTACGCCGTATATTTAGCTACTAGGTTCTATATTATGCTGTCGTTTATATATCTAAGCTCAATATTATATTCAGCACACATATTATTAGTTTCTTAGTATATATATATATATAGTTTATATTTACAGTATACATCTTGGTTTTTTAGTTATATCCACAAACAAAGGTTTTTAACAAATAAAATTCAAAAAGATGTTGTATACATGCTTGTTTTCTATGTGGATAAGTTGTTTTGTTTAATTTCATAGATATGAAACAAATATATTTCATATACATACTTCATACGCTTTTTACTTTCTATTTGTATACTTATAATCTTGTGAAAATTATTTGTTTTCTTGCGTGTATAGACTTAACAATAATTCATATACATACTTTTATTAAGTCTACAAAATCATTTCTGTAATGTTCAAAACATGGTTAAGCTAAAATGTCAAGATTCATATGTTTACATTCTCATGATTTTGCGGCACTATTTTGCTAAAATGATTGGTATTTCTCATTTGGGGAAGTCTTTTTAGAAAACCAGTTTTTGTAGCATGTGTATTATCATGTCACAATCATTCCCCAAAAGTTTTAGCATTTCTGAATTTGTTTGATATTTTACAACAGGCTTCTTAAAATCAGCAAAAAACAAGTTTTTGAATATGCTCAGATTTCGCGTCGACGCCACCGCGTCGACCGAACATGCAGTTCATATCTCACTGGTGCGACAGGAGAGTCGTCGTCGACCGCTCCGGTCGAACCGCAAAACTCAAATCGGTGTCGACCGACAGAATTTCCGGTTCGACGACGATGGTCCAGAAAGTCTTTCGTGTTTTTTGCTCTCGATCGGGTCGACCGAACCGGGATTTTCGGTCGTCGACCGACAATGTAGTCGTTGGACTTCTAACGGCTATTTCCTGTAGCAGATATTCTGCGCGGCGGGGGCTGTGTTTGTCATTTGTTTTGGGGTTTTGCTGAGATTTCTAGGTGCGGTATAAATACCCCATTGGCTGCAGTCTTTTCAAGCTTAATCAAGTGAGTTTTAAAAACAAGTTTAAGGCGGACTGTTTTGGTGCTTTGTTTAAAGAGTGCTTTAAGAGTTTGCCGTTTGTGAAGATAATTTCACAAGGCGCCTTGAGGGAGATTAATCTTTTGGTGTTTGGGCATCAATACATCTCTCGCACTCTTTTCATTTATTGGGAGAAGTTTTCTAAATCTCAATCTTTATATTAACCCTTTACAATTTATTATTTTTGCATTTATAATTTCATAAGCCTAGATTTCATATTGCAGTTTAGTTTACATTGTTTATTGATACTCTTTGTTCACACACAACCTATGAGCTTATTGCTATTTGCATACATTATATATATTGCGGTTGTGGGATACGTGTGACATTGCAGTTGAGCCTAATGAGTCTTCACCTTGCTTTAGAAGAGAACAATCATTTGCTATATTTGCTGCCTTAATGTTAATCACTTTGTAAATACTCTTGTACACCGCAGTGAGGAGTGTGTGGGTGAGATAGTCGGGGATCGTCCCAAGGGAGCTGGCCGTCGGTTGACGCTGCCTAGGGAGAGGTTGTAACCGAGCACTTGAGGGTCGAGACACGCTAGGTCCAAACACTTAGTTGGCCGTGTTAAGATCTGTGATTTGCAAGCAGTGTGAGCTTGCCTAGATTTTTCGGTTAGCTAGAAAACCGCAGTGTGTAGAGAAGTTCCGCGCTTCCAACCGGATTGTGTTAGTGGATTTCTCCGGCGTAGAAATCATTATACCAACAAGACGGCTCCGGCGAGCGGAGACGTATGACGAAGGTCGCCGTTAACTCACGTGCTAATCTATATTGCTTGTCTTGGAAGTGTGCTTTGCCGTTCATTCATATTTATGTTTTCATATCTTTATCGCCATTGTCATTAGCCCCTCATTATCTATATCATCCCACTATCTTGTTTAGATTGTTTACCCCTTGCTGTTAGTTTACATATCATATACATATATCATATTGTATATCTCCCTTGATAGGATATATGCCATCTTGTGTTAGCTCAACTCCGTAATCTGCAATATATTCAATAATTATTATGCTCATTGCTAGGATATCTTACCTTTGTGATTTTTGACTTATTTTGACAACATAAACTTCTATGTATATCTTTCCTCTCAGGAAGAATGCTATACTATAGCTAATACCTTAAATTTTTAATGGCATTTAATCGGATTTAGCATTAGCATAAGACCCTAATCACCCCCCCTCTATGCGGTCTAACAATTGGTATCAGGACTATGGTCAGACTCTCTTGAGTTAAGGGTCTAACCGCCTCGTTGACGCTTAAAGATCCAAGTTATCTTTTTTGCATAATCTGTGTTGTTGATTGATTTTTGTTCTATGCTTGCACATATTACTACTTTCACCGGTCCAGGTTCATGAATACTCTGCTGGCATCACTTTGTTTGAGTGGCTTCTAAGAACCTATGTAACCTGCTACATGTTTGCCTCTTCCTCAATCATTCAATTTTTCCCTATCCAACAAACGAATGGGCTTCTAGATTGAAAATTTCCTTGTCCGCCGAATCAAAAAATATTGATTATGAACGGAGAAATCTACTTGATTGATGCTTATATTGTAACCCACTAATCGCGAGCTCATCCTAACGCTCGGAGTAGAATATGATTAAAAGATTGTTTATATGAATTAAAGTTGTGTTAGAATATATGCTTCATGCCACTTGATTATACTTCTATTCTTAACGAAACTGCTCATTTTGATAGTGCTTACAAATTGTTGGTATTCATAGGAAATGAGCTCCCTCCTCAGGAGACTTGGAGGCGATCCAACAAGCCTTTGGAGGATCCGCTTTCAAGTTCATATGCCGAGCCTCAGCACGACAACACATAGTAGCGAATAGAATCTTAGCCGTTTGAGGTTTAGGCGCGAGTCCTGCAGACCCCGATAATGATTGTATCTCGTGATGAAGCTAGATCCCCTTCTCTTAGCATCTCTGGCCAATTTACCATAATGACGTAGTCTAATGATAGGAAACACAATCTCGGGCGCTCCGAGAACCCAATAGTGAATCACCTCTTGTGCTTGCTGCCTAGTCCTGAAAAATGGCGCTATGTTTATTTGCTATGCTCCTAAACAAATAGATCTCCAAATCGTACTCACTTATTACATGATTTTATTAAAAGCATGCATGATGTTTTTAAAATCGATCGCATATGGAGAAGATGACGCAAATGCTCGCAAAATGAGTCCTTACTGTGATGTCATAGTAATTAATCTGAAAAGATCATCTAGTGCTTAAAGAAAGCAGATGAGTCTATCTAGAACTCTTGAGGGAAAATGGAAATGTTATATTTCACTCTGAGTCGGTTAGAGTCCTATCTCATTGCTCCAGATGTGATGCTCGCCAATGTCTCAGAGTAGAACTCTAATAAAAAGCGATTAATAATACAGCTTCGTGTGGATACGATACAATAATTATTTATGTTCTAACTTCTAAAAATGCCATAGTAGTGATCCAAAAGAAATTTCAACATAAATATTCTGCAATAGTATTTTTTGAATCTTATGGAAAGAATATGGGCGATGCGGTGTTAGACTCTCACACTTCTTATCTAAGTGATGCTAACTCTGATAACCATTAAGAGAGACTTCAAGTCTGTGTTCACAAGGGTCCGACTCATACTTCCACGGACTGGTTGACTTATCATGAGAATCCCGAAAAGGCTTCGGAGATATGACCCCCAAGCTCCAGCTAAATCGAGTCCAATGAGAAGAACGCCGGAATGTGTGCTTAAGTCTTAGCTTCAAATCACCCCATCATAGCACCTATTATTCTATCATGCTGTGAACCATGGATACTATAGCAAAGTTTACAAGTGACTTGGCATTTGTAGAGTCGTAAAGGGCTCCCCATGTAGCGTGAACATTTGACCCTTATGAGCATCAACCAAACATAAGGGAATATTAATCCTTCTCTGCGGTGGCAATCTCAATCAAGTAATGACCACATCTCAGCAATCGTATCAACACACATGCACAGCCAGAGATAACTGAACTTTCTACAGTACACATAAGTCCCTGCTAATCGTGTTGCCCTAATTAAAACTATGCTGCTCTCGATACTATGTGGTCAGCGCGTACCATTCGGAAGGCACATAAATTGTAAGTCAATATGTCTGCGTATTGATCATGTATAAATTCCGGAATTCTAGATTGCCAAAAATGTCATAGACACATGTGTTTAAATGTGATGTTTGTGGTAGTTTGGACATTCTTGGCTAGAGATTTTCGGTCGTATTTAGGATTTACTACAAGGGCAAGGTTCTTCTAAGATTCAGTCTAACATATGTTCCAAACTCCTTAGTACGTTATGTGTGCTGTTAAGAATGGTGTTCTCATTTGCAAAATAATTTTAAAAGAAATCTTTGTTTGCAAATGCATTCTCCCGTGCAGACGACAATGGTCCACAAAAACAAATGCGATCTCTTTCATTGCACAAATTTGCAATCGGAAGGCGTCATTTGACTATGAATATTGTTTTGACCATGTTAGCTGCACCATTATGTGCCTAACTAGACTGGCGCTTCATAACCCTAGGCCTTTGAGCTTAATGATAGGCGCGTCATTTCCCACTAAATCTTTTTGTTACCACAGACCACGATTCAAGTATGACAAATAGGTGTCCTGATCGGACTTCGCTGGCTACCAAATATAATATTCAATGTGCTATAAATACAACCATAGATTGTGGACAAAGGAAACACCCATCTTTTAGTTCGCTTCATACTCAGGTTCTCTTCTATTTTCTTCCAAGTTGAAAATTTTCTCTTAAATCCTTTTGTTTATTGAAAACAAATTTCTTTTGATCAAATTTTTTTTGTTTTCATGCATTATTGATTCTATATGTTGCGATGTTAGAGGCTCTTATAAATATGCCTGCTCGTATACATTAACCTCCGGCGTTTATTGGGTGTTATTCCCAAATATGCTTTAATGTTTCTGTGTATGAGCAAATATGAGAAACGTGTATAAATTACTGTATCGGTGTTAATACTAGCCTCAAGAGCAACTAGATATAGTTGGCGAACTCTCTCTGCAGATTTTTTCTGAATATCAAAGCATCGATTTTATTTTCTTGCAAATCACAATTTAGCTCACCTCGAAGTTACTTTTGAGGCTATGAAAATTTTGCTCCTTGACTCTTGCATTATCTGTTGAATATTTTCGAGATCTATTTATACAGCACAAATAGATTGATTTCAAATTAAATATGCTGTCGCTCTAATCTCATAGGTTCTCCAGGTGGACTGTTCGGTATGATCATCGTGCTGATCAAATGAAGAATATTTTACTCTGGTGTGGATTTCCAAACATCATTTTTGATGTGTTAAATTAGTCAGCGTGTATTCTGTTCTCTATGAATGCGAGACACTCCTTTATCTCGGCATGATTTCTCAAGTGTCATCGCCTTAGATAAATCAAGAATGGTCTACCTGATTTGGTGGCAACGAGAACAGGAGATCGTCAGATATGTTTAATATCTTCAAATGCTTTTTTGGCCAGCGTGTTTTCGTCGAAAGTTGCCTCATCATTGATTTCATTAAACTTTAAACGTTACAAATGAATTCAAACAACAAGACTTAAAAAGATACAACTTTTTTGAAAATAAACACAAGATCCGTTTCTCGTCTCTGCTTGCGTGGGTCGCTTTAGCTGTATGACGGGGATATCGATATCCGCTGGACTACCTGCAATCAGATCTCAGTCCAGCAGCTTCGTCGATCCCGCCGATGCAGATCTAGAAACTTGAAGCGCCAATCTCGCATAAAAGCGCAGAATAATTGCTCTTCTAGAATTTACACAACGGATAAGACTTAAGGATCAGGATGCGGTGATGTAGATCTGACGAGAACTCTCTTGTGTGAATGCTCGATCACTCTTCACTCCGGCAGGGCTTCGCACCAATTCTTCAAAATTCCAGATCTAAAAAAATGAGGCCTAAGGCTTGTATTTAGAGGCTGAGGGAACGGAAAGCGGTTAAACACCTTAAAAGCCCAAAATCTGCCTGGGAGACACCCAGGGTTCTCACTTGTTCGGAGACACCTAGGGGTCTCCCATTGATCCGAGCACCCTAGGGGTGTCTCGTTGGCCGAGACACCCTAGGGTGTCTCGGCTTTAGCCGAGACACCGTAGCGGTGTCCGTTGTCGAGACACATCCATTGATGAATGTATTCAGTTTCGCCAAATATCCTTCGTCCCGAACTCGGGATTTGAGTGATCGAAGCGGCATTGGGAAAGCCGACAGGGAGCTTCTATCAGCTCCGATGGTGATAGCTGTAGAATGAATGAGACATGAGGGCATTGTTCCTTTTGTAAAAGCATCGGGGCGGCTCCGATATAGCCCGTACCTTCGTCATTCCGAATTCTGTCAGCTCACGTAGTTCGCGATTCACTTCAGTGTTCACCGATGTCAATCGAACTCTTGTTGAACCGGCATAGTGACGTTCATCGTTGTTCCTAACACTGAGCTGTTCATTGGACCTATTAGGCATTTTCGGATGCCTACAGATACCCCCTCCAAAGCGTTCCGGCCTCGTTTCTTTTATAGAAGAGGCTGCGAACTGACTTTGGATGGGATTCGTCCAGCCTTCAGTCGACGTAAAGGACCTGAGTTAGCTCAAGGCCTTGACTCCTTTCGATTTTCGGTCTATTCGATGCTTTGCACGAATTAGCCGCAAAGTCCTTCCGGCGCTGCGTTATCGCTCTGGCCGTCGTTTTGGAGTTCTCTGAGTCTACCACCGGGGAGTGAGTGTTTGGCCTTCGTTCTGAGTTGACTTTTGAACTGACTTATCTCCGTCATGAATACTTGATTTGGCGCTGAACCTGATCGCAACGCTGGGGTGCTGACCGCCCGTGACCCTAGATACGCGTGACCTATGTATATATATAGTTATATATATACATGCATGGTTTTGGGTTTTTCATGTTTTGAATACTTTTGCAAAATAATAAGATTTCACAATTGAGAAACGCAAATTGAAATATTCTTTTTGTAACATGTTCAAAATATCATTTGCAAACATTTCTCAAAGTTTCATCAAGTTTGGAATTGATTTGTTATGTTTAAAGGAATTTACAAATTCACGTTTTCGTTCGTGCACATGTTCGTGCATGTTTTACAAAACTGATGAGTTTTCACAAATGAGAAGTGATATTTGAAAAATTCTTTCTCTGACATGTTTATATACATATTTAGAAACTTCCCACAAAATTTTACTATTTTTGGAGTTGATTTACTGTGCCTAATTGATTTTACAAAATCGTGTATCACAGCAGATTTTCAGAAACTGTATTTCTGTGTTAAAACATTTATTTCTCTCAACTGGAAAATTCTTTTTCAGAAATTCTTTCTCTAATATGTTTTTATACATGTCTAGAACCTTTCCTCAAAATTTAATAATTTTTGTATCTGTTTTACTATTTTTAACCGATTTTATAAAATCGGATATACCTGCTTCAGTACCGTCGGTCGACCGAAATTTCCGCCGGTCGACCGAAATTTATAAAAACAAGTTTAAGGGTGTTTTGTGTTTGTTTAAAAGAGTGTTTAAGAGTTTGGTTTGTGAAGATAATTTCACAAGGGCTTGAGGAGATAATCTTTGGTGTTTGGGCTTCAAATCATCTCTCTCACTCTTTTCATTTATTGGAGAAGTTTTCTAAACTCAATCTAGCTTTACAATTTATTATTTTGATTATAATTTCATAAGCTAGATTTCATATTGAGTTTAGTTTAATTGTTTTATTGATACTCTTTGTTCACACACAACCTATTGAGCTTATTGTATTTGCATACATTATATAATTGGGTTGTGGGATAGTGTGACATTGAGTTGAGCCTAATTGAGTTCTCACCTTGTTAGAGAGAACAATCATTTGCTATATTGTGCTTAATTGTTAAATCACTTTGTAATACTCTTGTACACCGAGTGAGGAGTGTGTGGTGAGAGTCGGGGATCGTCCCAAGAGGAGTGGCGTCGGTTGACGTGCCTAGGGAGAGGTTGTAACCGAGCACTTGAGGGAGACACGGCTAGGTCCAACACTTAGTGGGTGTAGAGTGTGATTGCAAGAGTGTGAGTTGTAGAGTTTTCGGTTAGCTAGAAAACCGAGTGTGTAGAAGAAGTTCCGGCTTCCAAACCGGATTGTGTTAGTGGATTTCTCCCCGGGAGTGGGGAGCGGAGACGTAGGACGGAAGGTCCGAACTCCGTGATCATATTGCTTGTTTGAGTGTGCTTTGGCGTTCATTCATATTTATGTTCATATCTTATATCGCCATTGTCATTAGCTCATTATCTATATCATCTACTATCTAGTTCATATTGTTTACCCTCGTGTTAGTTTATATATCCTTGCATACATATTTCATCATATAGGATATATCTTATTGTTTATATTGCTTATCCTAGCTCATATATATTATTGCATTTCATACTTGCTAGGATAACTTGTTAATTAGTTTAATTGGCATAAAATCAGATTAGATTAGCATAAGACCCTAATCACCCCCCCTCTAGGGTCCAACAATAACTTCACCTCACAATATGCTTAACAAAGATACCCACCGACTCAAAGCATCGGGCACCCTATTGTTGACTACTGACTTATGTCGCAAAGTGAAATTGAACTGTTGTTGGCCTTCTTGTTTTGATGATGTTTAACAAATAATTTATAACTAATATTGTTTGTCTAGTGGTTGGGTTTTCGTATTTATTCTAGGCAAACAACGAGTTGGAGGTTGGATGGAATTGTGCTTCAACGGACATATCCAATGGAGGTATAGTGGAGTGAAGCAATGTAATTCAAATCAGGATCTCAGTTCAAGCTTCTTCCATGTTTACCAAGTCAAGCTTCAATAAAGATCAAGATTGCTTGGGTATACTTAGTATATGATAATATTGTGTATGTTGATTCTATAAGCTCAAGATTGCACACACACTTCATTTGTGAAATTTCATTAAAATAGGTGTTTTTATGCAAATTACATTCAAATATGTTTTGGACTATATCAACCATATTAAGATCATTTGTTAAGTCCATAAAAATTTTACACAAGTTCTCAAAACCTGGTTTGATCTAAAAATGGCAAAAACAACATGTTTGAAATACATGTATTTTAGCATTGTTGAATTTTCCTGTGTTTTCACAAATGGTAAGATCTATTTAAATAATTCATTTTCCAACATGCTCATATTCATGTTTATAAATATTTCCCAAAGTTTTACATTTTTTGGAATTTATTTGCTATTTTTAACAGAGCCTTGAAACTCAACTTAAAAATCATTTCAGGCTGATAACCTGTTATCAGTCGACTGATCAGTCAACTGATGAAGTCAGTGAACTGATCAGTCAACTGAAGAAAACACTTGGAATGTTTATTTTGCTCTCTGTTGTGTTTCCGTCGACTGACCAGTCGACTGACTTTGTCAGTCGACTGAAAATATTTTTCAGTCGACTGATAAGCTCAAATTTGAATACAACGTTCAGCTTATCAGTCGACTGATGCTTCCCATCAGTCGACTGATAGGCTGTCAAATGGCTAGTTTTATACAGAATCTGTTTCTTAGTTTTTGGGAGATTTTGCTGATTTTCTTAGGGTTTTGGCTGTTGTTTTCTCTTCCTATATAAACCCCTTTCTTTCTCATCAGCAACATAACTTTGAAGTGGGTTTTAACAAGAGTTTAAAAAGAGTTTTAAAGTTTGTTCAAGTGCTTAAGTTTATGTTTACAAGGAGGTGGCTTGATATTTCATTTAGGGAATTCATCCTCAATCATCTCCAACTTCTATTGTGTTTAATATAGAAGTTTCTCTAACTCTATTCTCTAGCAATTTGTTTTGATTTTCATATATCATTATTGCTAGTTTGTAAATTGAGTTTGATTTCGTTTATACTCATTTTATCACACACGCACCCTATTTGAGCTTGTAGGATTTCATACATCATATTGGGTTGTGGGATTGTGATTTGTGAGATTGAGCCTACATTGAGTTCTCATTCATGTTAGAGAACATTTTATTATAATTGAGCCTTTTTGTGAGTTACACATTGTACTACACTTGGACACCGAGAGAAGTGGTTGGTGAAAGACATGGTCGGTTCTGAGAGGAGTGGTGTCGGTAGTAAAGCTTAGAGGTAGGTTGTAATTCCGAGCACTTGAGGAAGGTGACACGGGCTAGGCCAACACTTAGAGGGTGTGAAGTGTTTTGCTAGTGTGTAAGTTGTGAAGTTTTCGATCAACTAGGAAAATATATTGTGAGGTGTAAACATTATTCGGGTAAGCATAGAAAACCTGGTTATGATAGTGGAGATCTCCTCTAGGTGAGGAGTGGAAACGTAGTGATACGGGTGTATCTTCTCTTCGGGAGCTTAGCGATCCTCATGGGAGCTTGAGGATAGATGATTCTCATGGTATTTTGAGAATGGGTGTATCTTCTCTTCGGGAGCTTAGCGATCCTCATGGGAGCTTGAGGATAGATGATTCTCATGGTATTTTGAAAATAGAATAGAGGAGTCATGGGCGAGGTCATTGGAGGCGGCGAAATCAAAGGATTCGTCAAACTGTAGGAATTACAGCTTGGGTTCTGTCCGGTCGACTGCATGTGTCACTGTGGTCGACCACGTAGTGCACAGACTCAGACTGTGTCTCTGGACTGAGAGCGGTCGACCGTTGCAGGCGCTGCGGTCGACCGGAAACCCTGTAAGCGATTTTTCTAGAAATCGACGTTCTGGCCGGTCGACCGACTTGGTCACTGCGGTCGACCGCGTAGCGGTTTTCTAGGGTTTATGACTCAGATTGTAATCAGAAAAGAGATCAGGGAGGTTGTTCTTTGATCTAGAGAGATTGTGTGAGAGAGATTTTATAAATCCAATTGATTCTCATAATCTAGAAAATGTATTTTCCTTCGCCCTAATTATAACTCTTGTGTTCTTCTGTCGTTTTCTTCTCTACCCACTCTTGATAATTCCGCGATCAAGAGTGCTCGCACGGCGACTCGTATCAGATTTATTTAACGTTTTCGACCTAGTTTCAGCCTGCTGACTGAAATTAGGTCGAAAATGGGAAATAATTTGCTAAAACTTCACGGGATTTAGAATCCTATATAAGGGATTCTAAATCCGAAAAAATCTACTAGGCTGAGATTGGAACCATGTGCTTCTCACCCAAGCCTTTATAGGCTAATGCTATAACCACTAAACCCACTGCACATCATTGCTTATTTTGTGTCATTTGTTTATTATAAAGTTCACGGGATTCAGAACCCCGTGAAGTTTTTTTAGTAGACTACGACCAGGCTTTTTATTTAGCGATGATTAATTAACGATTAAACTTTACGGGATTCTAAATCACATGAAATTTTCGCAACTTACTTAGCAATTTTGACCCAGTTTTAACCAGCTGGCTGAAACTAGGTCGAAAATGCTAAATATAAGATAAATATGTCGATTTTTTAAAATAAAGTTCTAAAAGGTTGGTTTTGAAGATTTATCCATCCTAGAAGCTAGTGTAGTTTGACTTCTTAATTGAACCTTCACAATTCATCACTATTACAAGGGTACATTACTTTCATCACTTGTAGTGATCTTGACAGTACATTATTTGAATCTCAGAGGAATCAAGGTCCTCCCTAGCATATAATAACTCCTTATTTTACTGTTATTCAGGAGAAACAGCCAAAAAAGGGTTTTTTAGATATTAGCCCCTTACATATGAGCGATTTAGATTTTAGCCCCTTAAATCTTAGTATTTTGATATTATTCCCTAAAATTATCTTAAGTTGTTTGATATTAGTCCTTTGTTAGGTTTTATGTTAAAAAATTTAAACCATGGTTGGGTTAATATTAACTATAGATGGTAAGTTACCAAAATACCCTCAGTGTAATTCACCCTCACTAAATGACATTCTCTCTCTCTCATTGCATGTTTTGATTAGAGTTTAAAGATTTGGATTTGTAGTAAATTTGGGGATGAGTTAGGGTTTAACTCTGATTAGGGTTTAATTATGAAATGATGAATTTTAATTTGATTAGATTTTAATTATGCATTGATGAATTTTACTTTTGTGAGGGGCATAATTGTCCCATAAATGCAACAGTTATAAATAACAGAATGTTCCCCTATAGATTTAACAGCCAGTAACTTGAAGGACTAAAATCAACAACTTAAAGCAATTTGAGGGAATAATATCAAAATACTCAGATTTGAGGGACTAATATCAAAATAGCTCAGATGTAAGGGACTCACACACACACACCCCCCAACGCCAAAAAAAAAAAAAGTAAAACTAGGCAAGAATCTGAACGGCAAACTTGACTATGAGCCCATCAACAAAAAAAAAAAAATCACCAAGAAGCCATAGAGGAAGAATCATCGATATATCGAAAAAAATTTGACGAATAATTTCGTCTGTCAAGAACAGAGAGTAGCTGAAATTTGTTGACCCTTATCGACACTTCCTAAGTCCTTGGACATAACTTGTTTGAATGTTTCAAAGTAAAGCTTGTGAGCCTACCACATTTTTTTTCGACATACACCCCAAAAAGATTAAATTAAAAAAAAAGAAGATAAAAAAGGAAAGATGGGGAAAGATTGTGCTTCCGTGTCCTAATATATTGACATCAAACAGCTTCCCCATACAAATGACTTGTATCTTCCAAATTTCCAAGATCAGCACCATTTCTTTTCAGAGACCCCATCAAGTACAGGAAACCTCAATGTTACAAAATTCAGGAGAACAAGCTCGCTGGGTCCTCAATGTTACAAAATTCAGGAGAACAAGCTCACTGGGTATACCATCTTCGAGTTACCAGCTACATAGCATGCGTTAATAAATACAAAAAAGGAGCCTGAAAGTACAGCAATCACAGGCATCAAAATCAACCTAAAGTAAAAATAAAGTTAGAGAGTAATATACGTTCAGTGAAGGGCATATTTTTCCCTGAAGGGAGAAGCATGTCATTTTCTTGGCTATGAAAATCCATTGTTTAACAAGCCCAATTGGCCTGAAATCTTAGCCTTGCAATCTGGACACATATAACCCAGAGATTC
Organism: Asparagus officinalis; assembly: GCF_001876935.1. Lineage (NCBI taxonomy): Eukaryota > Viridiplantae > Streptophyta > Magnoliopsida > Asparagales > Asparagaceae > Asparagus > Asparagus officinalis. The sequence continues at coordinate 106,331,962 of NC_033798.1, read as the reverse complement.
TGACTGTGGTTCAGGTTCAATACCTTCAAGGCTGAACTCTCTGCTGCACCAAACACACACAGTAGTTGAAACGCTTGCGTTCACCATCTTCGTTAAGGACATGCCCCAATCTAGCTGGTCATCTGGAAACAATTCCATTGATGACCTTGTTGCTACTTCTGAGGGTTCTGATGCTTGATCGGTGAAGATAACAAAGTCTGAAGGTTCTATACTTCCTAGCCTCAGTTCCTCAAAACCCGATATGTTTGCTCGCTCGTTTCTCGGGAGTGTACCACGAAGCTCATCTTGACCCTGTAACATAAGGCACACATTTTATCTGAAAAATAAAAAGAGTGCACAGATTTCTCTCACTTAATGTATAACTTATGTAAATAAATCATGTTTGCTTTCAACTCTCTCTAGCATACAATCATTGTTATAAATTTAGATTTGATAATAGTATTACACAATAAAATTATGGAAAAGATGTAAATATTCACAAAGGTTGATGTTGCCTGCATTTTCTTTCTGTATAAAACTACATTGTTGCATATGGAACGTCCATTTGCCTGCAAAATATAGTCTGCTTGCCCTGCAAGTATTGCCTTTCTGCTACATAATGATCTGGTTAGGGGTGTAAGCAAAGCAAGCACATGAAGTGGATGTCCTATTTGATGGCTTTCAACATCATTATTAGGTACAAGAAGGGGGCGACGAACAAGTTGGCCGATATGTTATCTCGCCCACCGATAAGGTCGTTGTTGGTGGCGACGCGTATTCAGCCCTTGGTTCCTTTGGAGTATGTATAGTTGTATGCATCCAGTAGAGACTTCGGTAGTGTGTTTGAGCAGGCGAAGGCTGGTCGAAGGGGGGAGTATGCACTTGGAGATGATGGCTTATTGTATCGTGGGGCATCACTATGCATTCCGGAGGATGGTGATAGGTTGCAGTGGATTCGGGAAGCACATACCTCGCGTGTGCAAGGGCATTTTGGCATTCAGAAAACGCTTCTCAATCTACGGCGACATGTGTTTTAGCCACGGATGCTTGATGATGTGACCAAGTATGTTAGAGGGTGTAAGTTATGTTGTATTTCGAAGCCTTCTAACAGAAAGAGGGGATTGTACCTACCATTACCGGTTCCTTCTAGGCCGTGGGAGAGCATTTCTATGGATTTTCTAGGAGGGTTGCCAACTACGAAGCGCGGGCATGACTATTTGTACGTTGTGGTGGACCGGTTCAGAAACGGAGGTAGTCAACCGGACTATGGTGCACATGTTGCGGGGGTATAATTCTAGGCATCCTAAGACTTGGGATGAGAGTTTACCATATTTGCAGTTTGCTTTCAATCGGGCGATTCATGGATCTTCAGGGAAGTCACCGTTTGAGACTTGTTATGGATTTTTACCGCCAAGCCCGTTCGACCTTGTGTTTTCAAGTGAAGCCACAGTGGACGGCAAGGAGGGGAGTGAGAGACAACGTGCTCAGCGATTTCTTGAGAAGATTGCAAATATTCATGCCACGGTTGAAGCTCAATTGAAGAAATCGCAAGCTAAGTACAAGGCGAAGCATGATCAACATCAGTTTCCTTGTAACTTTGGTAAAGGCTATATGGTATGGCTAAAATTGAGTAAGGAGAGGCTCAAAGGAGAAGGGAAGAAGTTGAAGCCTATTCGTTATGGTCCATTTCGGATTATCGATTAGATTGGCGACAACGCTTTTCGTTTAGATTTGCCACCTTACTTAGGCATGTATTCGGTGATCAATGCCGAGTACTTGAAGTTGTTTGAACCTCCGTTATTGGATGATGAAGGTGATGACAAGTTGATCTTACCGCATGTTGAAGACTTGTGGTTTGATAGAGAGGAGCCACTGAAGGAAGATTGCATTTTGGGACGGAAGACGACCACGACGAGGCGGGGGACGAAGGAGTCGTTTCTCATTGGACGTCAAGGTCAGGTCCCTAGCAAGGCCAAGTGGTTCAACAGAGAAGGAGGGGCTCGCGAGTTCCCTCAGCTGAAGTTCTAACTTGAATGGGACTTCAAGTTCCTAAAGGGAGGACCCATGATATGGGTGTATCTTCTCTTCGGGAGCTTAGCGATCCTCATGGGAGCTTGAGGATAGATGATTCTCATGGTATCTTGAGAATAGAGTAGAGGAGTCGTGGACGAGGCCATTGGAAGCAACGAAGTCGAAAGGATTCATCAAAACTGCAGAAATTACAGTTGGGCTCTGTCCGGTCGACCGGCGTGGTCACGGCGGTCGACCGCATCGTGCACAGACCCCAACTGTGTCTCGGGACTGAGATCGGTCGACCGATGGTGGCACTGCGGTCGACCGGAGAACCCTGTAATCGATTTTCCAGATTTCGTCGTTCTGACCGGTCGACCGACTTGGGCACTACGGTCGACCGCGTCGCGGATCCGGGCCTGGGTCTGTTTCCTGCTCCAGTTGGGATTTCTGTTTAGTATAAATAGAAACACAACTTTTCTAGGGTGAAGAACTCAGTTTGTAATCAGAAAAGAGATCAGGGAGGTTGTTCTTTGATCTAGAGAGATTGTGAGAGAGAGATTTGTAAAATCCAATTGATTCTCATAATCTAGAGAAGGTATTTTCCTTCGCCCTAATTCAACTCTTGTGTTCTTCTGTCGTTCTTCTTCTTTACCCACTCTTGATAATTCCGCGATCAAGAGTACTCGCACGGCAACTCGTATCACGTAGGTCGTGGGGACCGAACTTCGTGATTATATTGTTTATTTGCATTTGTCTATTCGCGCACTATCACTCTTATTTATATATCTCATAGTATATCTCATTGCTAGGATATTGCTCCTTGTTTATATTGCTCATTCTTGCTCATAACATTTTTGTATATCTATCTTGCAAGAATTATTTGTTAATAAGTTTTATATTGGCATTATATCGGATTAGATTAGCATAAGACCCTAATCACCCCCTCTAGGGTCTAACAATTAGTATCTGAGCTTGGTGCTCTTTAATTTAAGGTCTAATCGTCTTGAGTTAACGATCCAAGCTTTAATATTATTGCTAATCTTATTTTGATCTTGTTAATCTCTTGCTTACACATATCATGGAAATGCATGATGCACCTAGTTTAACTTATGCGATTAACATTCCTCCTAGAATCGAAAGTTTCCCCTATGCACAATGGTGTATTAGATTTAAGCTATTTGCTAGATCTAATAATATTGATATTTGGGAAATTATCGATTGTGCCTATGTTGTACCCACTACGGAGAAATTCAAGTGGAGTAGTAATGATAATAGATTATTTTCCATGAACAAGTCGTCGTTAGAATTTTTAGTTAAATCCTTTGGCTTATCATGTACTAACAAACTTGATTCTTTTGATAGTGCTTATATGCTATGGAAATTATTAGAAGCACGTTAAGGGGACTTGGAGGCTATCCGACAAGAGTTGGAAAATTCCACTTCAAAGTCTAAAAAAGCTTCATCTTCGTGTACACGACCACTAGGTGATAGCCCTAGTGAGGTACGCGAGCTCGTCAACGATGATGATATTACTTTTGATGAGCTTGCACATGAATTTGAAAAATTATTCAATAGCTATATTGAATTGAAAAGTAAGCATGATAATATGAAATCCTCTCATGAAATACTAGCAACTAAGTTTGATCTCATTGCAAATGAAAATATAAATCTTAAAGAATGCACTGAAAATTTGAGATTAGAAAATGCTAGGTTGCTTCATAAAAAATATGATACCATGTTAGAAGTAGAGATTAGTAAAAATAAATTAAAGTCTGTAGTAAATGATTATGTTTATCATACTTCTAGTAGCAATGCTTATATGCACAATGATGAGTTGAATCAAATGAAAAAACGCATATCCACTTTAGATTCAACACTAAACACTTGTATTGCAAATAACAAAAAGCTTATAGACTTGTTTGCAAAGTATCATGTTAATTCTTCTAAGAAACCTACACACTATGCACACATGTATGACAAAATTTACAAATGTTCTATTTGTGGTCTTAAAGGACATATAGCCAAATTTTGTCATAATGCACAAAAGCTTAACAAGCTTATTCATGATTGTGCATCCATCAAGCTTCTTCATCTCATACACATGTACACACATATAACATAAATCATAAACATGCTCATGTGTACAAATGTGAATACTGTGGTCATTTTGATCATTTGGCCATGTTTTGTTTCGATTTGAAAAGAAATTCTCGTTTGCAAAATAATTACAAAGAAAAACCTATTTTTGCAAATGAGCACGTGCACAACAATTTGGTCAACACAAACCATTCAAAACCCTACATTGCACAAATTACAATCGTATGGGTCACATATATAATTTTTGTTTTGACCGTATTTGTGTACAAAATACGTCCAAATGGGTTCATAACCCTAGGGCCTTGAATTCAAATGATGGGGGTCATGTCCTAAACTCTTTTGGCGTCAAAAATGTTTGGGTGCCAAAACAAAATTAATTTTATTTTGTTTTATGAGTTTTGTTTTATAAGATGAATTTTTAAATTGATTTTATGATAATTTCATACACATATATATTTTCTTTTAAAAAATCTATACTTTTTGAATTTTTTTTGTTTGAGATGTGTTTAATAAATGATTTTATGAGTATACATAATTTTACATATATTTATCAAGATGTAATATCTCAAAAAGCTTTTAAAATACAAGAAAACAGTTTTTCAGCACATCAGTCGACTCATCAGTCGACTGTTATATCGACTGATGGACTCGCTGATAAACGGATTGGTTTTTGGTTCTTTGTTTTTTTTATCTAGACCCGACCCGCTCTGCCTTCAAAATCCTGACCGACCATTCTTTTCTGAGAACAAATCTCAGCCTTTGACCTTTTACCTATACCCTAACTATTCCCATTTCTTCTCAGTTCCGATTTTTCCCCAAATCCAGTCTACCGAGCTCTCTCTCTCTCTTCTTCGTCTTCTCCGGCGATCACCACATCTCCATCGACCTCTCGATCTAAGCTCAACTCGAGGGTAATTTCTATTCCCTCTCTTCCTTATCTCGTCCATTACTCTATTTTAGGGTTTATTCTATTTAGGGTTTTCAATGTTCTAGGAGTATCTGTTCTTCAATCTTATTTTCTGCTCTATAATCATGAATAGATGCAATAAACACCCTAGAACTAGTCAAGGAAAGGCCTCATCATCTCAGGCCCCTTTTCCGAACCCTAGTACCTAAAATCCCCCAGCATCAAATTTAGAATTCTATGAAAATCAATTGTTTACTCCCGCATTGCTAGCTTTGTGTCGTTTGAAAATCTTCCCTGGTAGATTCGTAAACTATGAGGAGTGCATACATTTAAATATCAATACTGTTCTTAAGAATGCTAGTTTATACCATCTTTTTGACTCCATTAATGCACACCCATATTATCCTTATCCTGTGCAGCTGTTTTATGCGAATCTACAAGTTAACTCCACTGACCCTCGCACTCTTATCATCACATATGTTATCAAGGGTCGACATCTCTCTTTCACCGCAAATGAACTTGCGAAAATTCTTAGAATTCCTAGGGGAGACACCTATCTCACTGATATCGAGTTTGATAACCCTAACATTTCCTCATTAATACTTCTTCCTGGTCGTCAACCTCCTCTCGACTCCCATAACACTACCTTCCTTGCTAAGGTCATTAGGTGTATCCTGAGTTATAATTTAATCCTCAAAACTGGGGGTTACGATCATTATTCCCAAGATCTCGCATGTGTCATTTATGGAGTTATCGGCTCTATTAATATCCTTTGGGGGGAAATCATTTTCGACTTCATGGCCTCCAACCACACTAAATTTCTTCCCTACGGGGCCATTCTCACTACTATATTTAAATACTTTGATATCGATCTTTCTGACGAACCCTCCATTAAAATAAAACCATTTATCAACGCCACCGCTCTAAATTGTATAGGTATTCCAGCTACCCAGTTCGCTCTTGAGAGGCATCTTTCTCCAGAGCCTCTTCCAGAGCATGTAGCATCTGCTGATTCTTCATCATCATCTGATACTTCATATATGCCTCCTCGCCTTTCCCCATCTGCTTCATATCCTTTGCCTAAGTTTATGACTGGGGTACATGAGCGATTGGGTGGCATTGAGCGCCATCAGGAGGAGCTGGTGGGCAGAGTGGATGGCTTGGGGTGTCAAGTCGAGGGCTTGGGGCACCAGCTTGCCGAGATCCTCACCATTCTGAAGCCATCACAGGATCCAGGGCCTTCATCTACATGATGTAGATTGTTATCACTTATATGCATCTTGTTTATGCTTTTGAAAAACATTATTTGGTTTATGTAGTCTATTTTTTTAGCTTGGTTTGTAATTGAACATATATGAGTTGTTGCAAACTCATCATTTTAGCTATATATATATTTCATGTTCATTTCTGATGCCTATGAATACATGTGTTGATGTGGTTGTGAACTATATTTGTTCTCAATGTACTATATTTTCACAATCCTTATCTGTTTATATATTGTGGCTAACCATTCTTATAGGCTTTTTAATAGGGGAAGAATCCATATATTTATTTTATACTCACCCATTCTTACAGGCTTTTTAATAGGGGGAGCTTTCGCTCTCTTTATTCTTGTTTTCCCCTTTTAGATATTGTCAAAGGGGGAGAAATATTGTGAGTATACATTCCCTTGTTTATATGCATAAGATTTATAATTTATATATTCATTTTTTTTTCATGCATATATCTTTTTGTAAATTATTTGTTATCATCAAAAAGGGGCAGATTGTTGGCCTTCTTGTTTTGATGATGTTTAACAAACAATTTATAACTAATAGTATTTGTCTAGTGATTGGGTTTTTGTATTTATTCTAGGCAAACAACGAGTTGGAGGTTGGATGGAATTGCGTTTCAACGGACATATCCAATGGAGGATGGAGGTATAGTGGAGTGAAGCAATGTAATTCAAGTCAAAATCCCAGTTCAAGCTTCTTCCATGTTTACTAAGTCAAACTTCGATGAAGATCAAGATTGCTTGGGTATACTTAGTATAGGATAATATTGTGTATGTTGATTCTATAAACTCAAGCTTGCACACACACTTCATTTGTGAATTTTCATTAAAATAGGTGTTTTTATGCAAATTATATTCAAATATGTTTTGGACTATATCAACCATGTTAACATCATTTTTTAAGTCCATAAAAAGTTTACACAAGTTTTTAAAACCTGATTTGATCTAAAAATAGCAAAAATAACATGTTTGAAATACATGTATTTTAGCATTGTTGAATTTTCCTGTGTTTTCACAAATGGTAAGAGCTATTTGAATAATTCCTTTTCCAACATGTTCATATTCATGTTTATAAACTTTTCCCAAAGTTTTACACTTTTTGAAGTTTATTTGCTATTTTTAACAGAGCTTTGAAACTCAACTTAAAAATCATTTCAGGCTGATAACCTGTTATCAGTCGACTGATCAATCGACTGAAGAAAACGCCTGGAATGTTCATTTTGCTCTCTGTTGTGTTTCCGTCGACTGACTGGTCGACTGAAAATATTTTTCAGTCGACTGATAAGCTCGAATTTGAATACAACATTTAACTTATCAGTCGACTGATGCTTCCCGTCAATCGACTGACAGGCTGTCAAACGGCTAGTTTTGTACAGAATCTGTTCTTTGGTTTTTGGGAGATTTTGCTGATTTTCTTAGGGTTTTGGCTGTTGTTTTCTCTTCCTATATAAACCCCTTTCTTTCTCATCAGCAACATAACTTTGAAGTGGGTTTTAACAAGAGTTTAAAAAGAGTTTTAAAGTTTGTTCAAATGCTTAAGTTTATGTTTACAAAGAGGTGGCTTGATCTTTCAATTGGGGAATTCATCCTCAATCATCTCCAACCTCTATTGTGTTTAATAGAGAAGTTTCTCTAACTCTATTCTCTAGCAATTTGTTTTGATTTTCATATATCATTATTGCTAGTTTGTAAATTGAGTTTGATTTCGTTTATACTCATTTTATCACACACACGCCCTATTTGAGCTTGTAGGATTTCATACATCATATTGGGTTGTGGAATTGTGATTTGTGAGATTGAGCCTATATTGAGTTCTCATTCATGTAGAGAACATTTTATTATAATTGAGCCTTTTTGTGAGTTGCATATTGTACTACACTTGGACACCGAGAGAAGTGATTGGTGAGAGACGGAGTCGGTTCCGAGAGGAGTGGCATCGGTAGTAAAGCCTAGAGGTAGGTTGTAATTCCAAGTACTTGAGGAAGGTGACACAGACTAGGCCAACACTTAGAGGGTGTGAAGTGTTTTGCTAGTGTATAAGTTGTGAAGTTTTCGGTCAATTAGGAAACCGTATTGTGAGGTGTAAACGTTATTCGGGTAAACGTAGAAACCCCGGTTATGATAGTGGAGATCTCCTCGAGGTGAGAAGTGGAGACGTAGGTCGTGGGGACCGAACTTCGTGATCATATCGTTTGTTTGTGTTTATCTATTCGTGCACTATCACTCTTGTTTATATATCTCATAGTATATCTCATTGCTAGGATATTGCTCCTTGTTTATATTACTCATTCTTGCTCATAAAATTTTTGTATATCTATCTTGCAAGAACTATTTGTTAATAAGTTTTATATTAGTATTATATCGGATTAGATTAGCATAAGACCCTAATCATCCCTCCTCTAAGGTCTAACACAAAGTATGAAGCCCAACGTCCATGCATTTTGCTGATATGTTTCTGATTCTTGAAGTGTTGAAGAGACTAATAATCTGAGTAAATCATGAAGTCATTAGCAATGAGGTAACTCTCTTAAGTCTTCAAAGAACAAAAAACAGCATACAACTTCTGCTCATAAGTACTCCACTTCAGCCGAGCTTTATTCAACTTCTCACTCAAAAAAGCAATGGGCCGCTTCTCTTGAGAAATGACTGCTCCAATACCTACACCACACGCATCACACTCAAGCTCAAAGAGCTTGTCGAAATCTGAAAACACTAAGATAGGTGCAGTGGTAATCTTCTCTTTGATAAAGCTGTATTTGCTTCATCGGTCCACTCGAAAACACCCTTCTTCTTCAAACAATCCATCATGGGAGCAACTATAAACTGAAATTATAAATGAAACGCTAATAAAATGAAATGATGCTAACCCATGAAAGCTCCTTACTTTAGTAATACTTTTCGGAGTCGGTCAATCCTTGGTTGCCTTAATCTTATCTTCGTGGAATTGGATTCCCCACGAGCTTACCACAAATCCCAAGAATACAAGTTGAGTCGTCAAGAACACACACTTCTTAAGGTTGATGTAAAGTTCATTCTTCTTTAGCACTTGGAAGACTTCTTCGAGATGCAACATATGCTCTTGTTCATCTCAGCTATAGATGAGAATGTCATCAAAGTAGACAACTACAAATCTTCCCAAGAAAGGCTTCAGAATTTGGTTCATCAAATGCATAAATGTGATTGGAGCATTCGACAATCCAAAAGGCATCACCAACCATTCGTAGAGGACATCACTACTCTTGAATGCAGTCTTCCACTCGTCACTGGGTCAGATTCGGATCTGATGATAGCCACTCCTCAATTCGACCTTTGAAAAGGCGCCCGCGCCTCCCAACTGATCCAGCATGTCTTCCAGTCGTGGGATTGGGAACCTGTAGCGGATTGTAATCTTGTTAATGGTCCTACTATCTACACACATCCGCCAACTCTCATCCTTCTTTGGTGTCAACATGGCCGGAACTGCGCATGGACTCATATTCTCTCGAATGTGGCCTTTCTTAATAAGATCCTCAATGGTGTCCTATAATATCTTCTTCTCCTGTGGGTTCATGAGATAATGAGGAGGATTAGGAAGCACTGAACCCGGAATGAAATCAATGTGGTGCTAAATATCCCTCATGTGAGGGAGACCCGCTGGCAGCTCTTCATGAATCAACACTTCGAACTCCTTAAGCAGTGATTTCATCTTCTCTGGGACCTCAATGGGAGTCTTTACTTCTTCCTTCACAACTAAAGCAAACCTCTGCTTCAACTTTTTTGACTCGGCCAGAAACTCTCCCTTGTTATAAAGAGATATATGTTTAGAATTTTGATCTTTGGGCTCTTTGGAGAGGGTGGAATAGGTGGTATGATGATCTTTTTATTCATCCACAAAAAAGTACTCGTTTTTCTTGCCGCCATGCTTGGCATCAATATCATACTACCACGGTCATCCCAACAATACATGGCACGCGTCCATATCCATAATATCACAAGCAACAGAATCACTATAAGTCTTGCCTAGTGATAGTGGCACGCGGCATACTTCGGTCACCTTCACGGAGGGACCCTTCTTGATCCATCCGATGGTATAAGGCACGGGCACGCGGCATACTTCGGTCACCTTCACGGAGGGACCCTTCTTGATCCATCCGATGGTATAAGGCACGAGCTTTGCTTCAGTCTGCAGTTTTAAGTGGTCCACCAAGGCCTTTGATACTATATTTTCATAGCTTCCATTGTCAATGATGAGGGTGCACACCTTGTTGTTGATTGAGCATCTAGAAAAAAAAAATTGGTATCGTTGTGATGAATCTGGTGTCTTCTGAGCACATATGAGTCTTTGAACAACACACGACACATTGTCGCCCTTAATCTCGACAACCTTTTTCGTGTACTCTTCTTCAAATGTTGTGTGTCCATCCTCAGCTTCCTCAGAATCCGCAAGATTAACCTTCCGCCGTTACGGGCACTCGTTGTACTTATGCCTTGGTTGGAGACATCGGAAACTACAATCGGCTTGGCATACGAACTTGCTTGAGTCATCAGGGGCTGTGGTTGAGTTGTCGACCGCTCGGCCGACCATGGAGGAACAGGCCGATCAATTGTCCTTTGCCCGACCGACTCTCCTCTCGTCTTCTCGACCGAACCTCCTGTTCGGTTCGTCTAAAAGGTAACGCTTTGGAGGATAATCTTTCCGCCTTGAGAGCCATGTTATGGGCTTCGTCCACAAAGTACACGTTGTGGATGGCTACCTTCTCTTGAATTGAATACTTCAAACCTCCGATATATTTGGCCGTAAGTTGCTCTCCACTCATAGACAAATCGCAACGAGAAGTAAGACTGAAGAACTCTTCGGTATATGCGCTTACTGATCTGATTCCTTGACGGCATTACTCGAACTGATTGTAGAGAATTTGTTGGTAGTCGGGTGGTAGGAACCTAGCTTGTAGTAACTGCTTCATGCGTCGCCAAACCAGAACTGGTTGCTTGTCTTACCGTCGCCTAATATTTTGAGTCTGGTCCTACCATATCGTGGCTCATCTTTTGAGACGATACACCACAAACTTCACCTAGTTTGCTTCAGGAATATTAGCCATCTCAAAAACTTCTTCACTTCGTAGAGCCAATCCAGGAAAGCCTCTATGTTCAGATTTCCTCCAAATGAAGGAAGCCCTACTTTCATCCGATATTCTTTTTTCTGATGATGTCGGCCTTGTCAGTGGTAGTTGTGACGAGGGTTGAAGCCTCTATCCCGACCTTTGTCATGAGGTCGATCTCCCTCTTCTTCGTTCGACACGTTATCATACTATGGCCCTTCAAATTGGTTACCATAGTCCACTTCGTTGTTGTTGTAATCATCATGGGGAAGGGTTTGATTGGGAAGTTGTCGATGATATAGAGGGGGTTGATATGGAGGGGGTTGGTATGGAGGTGGTTGGTTTGGACGTGGTTAATTTGGAGGAGATGAACTGGAAGGGTTTGAGGATTGTACAGGGGTGGATGTCGAGGTAGCCTAACTGTGTGTCCATCCTCATCTTCCTCATAATCCGCAAGATTAACCTCCCGCCGCTACGGGCACTCGTTGTACTTATGCCTTGGTTGGAGACATCGGAAATACTTCCATACTGTCGGCTTGGCATACGAACTTGCTTGAGTCGTCGGGGGTTATGGTTGAGTTGTCGACCACTCGGCCGACCGTGGAGGAACAGGCCGATCAATTGTCCTTTGTTGGGCCGACTCTCCTTTCGTCTTCTCGACCGAACCTCCTGTTCGGTTCATTTAAAAGGTAATGCTTTGGAGGATAATCTTTCCGCCTTGAGAGCCATGTTATAGGCTTCGTCCATATAGTACACGTTGTGGATGGCTATCTTCTCTTAAATTGAATACTTCAAACCTTCGATATATTTGGCCGCAAGTTGCTCTTCACTCATAGACAAATCGCAAAGAGAAGTAAGACGAAAGAACTCTTCGGTATATGCGCTTACTGATCTGATTCCTTGACGGCATTACTCGAACTGATTGTAGAGAATTTGTTTGTAGTCGGGTGGTAGGAACCTAGCTTGTAATAACTGCTTCATGCGTCGCCAAACCCGAACTGGTTGCTTGCCTTACCGTCGCCTAGTATTTTGAGTCTGGTCCTACCATATCGTGGCTCATCTTTTGAGACGATACGCCACAAACTTCACCTAGTTTGCTTCAGGAATATTAGCCATCTCAAAAACTTCTTCACTTCGTAGAGCCAATCTAGGAAAGCCTCAATGTTCGGATTTCCTCCAAATGAAGGAAGCTCTACTTTCATCTGATATTCTTGTTCCTGATGATGTCGGCCTTGTCAGTGGTAGTTGTGACGAGGGTTGAAGCCTCTACCTCGACCTCTGTCGAGAGGTCGATCTCCCTCTTCTTTGCTCGACACGTTATCATACCATGGCCCTTCAAATTGGTTACCATAGTCCACTTCATTATTGCTGTAATCATCATGGGGAACGGTTTGATTGGGAAGTTGTCGATGATGTGGAGGGGGTTGATATGGAGGGGGTTGATATGGAGGTGGTTGGTTTGGACGTGGTTAATTTGGAGGAGATGAACTGGAGGGGTTTGAGGATTGTACGGGGGTGGATGTCGGGGTAGCCTAACTGTGTGTCCATCCTCAGCTTCCTCATAATCCGTAAGATTAACCTTCCGCCGCTACGGGCACTCGTTGTACTTATACCTTGGTTGGAGACATCGGAAATACTTCCCTACTGTCGGGTTGGCATACGAACTTGCTTGAGTCGTCGGGGGCTGTGGTTGAGTTGTCGACCGCTCGGCCAACCGTGGAGGAACAGGCCGATCAATTGTCCTTTGCCCGGCCGACTCTCCTCTCGTCTTCTCGACCGAACCTTCTGTTCGGTTCGTCTAAAAGGTAACGCTTTGGAGGATAATCTTTTTGCCTTAAGAGCCATGTTATGGGCTTCGTCCACAGAGTACACGTTGTGGATTGCTACCTTCTCTTGAATTGAATACTTCAGACCTCCGATATATTTGGCCGCAAGTTGCTCTTCACTCATAGACAAATCGCAACGAGAAGTAAGACGGAAGAATTCTTCGGTATATGCGCTTACTGATCTGATTCCTTGACGACATTACTTGAAATGATTGTAGAGAATTTGTTGGTAGTCGGGTGGTAGGAACCTAGCTTGTAGTAACTACTTCATGCGTCGCCAAACCTGAACTGGTTGCTTGCCTTACTGTCGCCTAGTATTTTGAGTCTGGTCCTACCATATCGTGGCTCGTCTTTTAAGACGATACGCCACAAACTTTACCTAGTTTGCTTCATGAATATTGGCCATCTCAAAAACTTCTTCACTTCGTAGAGCCAATCCAAGAAAGCCTCTATGTTCAGATTTCCTCCAAATGAAGGAAGCTCTACTTTCATCCGATATTCTTGTTCCTAATGATGTCGGCCTTGTCAGTGGTAGTTGTGACGAGGGTTGAAGCCTCTACCCCGACCTCTGTCATGAGGTCGATCTCCCTCTTCTTCGCTCGACACGTTATCATACCATGGCCCTTCAAATTGGTTACCATAGTCCACTTCGCTGTTGCTGTAATCATCATGGGGAAGGGTTTGATTAGGAAGTTGTCGATGATGTGGAGGGGGTTGATATGGAGGTGGTTTGTTTGGACGTGGTTAATTTGGAGGAGATGAACTGGAGGGGTTTGAGGATTGTACGGGGGTGGATGTCGGGGTAGCCTAACTCTAGGTCCGCTTAGGTGAAGACCGTCGGCGAAGTTATTTCCATTATTGAGATGAAGGGTAAGTCCTTCAATGACTTGTTGAAGGTTCTAAAGAGACACCTCCAACGTGCCAAATCTTCCATCCATAGAATCCATCCCCGCGGAAAGATCCTGTAGCTAAAGCTCCTTCTTGTCGTCACTTCCATTGTCGATGATATTGAAGCCGAAGCTCTAATACCACTTGACACAGACGTAAAAACGGGGAGGCCAATCGGATATTGTTCTGATGACGATGAGCCCTAATAATAACAGGTAGATAACGAGCTTGAATCCACAAGCCCTAGTTTTTCCAAGTTTAGGGGAGAAAACAATGGAGAAATTTCTCTTGATTCTATAATTGAAAAGTTAATTCTCGATTTACAAAGGAATTAATATTTATAGCCAACTAATCCTATCCTAACCCTAATAAAAAAGAAAGCCCGGATTTAAAAGGAAACAACCAAAAATATGAAACTTTCCTAATCTATTTCCGAGTCGACACGAGGCGTGTCGAGTAGTAACGCCTTTCGTGTCAACTGGAATGTGTTGACTAACATCGTCTTTCGTATCGATTGGCATGTGTCGACTAACACCGCCCTTCGTGTCGACTGGGGTGTGTCGTCTCATCCTGTCGTCTCGACTGTTGACTGGGATATGTCGTGTCATCTTGTCGCCTCGACTCAAGTTGAGATGTTGAGTCGTCGTCCGCTGATGTTGTCTCGTCTGTTTTTCTTCTCGTCTCGTCCAACAGTTGGTCTCCTGTATCATAATGACTACATATAAAAAAGAAAAATTGATCTCTTTCGTGACTGTTAACAGATAGAATATCCAAATCTCTACAGTAAAGTCCACTAATAATCTCATTTTTTTTTCCTTAACTTTGCGGGTTTGATTAGGGTTAGAGATGCCGCCCATTCCGTACGTTATTTTGTTAAATTCAGAGCATAATCAATTCTCTCTGGCATCTAATTAAAACATTATTCAAATTTCAATTTAGTTGTTATACTACATTATTCAAATACTAAACATCCATAAGAACTCTTAAATCACAACCGTAAAATACCACAACACTTTAAACAACTCAAATGTAATGGTCGATAACTAAATAAACAAATTTATTTTTTGTTTCAAAAATGTTTTAGTTAACACCATTTGACTAGTTCCTATAAAACTAAAAGATCCCGACTAGATCTCTTACTAACAACTTTTCAAAACCCTATACTCTCTTTATCCCTAATCTCACTCCACTTCTCTCTCTCTCTCCCCCCGTCACTTCACTCATTCAATCCTCAATGGGAGAAGCTACACTCCCCTTAACAAAATCAGATGCAGCAACCCTAGCTCCTCTAACACCACCACCACCTCCGCCATCGTCATCACTGCCTCCACCTCCAACGCGACCGATGAAAAACTCCAGCCCTAACCGTAACCGTACCAACACTTCGATCGCCATCGTATCCTACCTCATCTCCCTCCCTCTCCTTTGCTACGGCATGTGGCTACTCTTCACCAAGGACTACAACTGTCAAGACTCTCTCAATATGCCTCATCTTCGCGAGGCTATCGGCATTGGCCTCATCGTTACATTCATTATAAGTTGTTTCGTCACACATTACGAAGCGAAAGTTGTGCTCCCGGGAGCTTTGACGTTGGCTATAGCTTTGCTCACTATGATGACATTTGGGATACTTCTCATAGGGAGTTATTCGATGGAGAGTAGAGAGATACCGGCGTCTCCGTTGTGGATCAAGAGTAGGATTGATCGGATTGAGATATGGGATAATGTGAAGTCTTGCATTTATAATTCCATGACTTGTCCCGATCTTGCTTATGGTACGATTCAGCTCTCGCCTGATGATTTCAACCGCAAAAAGTTGTCGGCAATTGAGGTACCATTTGGATCTAGTCTTGTTTTGCATAGTATGTGTAGTTATTGCATGGACTTTCTGAATTATATTTATGGAGTTGTTTGATAAAATACGACGATTTAGAGATCACTGGATCATCAATCAATCAAATGCTTTTGAAAGTTTAAATATAAAAGAGTAGATAGCCTCGGATCCTCTTCACTATAAAAAAAAAAATAGGGGAATGACTAGTACTTATCACAACCATTGATTATATGATGGATGATTATGGTTTTTTTCTTTGAATAGTTCAAATTAGGAATGAGTGTAATACATGGCAGTACAGTGAGTATTAGATTTAAAATGTATCACAGTCACTCACTAGATAATTATCAGTTATTAAAATTTGTGGTCTCTCTACTTTTTTTTTACAGTGGAGAGGATCAAAGTTGATTTATATCTATCACAGTTCATCATGCATGCATTTAATCAAAAAGGCTTTATATGTGAGTGATGATTACTTTTTTTTACTTGGCACACCTACGCCTATGATCTTAAAGGATTTGAGTAAATTCTAAAACTTATCACGTAAATATCTTAGGGAACTAAACATTTCATAACTATGTTTCATGATGATATAAATTGGGTATTATAAATATGTTTATATTTCTACTATGAAGACGTAAGTTTAAATTGCGTAATTGCTTTTTCTAAAACGAAATTCCATCACTCAATACATTTTCTGTTGCAAATAGGCTAGAGCATGCATATTTTTTCTTCATTGATTGATGCACGGTGCGAAGTAAAGGACTTGTATGTGCTTATAGTGTAAACTTTATCATTTAATATCTTTCATAAAATAACATTACAATTAATTGTCTCTTATGATAAAATTCTTTCGAATAGGGTGTTATCTTTATCTTTTGTTTCATTTCATATATGGTACTAAATAATGTTAGGTTTCTAGTGTTATTCTGTTAACATATCACTTTTCACCACAACTGACATACAAATTGACACTTTTGTTCTCATTCTATACTACTTACAATGCTTCTAATAAACTTCAATTTCATTCAAGTTTGGATGCTGCAAACCTCCAAGTATTTGCAGAATGGAGTATGTTAATGCAACTTATTGGAAGCGACCAAAGGAAGATGTTGCGACATATAATACACCCCCTCCACCCCCTGGACTTCCAATGACAAATATACCTTCATCTCCTTCACTGAACTCAACGATCAATCCTCATACTTACGGAGATTGCCAAGCTTGGAGCAATGAAATCACACAACTCTGCTATGATTGCCAATCTTGCAAACAAGGATTTATATCTACCGTTCATCATAAATGGAGGATTCATGGTATTTTCATGATCACTATGTCTGTGATTCTTCTCTTGGTTCATACTCCTCGGTTCATTTTGACTATGATGCAAAGCAGTAGGAGCTAGCGGGCTTAATTATGAGCGATAGAAGTTTCGATGATGTTTATTTTCTAGAGATTGTGACTTCTCCTCTTAATCAGTGTTTAGTGTTTGCTAGTTTGTGTAGAAATTGGATTATGCTATTCTTTTCTTTATTAATTAATTGGATTAAGTGAACTAGCTATTTGCCTCCTCTATGTGCGTACATGCATGAATACCATATAAAGCTTCTATTATCTTGGCACTTTTTGATTGACTGTATTTCCTTTATATTTGTATCAGGCCATTTATTTAAGAAAGTGCAATTTCAGCATACTATCTATGATATCACCTTTTCAAATTAAGTGCATTTTATTAGAAATCAAGTAATCCATCAAAATGGGATTAAAAGTTGTTTAAAAAATTTCTTGTGAAAGGGTTATTTTAAGAATACAAACTATATGTTTTTTCAAATTCAAAGATCAAATTAACACAATAAGGTTTCAATATATTTAAGCTTAACTTAATTTCTTATTCTGCTAAAAAATCTGGTTGAATGTGAATGATTTAGTATCAGATTTATTTCATCATGCATGACTTTTTATGTTTTTTGTGTTTATTTTGAGTTCTAAATGTACATTTCTCCAATTAAGTATATCATGAATTCTTTCAACTAAGGTTCATGTAATTAATAATATGGAAGTTCGTGGATGCGTATTTCATAAAGTTCTTGGGTTATTTGCATATGTACCCCTTACATCATGGATATTTTCAAAAAGACCCCAAATCTTAGTATTTGCAAAATTACCCTTCAAATCATCAACTTTGTGAAAAAAATATCCTTAAAATTAACAAACCATCAACTTGGTGCTAAAAATGTAACTATTTTGTTGATAATTACATTGCAATTACAAATTAGCTTATCAATAATACTTTGAGGATAATTTTGCAAATACTAAAATTTGGAGGGTATCTTTGCAAATATCTGTGATTTAAGGGGTGTATATGCAAATTTAATACGTTAAATGTTACATATGATGGAAAATTTACAGGCAATACGAGATCTTAATTCTTTTAAAAATGCTCTTAATATATTTATGCTTACATCTGGTCTTTATGTATGGTAGGTATATATATAATTTACAAAATGAGCGCAATTTATGTGGTGAGCAATTAAATTTTGAAATGAATCACAACTGTACATAGAACGATCGAGTTATGATTAATTGGAATCCAAATGGTCGCGTGCCAAGATCAGTAGATAGTTTATTCTCACTTGCGCACAGATTAATTGGAATGATAGGATCACGAACGTTTCCTAAACCAAACCAAATCATGTCGCCCTTGAGTGCGCTAGGGCTAATGGTCCACGTATAATGACACTGTAAACGATCAAAAGAAAAACGCCGTGTTGTTCCACTATCAACAAATTCAATGTCAACCACAAAAGCATCATGCATG
>NC_033798.1:106299216-106313239 GCF_001876935.1 Asparagus officinalis | reverse complement strand
ACTCACAATGCCTATAAATAGGGAGATCATCTCATTTCCTCTTCAAACTCAAAAACACTGCACCTCTTGCCGTATCTAAGACGTGTTACGCGAAAGCGAGAGGTGACAACAATGGCATTCTTGAAGACTGCGGCTCTTGCAATGCTCATCGGTTCATTTGTCATCATATCCGAGTCTCGTGTATTGGAGAAAGATCGAGAATTGCAGAAAGATCTCTCTATCGGCTTAGGTACTGGAGGTGGAGTGGCGATTGGCCTCGGTGGAGGTCTTGGTATTGGTTTGGGGGGCGACGGTGGTAGTGCCTCTGGTTCGGGTTCGGGCTCAGGCTCTGCCTCTGGTTCTGGTTCTGGTTCTGGCTCTGGTTCTGCCTCTGGGTCTGGTTCCGGATCTGGATCAGGCTCTGGAGCCGGCTCATCTGCCGGTTCTGCTTCGGCAGGTCAGAGTGCAGGTTAGGAGGCCTGACGTCTTGCGCGTCCTGGCGCAGCTCAGGCGCTGCTTCTGTGGCGGACGTCGGCGCGGAGGGCATGGCGAAGGGTATGGGTCGGGTCACGGTGAAGGGTCGGGTGAGGGATATGGTGAAGGTTATGGTGAGGGTTATGGCCGAGGGTATGGGAGTGGACACGGAAAGTGAGTGCGTATAATGATCAGTGTATGATTTCATGTATCGTTAGTTTTCATCTCTCATATATAATAAATAAGGAGATGATGGTGTGATGTCGTGTGATGATATAGCTAGCTTGGAATGACATGGTTTTTTTTAGCTTCCTAATAATATTATCCCTGATGTTTGTTGGCGCTTGTGGTTAAATCTGGAATAATACAGATATATAACAGCAAAAAACTGAACAGAAAACTAAGGTGCAGTAATTTAAAATTTTTCAACTCAGTTATTGTGCGTTTGTAAAACGTTGTGCTTAAAGCATTATTTGGCCTACTCCAGTGCAAGGATCCCAATGTCAAATTGCTTCCAGGAACAGCAGTCCAGTACTCTGGTGTGCACCGATCTAGTACTGTCAAGATCTCCTCGATTTATAAGGCAAAGATCTCCTCGATCTATCAAGTAAAGATCCCATCGATCTATCAGTCAAAGACCTCCTCGATCTATAAGACCTTCTCGGTCTAGGCATTGTTCCTACGAGCACTAGCTATTCTACAATATATATATCTGTATATATTGATTGTTGTTTTTGGAATGAATTTTTCTTAAGGATTTGGAATCTATTAATAGCATATGGGAAAATACTACGCACTAATAAAATAATATATTTTACTATGTATGTGGGGCCCACGAGTCCTAAATTTTTAACATTCAGCAGCCCACGTTTTCACGTTTTAAAAACTTATTTTAAACTTTGCTGCATAGCTGCACTTTTGGACTTTTAATTTTCAAAGATGGCTGCATTTGGACTTTAGTTTAAAAAGTTATCCAACATGTATCTTTTAATCATATTTCAATATATAAACAGGTTTCCTTCAGTACGACAAATTACAAAGGGTTGGATGGGAGTTGCACAGGATAGAAAATAAAGAGACTATTTTTCAATCATAATCTTCTAATATTTAATAGATGATTATAATATGTTTTAAGTGATGAGTGGCAAAATATGCAAATTACTTAAAGGAAAAATTGCTTCTAGCCCCTAATTCAATTACAAGTGTTCCACCCCTTCCCAAGACATTTTCAACGCTCCCAAAACCCCCGAAAGTAAACCCATTATTCTCTGAGCCCCAAAACACAAAATCCAAGAGTTTTAAACATGTGAAGACCATAATACTATTTCTCTCTTTCTCTTTTTTTTTATCTGTGATGATTTCCCTCTCCATCTCTGCGTGAATCCGGTGTCGTTGGATCTCAACCTGCAGCCTTACGAGATCAGCTGGCCCGTGGGCCACATGCCGCCTTCTATGATGCCTTCATCGCCACCGGCGATGGCGGTGGCTCCGTCGTCGACGAATCTTGTTCTTGGAGGGTGCTTTCAGCGGGAGATAATCGATGGGGCCCAAAGGCAGGAGGCCGATAGTGTCGGTGGGAGGGGACTGCCGTTCGTCGTCGATGTTGTTTTAATTTGGTTTTCTGTTTCCCTTTTTCCCCCTTCTTAGAACTTAGTGCGATTGTATATAGTTAAATTTGTTGCCTTTTACTTTAGCTTTTTTGGTTTCTAGTTTAGGAATGAAGGGGGAAGTGGAGTTCAGTTTTTGGAGTAAAAACTTTGGTGCTGGCGTAGCTATTTTGGTGATGAATTAAAGGCTCGGCTTCTTAGAAATTGATCTCTTTACCGGATATATGTGAAGGTGTTACAGGTTGATTGTTAAGGTTACGGGTCAGTTGTTAAGCTTAAGGGTTGGTTGTTAAGGTTACGAGTCGGTTGTTAAGGTTACGGATTGGTTGTTAAGATTATGGGTCGGTTGTTAAGGTTACGGGTCAGTTGTTAAAGTTACGGGTTGGTTGTGAACCTCGGTAACCTCCGTAACCTTAACAACTTACTCGCGTAACCTTAAAAATCAATGCGTAACCTTAACAACTGACCCTTAACCTTAACAATCGACCCGTAACTTTAACAACCAACCCGTAACATTAACAACTAACATGTAACCTTAACAACCAACGCATAGCCTTCACAACCCATAACCTTAACAACCGACGCTAAGCTTAACAATAGACCCGTAACCTTAACAACAAATCTGTAATCTTAACAACCAATTCTTAACCTTAACAACCGACCCCTAACCTTAACAACTAACCTGTAACACCTTCACAACCGACGCGTATCCTTCACAACCAACCAGTTGTTAAACCCTAGAGGGGGGTGATTAGGGTCTTATGCTAATCTAATCCGATTATATACCAATTAAAATTAATTAACAAGTTATCCTAGCAAGTATGAAATACAACAATATATGAGCTAGGATAAACAATATGAACAACGAGATATATCCTAATAAAGAGATATAGGCAATGTATGTGCAAGGATATATAAACTAACACAAGGGTAAACAAAATGAACTAGATAGTGGATGAAATAAATGAGCAATGCACAATTGGCGATATAAGATAAATGCAAAAGCAAATGCGCCAATGACAAACTCAAACACACTCAAATGATCATGAAGTTCGGACCTTCCGTCCTACGTCTCCGCTCCCCACTCCCGGGGAGAAATCCACTATCACAACCGGGTTTTCTACGCTCACCCGAATAACGTTTACACCTCACAGTGTCGGTTTTCAACGCTCACCGAACAACGTTCACTCCTCACGCTCGGTTTTCTAGTTCACCGAAAACTTCACAGCACACTCGGTTTTCTAGCTCACCGAAAACCTTACACCACTCACAATGTAACAAATATAAATTTGTTCTTTACAATAGATGAGAATTCAATTAAGCACAACTCAATGTTACAATCTCTCACAACCCCAAATATATTATGAATGCAAATACAATAAGCTCAAGTGGGTGTGTGTAACAATGAGATTCAATAAATCAAAACTAAACTCAATTAAAATCTAGCATATAGAAATTATAAACAAAATAATAAATAGCTAGAAATGAGTTTAGAGATTCTTCTCTGAATAATAAGATGGAGAGATGGAGATTGAAGCCCAAACAAGAAGATGATCTCCTTCACTTGTGAAAACCAAAACAGCTTTAAACCAAACCCTTAAACAAGCTTAAAATAAGCTTAAACTCTTTAAAAACATTCTCTTGGGTTACGCTTAGAACTGAGATCAAGGGGGTATTTATAGCCTCCCAAAACCTCAGCCAAAAACCCCAAACAAAATACCAAAAAGCCCCAGCCAACGGTAACAAGAAATAGCCGTTGGAACAGAACTGACAGAGCGGCGGTCGACCGAAAAAATTCGCGGTCGACCGATCCAGATCCCAAATTGAGAAAACGAGCGCAGACTTCTTCGATGGAAATTTCGAGCTCTCGGTCGACCGCGACGGTCGACCGACAAACTCTCTGCTGCCCACTGACGAAAGAACACAGGTGCGGTCGACCGGTGCGGTCGATCGAGGACTGATACATGAAAATGAAGTCTGAAAACTGTTTTTCTGATTTTAAAACACTGTTTAAAAATATGAATGATTGTAGACATGATAATAAATATGCTACAATGACTGGTTTCCAAAAAGGACTTCCCAAATAAAAAATATCATCATTTTGCAAAATAGTCCAAAACACGAAAATGTAAACATATGAATTTTGACATTTAGGCTAAACCATGTTTTGAAACTTTGCACAATGATTTTGTAGACTTAATAAAATATGTATATGATTATGGTTAAGTCCAAAAACTAAGAAAACAATATTTTCACAAAATTGCATATCCTATGCAATATATACTAAAACACAATAATAAATATGAAACATGTGATTTCATGAAAACTCAAAAACACATGGATCTTGAACTTGAATTGCATAAGCTTCACCAACATTCCACCAACCTCCTTTGAATATGATCGTTGAAGTTCTATTTCATCCATCCTCCAACTACGTTGTTTGTCTATAATAAATAAGAAAACACAAATACTAGACAAGCAATATTAGTGGTAAATTTTTTGTTAAACATTATCAAAACAAGAAGGCCAACACCAGTAACCTTCAAAACAAACATGTAACCTTCCTTCACCACCAACTCATAAGCTTAACAACAAACTTATTACCATAAAATAACAATAATATATAAATTTACATACTCTATTTTAATCTCAAGTTACCGAGGTTCACAACCAACCCGTAACCATAACAACCGACACATAACCTTAACAACCAACATGTAACCTTAACAACTAACCTGTAACCATAACAACTGACCCGTAACCTTAACAACCAATCCTTAACCTTAACAACTGATCCGTAACTTTAATAACCAAACCGTAACACCTTCACAACCAACACGTATCCTTCACAACAAACCTGTAACACCTTCATAACCGACGTGTATCCTTCACAATGAACCTGTAACCTTCAAAACCAACATGTAACCTCCCTTCACCACCAACTCATAAGCTTAACAACAAATTTGTTACCGTAAAATAGAAATAATATATAAATTTACATACTCTATTTTAATTTCAAGTCATCGATTTCCTTACAAGTATTCCGCCGATGAACGAACGTCGTTTTCTTCCCAGCGGTGAAACTTTTCCGCCGTTTCCTTTCAAATATTCTGCCGAAAAATACTAGTTTTCCCATGAATTTTTCTTCGCCTTTGAACAAATGCCGAAAAAGTATCACTGCCGATGTTGACACCATCGGAAAATTTTGAAGGGAACTAGTATTTTTCCCTTCAAAACCCATTTTAAATCATCACGGTAACATCATGAGAGAGAGGGGGGGGGGGATTATAGTTTTCACATGTTTTAAACTCTTGTGTTTTGTGTTTTGGGGGCTCAGTGAATTATGTGTTTGTTTTTGGGGGTTTTGGGAGCGTTGAAAAAGTCTTGAAAGGAGGTGAAACACTTGTAATGAAATTGGGGGCTAGAAGCAATTTCCCCTTACTTAAATTAACAATGCGTCGCTATCAGGTCTATATTATTAGCCAATTATAATCAAGAAAATGGGCTTATCACTAGTTAAAACTATAGGATACAAATTAATTCGTAGTTACTAGGCTTTATGTCTTTTTCACGAGCTATCCTAGTTACTAACTACTAGTATATATGCAAGAGCTCTCGACGCAACCTTGTTCTACGTATTTCTAGGTTTCTATTTTTGATTCTAAATTTCTGGTTTATGAGATCTTCAAGTGGCATAAATATTAGCAGGAACTCTAGGAACGCAAATTAGCTTGTAGTTTCAAGCCTGAAGTTTCTAATCTCAACTCAATGAAAACTCAAAACTCTTGAATCAGTAAATTATCTCTACAGGTAAATTATATATTCCTCAAATTTAGTTATATGCATATATACACTAGCATTAATCTCGATCAACAACCAAGAACCGGTAATGTCAGTTCTTCTATTGCATTTTGCATGTACGTCTAGAATTGTCTTTTAAAGATTGAATTAATTTAGAAGCCCAGTTTCCCTCATTCACTCTCCATAAGTTAAGGAGTGAGTAATCCGTGAGAAATTTACCATGTTACAATAATATTAATCCATATAAGTTTATGAAGAAGCCCCGAAAAACTTCCATGCGCGTGTAATGATCAATAATTCATGTCCAATTAGTCTATGAAAAAACTCCAAAAAGCTTCTCTGTCTCTCTGCTCTACGAAAAGGAGGGAATGAGGGTAATGCACGGAACGAGTGTAACGCGCAGCAAGTATAAATTTCAGAAAGAATCACGATGGTACGCGGAACGAGTCATGATTTAAATTAGTTAGAATATACCCCAATGCTTACTGTTAGTTGAACTGTGTAGAACAATAATTAGGACAAAATTAGGTCGCGCGTCAAGCTCACTAGATATATGGTTTATTCTCACGTTACTCAAATAAAAACCAAACTAATCATGGCTCGATCTCTTCAGTGCGCTAGCTAGAGCTAGTGGGCTACGTACCATCACTGTAAAGGGTCGAAAGAAAACGCGCGCCGTGTCGCTCCACTATCTACAAATTCAATCTCAGCCACAAACACACTATGCATGCGCAAGGCACGTGGCGCTCATTGCTAACAACACCCCGATCGACCCCAACCACCGCCACCACTAACTACTCCTAGTGCCCACTTCTCTTTGACTTTAATTTGCTCACTCATAATGCCTATAAATAAGGAGATCATCGACCTCGTTTCCTCTTCAACTCAGCACACTACAGCTCTTGCCATCTCTAACAAAGTGTTACCAGAAAGTGAGAGTTAACAACAATGGCATTCTTGAAGCCTTTGGCCCTTGCCATGCTCATGGCCTCGTTTGCCATCATATCCGAGTCTCGTGTACTGGTGGAGAAAGATCGAGAGTTGGAGAAAGATCTCTCTATCGGCCTGGGTGGCGGAGGTGGAGCGGCGATTGGCCTCGGTGGAGGTCTTGGTATTGGTTTGGGGGGTGACGGTGGTAGTGCCTCCGGCTCGGGTTCAGGCTCTGCCTCTGCTTCTGGTTCTGGTTCTGGCTCTGGCTCTGGCTCTGGTTCCGCATCTGGGTCTGGCTCCGGATCTGGATCGGGCTCTGGAGCTAGCTCATCAGCCGGTTCCGGAGCCGGATCTTCTGCAGGATCCGGTGCAGGCTCAGGGGCCGGATCATCTGCAGCGTCTGGTGCAGGCTCAGGTGCCGGCTCTGGGGCTAGACGTGGCCAAGGAGTAGATTCGGGCTCCGGGCATGGCGAAGGATATGGGTCAGGTCACGGTGAAGGATCTGGTGAGGGATCTGGTGAAGGTTATGGTGAGGGTTATGGACGAGGGTATGGTAGTGGACACGGAAAGTGAGTGCGTATAATGATCAGTGCATGATTTCATGTATCTCGTATCGCTCGGATTTCATATTATATTTTTTTTAATTAGCTCTTGTTAAGATTATGTCGATGTATCTTTCGATCCTACGTACTTTATATACAAATATGTTTCTTTTAAGGTAATTCAAGATGATGTAATACATGTTTTCTTCAATTCATGTCTAATGTTAACAAATGATAGCAAATGATTGTAATACGTTTGAGTGAAGAGTGGCAACATATGCAATTTACACGGAGTGCAGCATTATTTATAGGGAAAAATGCTTCCAGCCCCCAAAAACCAAGGAAACGTGCTTCCCACCCCCCCAAGACTTGGTCAATGAGTGTTTTACCCCCAAAAAGAAAAACTCCTTAAGGACCCAAAATATGGGACCAATAGAGGAGACAATTGAGGTGTCCCCCTCCTATTGGATAATGAATTGGCCATCATTAGTGATAGCCAACTCATTATCCAATAGGATGGGGACACCTCATTTGTCCCCCCTATTGGTCCCATATTTTGGGTCCCTGTAGCAAAGCTCCCCTCAAAAATAAAGATTCTGTTCTCTGAGCCCCCAAAACACAAAACCCAAGAGATTAAAATATGTGAAGACCATAATACCCTTCTCTCTCTCTTTCTTTTTTTATTAAAATATGATGTGGATTATTTTATTATTTTTATTTTCTCTCTCTCTTTATCATAATGTACTAAGATGATAGTTGAAATGATTGATGATTATTATTTTATTATTTTCATTTTCTCTCTCTCTTTATCATAATGTACTAAAATGATAGTTAAAATGATTGATGATTATTATTTTATTATTTTTGTTTTTTATTATTTTTCTTGTTTGTATTGCGAGATTGTTAAAGTTACGGGTTAATTGTTAAGGTTACGAGTTAATTGTTAATGTTACGGGTCAATTGTTAAGGTTGTGAATCCTCTCTCTCTCTCTCTCCTCTCTCTCTCTCTCTCTCTCTATCATGATGTTACTTTGATGATATTGAAATGATTGAAGAGGATTATTATTTTATTATTTTCATTTTTTATTCTTTTCGTATTTTTAGAATATTACTTGTTAAGGATAATGGTTGGTTGTAAAGCTTATGCATTTATTATTAAGGTTATGGGTTGGTTGTTAAGGTTACGGGTTTGTTATTAAGGTTATGGGTTTGTTATTAAGGTTACGGGTCAATTGTTAATGTTATGGATCCCTTCTCTCTCTCTCTCGTAACCTTAACAATTAAACCCGTAACCTTAATAATTAAACCGTAACCTTAACAATTAAACCGGTAACATTAACAATTAAACTCGTAACCTTAACAATAATTAAACCCATAACCTTAACAATTAAACCGTAACCTTAACAATTAAACCCGTAACCTTAACAATTAAAACCGTAACCTTAATAATTAAACCCGCAACCGTAATAATTAAACCCGTAACCTTAACAATTAAACACGTAACCTTAACAATTAAACCGTAACCGTAATAATTAAACCCGTAACCTTAACAATTAAACATGTAACCTTAACAATTAAACCGTAATCGTAATAATTAAACCCGTAACCTTAACAATTAAACACGTAACCTTAACAATTAAACTCGTAACCTTAACAATTAAACTCGTAACTTTAACAACAAATCTGTAACCTACACAACAAACCCATAACCTTAACAACAAACTCGTAACCTTAACAACCAACCCGTAACCTTAACAAACAATGCATAACCTTTACAACCAACTATTATCCTTAACAACAAATATTCTAAAAATACGAAAAGAATAAAAAACAAAAATAATAAAATAATAATCCTCTTCAATCATTTCAATATCATCAAAGTAACATCATGATATATAGAGAGAGAGGATTCATAACCTTAACAATTGACCCGTAACATTAACAATTAACTCGTAACATTAACAATTAACCCGTAACTTTAACAATCTTCCAATACAAACAACGAAAATAATAAAAAACAAAAATAATAAAATAATCATCATCAATTATTTCAACTATCATCTCAATACATCATGATAAAGAGAGAGAGAAAACAAAAATAATAAAATAATCATCATCATATTTTAATAAAAAAAGAAAAAGAGAGAGAAGGGTATTATGGTCTTCATATATTTTAATCTCTTGGGTTTTGTGTTTTGGGGCTCAGAGAACAGAAACTTTATTTTTTAGGGGTAAAACACCCATTGATAAAGTCTTGGGGGGTGGGAAGCACGTTTCCTTAGCCTTTGGGGGCTGGAAGCATTTTTCCCTTATTTATATTAAGAGTACATCTAGTAAATATAGAGCTTTTGGGAGGAAAAGATAAATTTATTTATTATATCGTGATGTTTATATACATGTATAAGACTAAAGAGTCTAGGTGGAATGTTATCATGTCTATATTAATTATTAGACACTTAAAATTAAGAAAATAGTCTTGCCAATTTTAAAAGTAGAGGATACAAATCCATTGTTTGTAGGCGTTATGTCTTTTTCACAGGCTATCCTAATTATTAACCACAAGA
Organism: Asparagus officinalis; assembly: GCF_001876935.1. Classification (NCBI taxonomy): domain Eukaryota; kingdom Viridiplantae; phylum Streptophyta; class Magnoliopsida; order Asparagales; family Asparagaceae; genus Asparagus; species Asparagus officinalis. Next base: position 106,303,342 of record NC_033798.1, on the reverse strand, counting down.
GTTTCGAGTCACTTTTCAGCAAGAAAATTAAATGTTTTCACTGCAGATTTTATTATTGTCGCTGCTGATGTAGTTGTTATTGTTATTATATTATTGTTATCAGGAGGAGGCAATTGGATGATTATGGTTCCTTAACACTCGACACGATCGCGGCTTGCGTATTGGTTCAATGCCAATGTTTTTAGCCGTTATGTAATGGATGATTTGAATGCTGAATAAAATATCTAAATATTTCTATAATAATAATAATAAGTTCCTACATGCTGAGTTTGGATTTAAAACACATTAGTTTTTACCTCCATTTTAAATAGCATTAATGTGTTCATGTCTCTTTCTAAAGTGTGCATTAGCTCTAGATGCAACTTCGTCATAGGATTTCTGATTTTTATTTTGGTTACCCCTTTCTGAGTTTTTAGCTTGGAAATATGTTGGAAATCTGACATGATTATGCGGGGTTCAGATTCTTCCCCCCCAACCCACCCACCCAGCCTTTCAATTCAATTTTTCACATTTTCTGGAAAATCAAGTAGACAACCCCACAAACTTAAATGGGCTAAGGCCCTTATTTCCTGGAAAAACAAAATATAATTAAAACTTAAACTCTTTTCCGAGTTGGTAAATGTCTACAAGTAAATTATTATTTTTAAATTTAGTAATATGCACATGAACTCGGATTAGTTAGTCTTGATCATCCTGTAACTGACAATGTCCTTCTTATTGCATTTTATTGCCAATATTTGATTGCAGTTAGAAGGTGACTGAGTGAAATGGCCTTAACTTAAAGCCCATATTTAACACAGCCGAAAACTGACTAATGTCCATCTCTTTTGGGCTGAGAGAATAGCAAAAAAAAAATTACTTATATTTTTTGAGGGTTGATTGAGAATAGATCCCCTCCTATCACTCAATTGCAATTAGATACCCTTGTAGTTCGATTTCTATAAATAGATCCCTATGGTACTAGCCCGATGCCAATCCACTCTCTTAGTGAATTTTTTCAACCATTTTAAAAGTTAAAAAAATAGCAACCAGAGGTTTATACTCACAAATAGATCTATAAGAGATATATCCGTCTTTTCAAAACTTTTTTAACGGTTTGAAGTGTAAATCAAATTTCATCCAATGAGTTTATTGATGTAGAACACACGGTAGACACGTTTATGTCAAAGTGGGACAGTCGCAAGCCCAAATATGGGCATGATCGAAGAAAATAACTTGTTTCGAAGAAACGGTCGTAACTTTCAAACCGTACGTCGGAATTAGACGAATTATATATGAAAATCGACTATCTCAATGAGACGGGGCCATCCAAACTGAGGGTTCGGTTTGCTTCCTCAGTTTCGTCAAATTCCTTACGGTTTGAGAGATATCTGCATTTTTGTCCGTTTTTACTATTTTTAGTAATTCTTTAGGAGTTGTTTTGATTAGGAAACAAAGCCGATTTGATCTCAGATTTGACCGGTGGACTTTCCTAGTCGTAAGGAGTATGTCAAAGTGGGACAGTCGCAAGCCCAAATATGGGCATGATCGAAGAAAATAACTTGTTTCGAAGAAACGGTCGTAACTTTCAAACCGTACGTCGGAATTAGACGAATTATATATGAAAATCGACTATCTCAATGAGACGGGGCCATCCAAACTGAGGGTTCGGTTTGCTTCCTCAGTTTCGTCAAATTCCTTACGGTTTGAGAGATATCTGCATTTTTGTCCGTTTTTACTATTTTTAGTAATTCTTTAGGAGTTGTTTTGATTAGGAAACAAAGCCGATTTGATCTCAGATTTGACCGGTGGACTTTCCTAGTCGTAAGGAGTCTTTTTAGGACTTTTAATGTTTTAGGATTTTTTTTTACTATTTTTGGTAAGGCATAATCCTTGTAGGAGTTTGAGTCCTTGTAAAAGTCTTGTTTCTTTTCTATTTAAGTAGGGTCTTGTAAGCCCTACATGCATAACTTCGATTAATAAATTTTCGTTTTTCTTCAATATTTACTTCGTGGATTCAAAGCTCTTAGTGGATTTGAAGGTTGTCCTTGGTGGATTCCGAGGCTACTACTTTCGCGTTGCGTCATCTATTCGCACAAATAGAACTACAAAAGGTCTATTCATAATGGATGATACCACGTGGGGTCTATCGGCAATTAACCTTCTATTGTTCTTGAATCAAACAATTAATGTAATGCCAATTTCTTCTGCTCGCTTCCTTTTCTTCGGAATCAATCAATGATATACCTTCACTGTCGTGAAAGTGATATCCTTGTTGCAGAAAAGAATCTGGAGTTTATGTACACACTAAGTAAAGTTACATCAACGTATTCTTCTTTAAGATTCTTTAAATTCCTTTGGGAGTTGAGATTTAGAATTGGAGCAAGGAATATTCCAAGTTATCAGACAGCTAACTAATAAGAGCATCAAATTAACCTAGAAGATTTATACACGGAATGTTCTATCTTAGATTCCTAAATTACTCGTGAGCGACTAATTAACCTTATATCTCTATTGAAATATTTTTCTTCCTTTTCCCATTTGATTAGTTTGCACATGTAGTTTTAGACAGGTCCTCTTCTCAAATGAAGGTGTCCTGAAAATGGGTCTAAGGTGATAATACATTAATACCCCTCTTGACGACGCTTGAGAGTGTCGATGCTCGAACCCGGGGCCTTCTCGATCTCTTGATATGAGCTGAGTTTGTAACTAGCCACCAAAAGAATTGAGAAACACAGCGTACTCTTTATAATCACCATCACTTATTGTTTAGTATATAACTACAATTTATTTTGACGAGTGGAAAATTAAAATAAATTCAATTCAGCCCAACATAAGTTAATTGCTCATTAACTCCACCACTAACCGCCCAAAGTCTCTCATAGTCTCCATATTCAGCCCAACACCATGTGCCTTTATGCTCTAAAATCTCAGCCTCTTCGTTAGTTAGGTAAAGCGTCACTTTATCTCCATCCTCTCTCTCTCTCACCGACGCTTTCGGTGTACGTCACTACACTCAACTCCAGTGTGTTGCACTCCACGACAACACTCATCCTACCGTCCACGTGGCCTTTAAGAACACCACAAGGACGCATCAAAGAGGGCCATACCGAATTTGGGAATCTCGGTAGGATCGTGATAAGGTCGGGCCCCACGCGGTCGAGGACCAGATTGTTCAGCACCTCGGCTTTTAGCTCGCACGGATTCTAGTGCAGTGTGAAAGCTAACTTTTGGCGGGCCCACTGTTATAACGGGTCCAAAATAGTCGATGTCTAGATGGGCCCGTCCGAGCAACAGACCCGTAACGGGCACCGCTTTGTCCAGCTGGATGACGCATGCTGTAAGAAAAGGCAAGGACGATCGGACGGCATCCGTACACTTTGTACGCCACGCGGCGAAATCTAGAGGTACGATCTTCGACCCTAGCTGTCGGTGCATAAGTTATTCGTACATCCACAGCTGGCGCACATTCCTTGGAACTTAGACACTAATCTCTTCCAGCTATTTAATTCCGCAATTAAATAAACAATAAAAACTAAGATAACTAACTCAGGAAAAACCCCGAGACGCGTCGGTTATTTACGTCATTGCCATCGCCACTTCCGGTAATCCGGCGATGCGCCGGCGAGAAGCTAAGAAGTAGCGGAAATAAATGCAGACTCTTTTTTTTTTTTACAGAAAACCCCACAACACGAAGAGAATTTAAAAATGAAGGCCGATAATGTAGTAAAGTAGACAACCACCCCCCATCTCCTTCCCCTTTCCGTCTCCGCCAAGCAAAGAATCGGTGTTTTTTCGGGACATTGACAAAAAAAACCCCTAATAATCGAATCTTTTTAAGTAAAAAGAACATCAAAACAAAAAAGTTTCCAAATAATTTACAAATTCTTCCCTACTCTCGCATACCCATAGTAGGAGAGGTACCACTTAACAAATTTCTTCAGCCCCGCCTCCAAATTCGTGGTGGGCTTGTACCCGAGCTCAGCCCTGGCGTAGCTGATGTTAGCATGAGTAAAAGGCACGTCGCCGTTGCCCGGCATCTCGATGACATTCTTCTTCGCCTTCACCTTCAAATGCTTCTCCAAGATCGAAACCAACGTGGGCACGGTCACCGGCGATGTGTTCCCCAAATTGAAGATCCTATACT
>NC_033798.1:106293982-106299200 GCF_001876935.1 Asparagus officinalis | reverse complement strand
CGCTTCCGGTGCTCTTCTGAGCGGTGTCAAGCGAACCCAAACACCCCTTCACAATATCATCAATATAGGTGAAATCCCTCGCCAAATCGACCCGGTTCTTGCCTCTGTAGACGGTAATGGGCTTCCCCTGGAGAATGTTTCTGGTGAAAGAGAAGTACGCCATATCGGGCCGTCCCCACGGGCCGTAAACAGTGAAGAACCTAAGCCCAGTGAGGACAAGCCGTAGATATGATTAGTACGTGTGAGTGATCTCCTCCGGCCCTTTTTAGCTGGCGGCGTACAGCAGAAGCAGGCCCGCATCGGTTCGATCGAGCTCAGAGAAGGGACCTTGTCGCTTGAGCCCGTAAACGGCAGGAAGACGAGGCCCAAACTAATGCGGGCTGAGGGTCGGCCGGCACTTGCCAAGACTTCCATAAGCGAGACGAGGCCGCGCGATAGTTGGACGTGGAGCGTAGGAGCTAGGGCTTCTCAATGGCGTATTCGGACGCCGGCCTGAGCGGCGAGGCTGCATGACGTGGGCTGAAGTCGCGACGACGTCGCAAGAGCTATAGCGACGGAGGAGGCGCCTCCGTTGATGTCGCCCCAATTACGAAAATCCATCGCGAGCGGAGGAGCAGACTCGGGCTTTTTTGAGGGAGCGCGCGTCGTAGATAGCGAGTGCAAGTCTGTCGGAGGCGACGACGCCGGTCGCCGCCGCTTCTTGAGGGCGCAGGGCAGACGTTGGCGTGCCGACGAAACGGCGGCCGCCGGTTGACGATGGACGGACATGGCAACCGCTCCGCCCGGATGGCGGAGAGCTGGATATCTGCGCGCCTCCCCAGTGGCAGCCCACCCACGGAGCGGTGAAGCTTACTTGGAAGAGGGTCGGACGCAAGGACTGAAAGCTGAGGAGGAGGCGGTGGCAGGCGCGACGAGGAAGAGGGCCCACTAGGAACATGGTGGCACGGTCGCACGCCGAGAGCACGTGCGAACTGCCGTCAGTCGGCGGTGGCGCCCCGCGGTCCATCTTCACCTTGCCCGGCGTCGAGGGGAACAGCTCCTCCTCCAGCATCCTCATCTTCATTTTCGCGAGGAAAATCGGGTTTTATCCCAAAAATAACAATAATAATAGTTTTAACCGAAGGGGAGGATGGGGACGGAGGAGGGATTGAGAGGAGGGGAGAGAGATGTGGAAACTTCTTTCTTTCCTTCTTTTTTTTATTTTTTTATTTTTTTTTCTTTCTGATTTATTGGGGGATTTTCTTTTTTGGAAATTTTTGGTTTTTGTTGAGCGGCTGCTAAGGAGAGAAATGGGAGGAGGGGAGGATATAAATAGCAGACGAAAGCGCGTGAAATGGGACCAATTGGCTCTGGAGCTTTGCAGATAGAACCCTGGAGATTGTCCTATTTGGATGTTTTATTTGTTGAAATTGTTAATTAAACTGTAAGCGAGGTTGAGAGGGCCCACGTCGGGGGCCGGTCTGTTGGCTGGTGGAGAGATGAAGGGAGGAGACATGAATGCGGTGCGCGGTGGGCTGTACCGCCGGAACTAAATTACAAAAGTAGAATCGTTAGTTGCGTATTTTTCTTGGACTCTAATATTTGGTACTAATTAAAGAGGGGGGATTAAAATTAGAAGATTGAATATTACATTTTCACCGGATGAGCCGGTTGTCTTGGGGGAGTGGACCCCGGTGAGTTGGACGGTGCTGGAGTTTGACTGGCTCATGGTGTAGAGCCCGTACTGTAAAGTAGGCCCAGCCCATTTCTTTTGCCAGCTTGGCATGGGTCCCAGTGTCGCCGGGCTGGATTTTGCTTTTCTACACTGAACTGGCGTCCTTTATTGAGTACTGAAATGATGCTTGAAGTTCGGAAGTCAATTGAACTTTACGAGGGAGTCATACTATGGATACATTGGCCATGAATTCACGTATAAACTCACTTCGATGTTATATTAATCGTAACTGTGATTATGGAGTGGTTGTAGAATGATATATTAAGGGGCTGTTTGGTTCCTTTCCATAAAATAATGGAAATGGATTTCAAAACAAATAACCATTTCTAAAAATATTTGTGGATCTCAAAGGAATCCATAATTGGTTATTGGTATGGAATGATGAAGTGAAGAATAGGAAAACATATCTAAAACTCTTGTTTGTTTCATTGTCAAATAATTTAGGAAGTTGTGAGAGTAAATGATGAGTTGCCAATCAGTTGTCAGATTTCTAGCCTATTTCTGAGCTTAAGGGGGTGTTTGGTTCAATTTCTAGAAATTATAGGAAATGTTTTCCACCTAAAATATGATTTTCTTGTATTTCTTAAAAAAATTATAGGAAAAATTTTGAGAAATCAAAAAGTACCAATTTTCTTGTTTTTTTTTTAATTTGCTTGTTTGGTTCAAAACAAGAAAATAGCTCATAATTTTATAGAAAATAACAAGATTTGGTAGGTTTTTAATTAAATATGGTATGTGTCAGATTTCGGTAGGTTTTTAATTAAATATGGTATGTGTCAGATTTCTGGTGATTTTCTCTCATTTTGAGAGGAAATTGCTTTTTGTAAAATTTGGTAGGTTTTGATATTTTATAGAAAATATTTCTGTAAATTTTTTGTTGAACCAAACACAATTTACAGAAATCTTTGAAAAACTTTTAATTACAAATTTATCATTGTCAGATGTTTTGAGAAAAGTTTTCTCAAAAAGTATGCAACCAAACAGCCCCTAGTAGATGATTTGAGCTTTCCATAAAGTAGACTGTCATGTCAGATTTTAAGAAATATATTCATAAAAAAAAGTTGAGCCAAATGACAGTTTCGAAATCCTATAATGTCAAAAAACCTACTTTTTGTTCCAAATCTGTAGGATTCCTAAAAATTTGGCCGAACCAAACAGCCCCTGATATGAAAGTTTTCTCACTAATCGGTGTTTTTAACCAGTAATATTTGATTTACTCTATATTGTTCTTAGTAAATATCAATTATCTACCAACATTTAATAGTTTTTAGTTTAAAAATGTTTACCTTTCTCTTTATCTCTTCAATCTATTCATGAGCTTAATCCTATTTTAACACTTGTTGATTCACTTTGATTTTAACGGTTGTAATTGCTGCACGTGACTGTAATATTTTGGACCCGTGGTAGCTTTTGTTTAACAACTAAGAAGTACAGTTCCAATCGCGGTTCGTAAAAAATGTAGTTGGAGATAACAATTGCGCAAATTAGAAGTCATGGGTGCAAATTTCTTTTAAGTCATCGATGAGCTTTATTGTTTGGACCCACATGTTAGAATGTAGTTTGTTTGAGTAATAAAAAGTTCTCATTTGTAACTGACAATTATTTAAGATAATTTTTTCCAGATATAAATAAGCATACGAAAGATACGAGGTGAAACGATGCGAAAATTAGTATACATGTTTATTTCAGCCATCACATTATCGATGGTCACGAGAGCAGCATCGATGGTCATGAGTTAACCAATGAATTACAATGCATAGTCGGAGAAAAACATAAACAGAAATCACACCATCGATGGTCTACAAGGAGCTATCGATGGTCGGCTATACAATCGATGGACTACAATGCACACTTGTTACATTCCAAAAAAAATCAGATTTCAGCCCATTGATGGTTTACATGGTAACCATAGTGGTTCATAGGGGACCATCGATTGTCGAAATTGCCCATCGATGGTAACAACGTGTTTTGGCAGATTTTGTGATTTAATCTATATCGTTCGTTGATCCCTTTTATCTCCAACTTCTATTATGATTTCTATATCTCTTTCCTTTATTATCAATGGCTATATAAAATAAGAATAGATCATATTTTGGAGAGGTTCTTGCTTGAGAAAAAATAGAGAGATTTTATTTTAGGGTTTGTGTGAAGAGTTGATTTGTGATTCAACCCCAAAGCCTCATCAAGCTCTTTCTTGTCGCACTCAGCATTTGTAGATTTTTTTTTTCAACTATGAGAGTTGCCATTGGATTCAACATCATCATTGTTTCTTCATCGAACTTTGCTTCAATTCTTTTGAAGAATGTTTTGCTTAAAAAGGACCGTAAGATCTTTTTATTTGCTCTTAAAATATTATGGTTGGTGTTGATGGTTTAAATCACACAATTAAAAGAGGAGGTGGGTAAGGATTGGGTTGATATGGGGGCCGCTTGCTTTTCCGAATATCTGATTTGGAGTTAGGTTGTTCGTCCCTGCACGGGTAACAACTCGTAAGAGGACGGGGACTGGTTCCCACGTTGTCCCTCCGACGATCAAATCAGCTAGGAACTTGAGTGGGAATATGAGAAAAATGCAGCAGAATGGAGAAAGATGCTGAGAAATTGCTTAACCCTTGTATTTGGAATAGTTTTATTCTTTATAGCCAAGCAAGAGGGGTAGTCTTGTCTTTTTGACAGAGCATGAGCTGGCGGCTGAGTTAGAATCTACTTTTTACAGGTATCGGTCGTGGATCGACTGCGTGATGGGCGCTGTCATTTCTCCATTAATGAGATGTGATGGGCGGTGCACGAAGTCGGCGTGGTTCGATGTGTCATAAATACATTTAATGTGACGCTGATGCGCTGTCAGCGTGGGGTGTTTGAGGTTGAAGTCGTCCTTTGGCTCGTAGCGATGGGTGTCGAGAAGTGACGCCTTTCGAGTCGACCCCGCGATATGTCAAATAACTGGTCGAGTGAGCTCGTTACGAGTTGTCTTCGACAAGAGGATCGACAAGCACCGCCCTTCGAGTTGACCTAAGGAGATGTCAACTCGGCGAGTCGGCTAAGTCGGGATTCTTGGTGGTCCTGATTGGCAATTCGATTTGAGCAGTGCATGTAGAGGGATACATGTCCGTTGCTGGCAAAGGGCCATACTTTGGTGACTGAAAATATCACAAATGTTTGTTTGTTTTATCTTGTTTTTACAATATACTCAAGCCAGTGATAATTGAGGATTTACACTAGCTAGGGCTAGGTGTTACTCATCTGTGTAGAGTTGGGCTAAACAACTGGTTTCGGGTAGATTTCATGGTACAATCTTTACCGAATCGGTTTGTGATTCAGTTGAACTCTGATCACTGTGAGGAAACCCCTTCGTGAGATGGAAGAGTGAACATAGAATTTCTATCCTAACCACTATAAAATCTTGCATATTTTTTGGTTTGTGATTGGTTTGATTTTTTGCTTTTATTTTGTTACTATTTCCACTGTAAAATTTGTGTCATAGCGAAAATCTATAGCAAACCTA
>NC_033798.1:106286487-106293972 GCF_001876935.1 Asparagus officinalis | reverse complement strand
TCAAGTCCGACACGGCGACACCACATCCAAATCTAAAACCCTTAATTGTGTCCAAATGTGAGAACGAAAATGAGTCTTCCACTATTTTCACATTAATGTCATTTCATTTCTTGTTTCCTTCCATTCTCATTTCACTTGGTCATATATACCGAAAGGGATGTTATAGATGGACACTTATAACTAAAACTACAAATATACTGTTAAAATCATGCAACTGTAACTACAATTGCATGTGACCACAGTTATATATATATATAGCAGCACAACTTACTCTAGAACTGCAGTTACAGCAGAGCAAACAACTTCTTATGAACAAATTTATTTCATATACCCTTTTGGGGATTGTTTTGTTAAACTTTTATTAATAGAACAGAGGGTTTTTCACTCACCGCGTCACTTAAAACCAAACTTGTGAAGAGAAAATGTTAGATCAATGACCAATCTAACAAACTATGATGAAGCGCATGCATCAGTCTGTGACCTTAAATCCACCAAGGGAGATGACAACTGAGCTGTTGTCGGCCGAAGACGATTTCAAGCCACTTTGTAGCTAGAAACGATGGATATGCCAGTGTTACTAAATTTTAAGGTGTGGGGATAATGAAAACACATGACCAATTATAGGTGAAATGTCCTTGTTATGCGGTTTGACAACCATTTTGTCCTTTTTTGATCAGCATCGTGTAGATGTGACCTTATAGGTTACAAAAGGGACATGCTCTTATCAAGAAATTGACAGATAATTGCACAAGAAAAGGAAGGGGTAGGTAATTTGTTTGAGGAAAATATCTTGGCATTGGTAATGAATTCCCATTGATGTGCAAAAAGCAATTCAAGTCCGCACAATCCTATACTATTTTCGTTAGGGCATAATGATTAATAATGGATATAATTTAATTAGTGACGTTCGTCTTTCAAATGTATCAAAATTATTTATCTGATCAGTTCAGATTTTGTTTGTATCTCAGGACACAAAACTCAATTCCACTTTCTCGCAACCATTATCTTTGTTTAAAAATTTTCATATAAGCCTTCTTCTTACCTAAAGCACTGTAATGATTAAGTTTCTCAATTGCTACCATGATTTTTACGCTTCGCATACAAATCACATTAACTTTTGTTGAAATTGATAGATATCATCATTTCTTTTCCTTTTATATTTGTCAAAACTACATTTATTTGCTATTATGTTTGCAATGTTACACCAGTTTGCTCAAAAAATAAGTGACGTTCTCATATTACCCCCAAGCACATGCAATGCACGTGTATTCTAATTAATTATGAACTTAAGGTTTTTTCTAATATTTTTCGTATAGTATTCCCGTCAATCATCCCTCGCTCCTGTCTTCCAATCCAAGAAAAAAATATCCTCAAAATCCTGGCTAAGGAGTAAAAAATTGACGATCTCGGCCTTCCTATAACCCTCTCGGACAAGGACGACGATGCCTGACTCGATCGATTGAATAAAACATTGATTTGGGGGACTAATTTGAAATATGATGATTTGAAAGATTAATATCAAAATATAAAATTTGAGGGACCACTCCTAAATAACCTTATTTTTTATAATCAATTAGGACACACATGTATTGCACATGCATGGGGTGAGGTAGGGGTGTCCATTTTACCCGCTGGCCCGGGCCCGGCCCGGAGCCCGGCCCGGCCTCGGCCCGGAAATCCGGGCCAGGCCAGGTTCCGGGCCCGGGTCAGCCCTGTCTTCCAATCCAAGAAAAAAATATCCTCAAAATCCTGGCTAAGGAGTAAAAAATTGACGATCTCGGCCTTCCTATAACCCTCTCGGACAAGGACGACGATGCCTGACTCGATCGATTGAATAAAACATTGATTTGGGGGACTAATTTGAAATATGATGATTTGAAAGATTAATATCAAAATATAAAATTTGAGGGACCACTCCTAAATAACCTTATTTTTTATAATCAATTAGGACACACATGTATTGCACATGCATGGGGTGAGGTAGGGGTGTCCATTTTACCCGCTGGCCCGGGCCCCCGGCCCGGTAACAACGGTCAGATTGGCCCTTTGACCGTTTTGCCCTCAAAAACGGTCAAAAAACGGCTATTTTGTGAGGTTATTTTGGTCATTTACCTAGGGGGCTGGTTCTATAAATAGAGGGGGGTTTTCATTTGTTTTCTTCACACCAAAAACTCATCTCTTCTCTCTTATACTCTTATACTCTCTCTTATACTCTTATACTCTCTTATTTATACTTTCTAATCCAATCCCCAAATGGCTTCCGGATCTGATTATGAAGAGCAAAACATATCTCCCGATCCTGAATTGAGTCCTCCTACTATGAGTCCTCCTACTATCAGTCCTCCTACCGAAGTTAATCCCGAATCCGGTGGCGACGAATCTGCACCAAGAGCTCCTAAACGGCCAAGATCCGATGTGTGGAATTTTTACGAGAAGATCGACGTCACCAAGGATGAACACGGTAGGATCCTCACCCAGAAGGCTAAGTGTGCTTTGTGCGGCAAGATTTTTCAAGCTCATCATAAGAGCGGCACCAACCACCTCAAACGCCATTTAGATAAACACAACAAAGGCCAGCCTCCTCAAGGTGATATCCGACAATCCATGATTTCTCAATCCTCCTCTTCTGGTAGTCTCGGTAGTTGGAACTATGACGCTGCCAGAGCCAGGAAATGCGTAATCAGGTTTATCATTCTTAAAAACCTTCCTTTTAAATTAGTAGAAGATGATGAATTTGAAGATATGTTTAGAGATGGTTTTTATCCTGCATTTAAAAAATTTTCTCGTCAAACCTGTCAACGTGATATTTTAAAATATTATCAGCAAGAACAAGAAAAAATAATTTCTTATTTTAAAAATTTAAACTGTAAATTTTCTTTAACTTCTGATATTTGGACATCTAGAGCACAAACTGGATATTTATGTATCACAGCACACTGGATTGATGAAAATTGGCAAATGTTTAAAAGAGTTGTTTCTTTTATTGCAATAGAAGAGTCACATACTGGTGCTAATGTTGCAAATTTAATAATTGAAGAACTTATGAAATTAGAAATTTCACAAAGAATATTTTCTCTTTCACTAGATAATGCAAGTAATAACAATGTAGCTGTTGATTTTATCAGATCATCTTTATCATTGCCATGTCATGGTGATCTTTTTCATATTAGGTGCATCTGTCATATTTTAAATTTAATTGTTCAAAGTGCATTTACTGAAATTAAACCCATGATAGAAAAGGTTAGAACAGTTGCTTACATGCATAGTGCTTCTGAACAAAGACTTAAAAGATGGAAACAATTTTGTAAAAGAAAAAATGTAAAGCCTAGACTAATTCCAAAAGATGTTGACCATAGGTGGAATTCCACATATGCAATGTTAAGTGTAGCAATAGAATATAAAGACATTATAACTGATTTTATAAACTATTATGCTTCTAGTTCTAGTTCTGGTAGCACTTATGGAATAACTGAAGATGAATGGACAGTTATATGTAATTTAAATGAAATGTTACAAGTTTTTTATGATGCTACCATGTTATTATCTGGCTGTTATTATCCAACCATTACTTTAGCTGCTTTACAAATTTTAAATATTCAAAATTTTTTTGATAAATATCGTTTGGATGCTACTTTTGGACCTATGGTTTTTGAAATGGAGAGCAAATTTAATAAGTATTTTAGGCCTATTCCTCATATTTTTGGTTTGGGGGTTCTTATTGATCCATGCTTGAAGGATATTGGCCTTCGAAGTTTGTTACAGTCATTGTATGGTGGACAGGTTATAGACTTAGATGATGGAACCACCCTGAATGCTACTACTCATCATTTACTTATTAGAAATTATTTTCAAACTTTATATGATGAGTATGCAGCTAGACATGGTGTAGCTGCACAACAGTCTGCAGCTTCGGTTTCTTCGAGCTCATCCCGAGCCCGAGGTAAAAGTGTAAGTTTTGATAGGTATGCAATGGTAGCCGAGCTAACTGGTGGATCTGGACTTGGATCGTCATCATCGGAGGTTTCTGAAATAGATGAATATTTTTCTGCTTCTTTAGTTAGATGTCAAGGAAATGCTTTAGATATTTTGCAATGGTGGAAAGTATATGGATCAGTTTCATATCCTATACTTTCCACCATGGTTCGTGACTTACTAACAGTGCAGGTTTCGACGGTAGCTTCGGAATCCGCCTTCAGCACAGCAGGTCGTTTGATCGACGATCACAGGACATGCTTGGATCCATATACTGTACAAGCGGTGATGTGCCTACAAGATTGGTGGAGGTACGAGAAGCGAACGCAAGGCATCGATCGGATGGCTGGAATTGAAGATAAATTTGAAGAATTGGGACTAGCAGATAGATATAAAGAATAGATTGTAGTTTTTATATCTTAACGATCATAGGACATGCTTGGATCCGTATACTGTACAAGCGGTGATGTGCTTACAAGATTGGTGGAGGTACGAGAAGCGAACGCAAGGCATCGATCGGATGGCTGGAATTGAAGATAAATTTGAAGAATTGGGACTAGCAGATAGATATAAAGAATAGATTGTAGTTTTTATATCTTAGCTTACAATTTGTAAAGAATTATTTTGGAAATAATTGCAAATGATAGTGATATAGGTGAGTAGGTGCCAACCTAGTTGGGATTTACTTATCTATTGTGATGCGATTAATTCCAAAATAAATTTGTACTTGTAATTTGTAACTGATTTATCAATTATTAATAAAGAATATGTTTTTATCATTTCTTATTTGTAATTTATGTCATTTTAAGTAATTAATAAAATTATTGTTTTTGTTATTTTTCTTGTCTTTTTTTTTATAATTTATAAGTTAAATAACATTAAAAAATTTTGGAAAAAAATAAAAAAAAATAAAAAAAAATAAAAAAAAAGGAAAATCACCCGGGCCAGCCCGGAACCCGGCCCGGTCGGGCCCGGACCCGGCCCGGTGTACCCGGGTCCGGGTCCGGGTCCCGGTTTTGCCCGGCCCGGGCCCGGATTTCCGGGCCGGGCCGGGCCGGGCCGGCCCGGATGGACAGGCCTAGGGTGAGGGTATTTTTAGAAGTTTCAAACTGGTATGACATTGCAAATATAATAGCAGTTAAAGATGATTTTGATTAAAAAAAGGGAAGGGTGGTATTTATCATTTCTAACAAAAATTACATAGTTTTCATGTAAACACCATTCCAAAAATTACCAAAGGTGCCTTATCTTTGCTCTTCAAAACTACAACCCTTGGCTACAGAGAAATAAACGTGAGGACAGTGGAATGAATTGATTATATCAACCCTTCTAGGTTCTAAAACATACAATCATGAGATATAACAAATAAAACAAGCTATACTTGTTAGGGTTGGAGTCTCTACGTTCTTAATTATAGAGAATTTTTACAATTAGTTATGCAAATAAATGATATTAACTTACTCAGTGGGTTCATGGAGAAATGAGAAGAAAAACAGGAGGGTAAAAGAAAAAAGAATAAGATATAGGGTATATTTGAACTCTTGGGAGAATTTGGCAACCGGGGCGTTTTTGTTGTTTCTGTTTTTTTTTTCAAAAAAACAATGAGAAACGCGTTTGGTGAACGTGGTGTTTTTTTTTGACCTGACCCTTTACAAAACCTAAAAAATAAACGCTTTTCACAAAACACCAAAAATGTGTTTTGAGATCTCTTTTTTCACCTTAAGCCGCCGCCGCCATGCGCGGCTGCCTCCGCCCGCCGTCGGCGCGCGGCCGGCCCAACCGCCACAACGCCTTACGCCCGGCGCGCCGGGGACCCGCCCCAAACCGCCTGACCACCGCCGCGCGCCGGGCCGGCCCAACCCCTGCAGCCGCCGCCGCCCGCTCGCCGCCGTCACCTCGCTCGTCGGCGCGCCACCCTCCGCGCCCGCCCGCCCGCACCCTCTGCCGCCGAAAACCGCCCCGCGCGCCGTTATATAAATGGTCAAACTAGTTTGACCAGCAACTATATATGGTCTTTTCAAAACACTTTTTAAAAAACACAATGACATGATGTTTTTCTACAAAAACACAATAAGAAAATCACATTAATTACCAAACACACCTAAAAATGTTGCATGAGTTAAGGAGTCTTTTGAATTGCTTCTTCAGTCAATCTAAGGTCTTTCAAGTTAGTCAAAAAAAGATTGAGGCGTTTTCTTATTGTATTCTTCAAGGTAAGGCTCCCAATGTAATTTTCCCTTCATTAATATATTTTTTTGTTAAGAATATTATTTGTGAGACCCACAAAGTGAGAAATTGTGATCGGTGAATTGTAAAAACTCTCTTCATCTGATAAAAGATCCCTACCCGCAATTTTGAGCTTGGATTCATTTTGACAATTCGTATAGCATGGAAGATTATAAATTGTTGAATAAAATAACACTTTGTACAATGAAAACTTTTGTTTTTACTTAATAAAATCCTATCATGTAAACTGTAATATGCGACTCTACATATACGTTCATAGTTGGAGTAGGGTTTCGTTTGTATTAACACCTAGAACATGGTACTTGCATGAATATTTTTACATTCCTTCCCATTAAATTTGAAATTGGGATCCTCTACTAATGCATAATGTTCCTAATATCTCCTAATAAGGAGATTTTAGTCTTTGATTTATCAATCAAAGGCCAAGATCTCATCCTTATCCTCCCTCTACTTTTGCTTATGAGAAGATCATGACCTTTGATTGATAAATCAAAGGCCAAGATCTCATGAGAAGATCTTAGGAACCTCCCCATGAGTAGAGGATCTCAATCCTTAAATTTGTGTAGTGTTAGCTTTGTTAAGTGTGTGTGTGGGCACGCACACACACTCACTCACTCTCTCTCACTCATGATTCAAATATAGCTAATCCTTTAAATTCCACATAATGCTAAATTATGTTGGTCATTTTCGGTTTTAATTCAAATATAGCTTGTTGAGATGCCTTGTATACGTGGACTTCTTATGTCAGCCTATAAGTTTAGTCGCACTATGAATAACCCAGCACGAGGGTCTCGCCGGTCAGTGAGTCGGGGGTCCAGGGGGTGTGTGTGTGGGCACGCACACACACTCACTCACTCTCTCTCACTCATGATTCAAATATAGCTAATCCTTTAAATTCCACATAATGCTAAATTATGTTGGTCATTTTCGGTTTTAATTCAAATATAGCTTGTTGAGATGCCTTGTATACGTGGACTTCTTATGTCAGCCTATAAGTTTAGTCGCACTATGAATAACCCAGCACGAGGGTCTCGCCGGTCAGTGAGTCGGGGGTCCAGGGCAGCGCCCCGAAAGTCCATGGTATACATCAGTTTCTGTATTAGGTTTTATTACTTGGGCCCAAATCTGTTATTTAGTGCCTAGGGTTTTCTGGAGTGTTATATAAACTCATTCTGATGTAACTTGTATTCTATCGCCTCACATATGATAAAATCTCTCTCTCTCTCTCTCTCTCTCTCTCTCTCTCTCTCTCTCTCTCCCCCTCTC
>NC_033798.1:106246871-106286477 GCF_001876935.1 Asparagus officinalis | reverse complement strand
CTCTCTCTCTCTCTCTCTCTCTCTCTCTCTCTCTACCCGTGGACGTAGCTAGGGGGGTTATTGGTTGGGATACTTTGGGTGGATAATGAGATAATTTTGGGGATTCTATTTCATAGTGTTATTCATTAGGACAATGGAACAAGGATAATACCTTTTTGTGTTATTGGTTTTTTGGAACACTAGTGAGACAATTACACCACTTGGGATAAAATTACCTCATTCATATACAAAAATTGTCCCAATAGTAAAAATTTACCCCATCCTCCATATTGGAACAATGTTGTTCCACTTTGAAGGCAATTAGGATAATTTTAAAATATTTTTATATTACTTAACTAATACATGCAATTATATTATAAATATATGACATGATATATAAAATATAACATATATTAATATTTTAATGACATAATTTAATAACATATATTAATAATATTATATAATAGTAATTATAGTATAACGTATTTATTATAATATTATATAATATTGTAATAACATATATTAATAATATTATATAATAACATATTTTAATATTTTAATAACATATTTAATAATATTATGTAATATATTATTATATAATAGTAATTAAACATATATTAATAATATTATATAATAACATATATTAATATTTTAATAACATATATATAATATTTTAATAACATATATTAATAGTATTATGTAATATATTATTATATAATATTAATTAGTAATTATAGTATAACGTATTTATTATAATATTATATAATATTTTAATAACATATATTATTATATAATATATTATTATATAATTAATTTATAAAATATTATTATAGTTATTATATATATGACATACTATTATAATATAATATAATAATTACTAATATTAGTAAAATATTATGATATAATATAATATAATACTATAGTTTGAAATAATATAATATATTAACTATAACATGATACCTTTTAATATATATTATTGTAATTATTATGTAATATATATATGTTATATTATTTTAATTTTAATATAAAATTTTAAAAATATTACATTGAATAAAGTAAAATATTATAATATTTTATAAAGTACATTATATCTTATGATACTATATTATAATATATTAAATTAAATAATATATTATTAAAGTATTATATTATATATTATTCATATATTATATATATTATTCATATATTATATCAATTATTATATAATGTAGCATACTAATATAATGTTAATTAGTAATTATTGTATAACATATTATATTTTTGTATAAATAAAATAATGTATTATGTTAAATATTATATTATTAAAATATTATATTAAATATATTGATATCATATTATATTAATTATTATATATAGTATATCATGCTAATATAATACAATATACTAATTAATAATAGTAATCTGTAAGAATAATACAATATTAATATTATATTATATTAATTATTATATATAGTATAGCATGCTAATATAATATAATACAATAATTAATGTTCTAATACCAACTTGATACGAGTCGCCGCGCGAGCACCCTTTGATCGCGGAATTACCAAAAGGTGGGTTGAGAAGAAGACAACTAAAACACAAGAACAATTCAGTATGGCGAAGGAAAATACATTCTCTAGATTATGAAGAACAAAAGATTATAATCTTTCTCTCACAATCTCACTAGAATCGAGAACAACCTCTCAATCCTCTCTAAACCCTAATACAATGATTAGAATCTCTCTCTGATCTAATATCTCTAAGATCCTCATAATCTAAACCCTAATCCTTTTGATTAGGATCTCACTTAGACCTAAAAACCTTTAGATCTACATCTTGGCCTCTAACCTCTTTTTCCTCTGATTCTAAGATCATAAGCTGATGTTTAGAAACCCTAAACAACCCTTTATATAGGTGTACAAACGTGAATGACAATCTGGTAAATAACCAAGTCCAAACCCAATAGGAAAACACGTGAACAGAAACTCAAACGAACCAGGAAAGCTCTGATGAGTCGACTCATGAACAGTTATGAGTCGACTCATGACCACATATGAGTCGACTCATAACTGATGAGTCGACTGGTCAGAGACTTTTGCTAACAGAGCTTGAGTTCTTGAGTCGACTCATGACAGTCATGAGTCGACTCATGTACATATATAAGTCGACTCACGAGCTGAAATCTGGATTCTTCGAATCTGCTGCTCGTCGTCTCGTTCCACGCTTCCACCTGCGTTCCACTATACTGATTGATACCTCTATTCTCATGCTATCATGAGAATCGTCTATCATCAAGCTCCCATGAGGATCGCTAAGTTCCGAAGAGAATATACACCCGTATCATGCTTTGATTCTTCGTTCTTCCGACTCGCTTCACGCTCCATTCTGTGCTCCGCCGTATCGCTTCACACCACTATTCTCAAGATATCATGAGAATCACCTATCCTCAAGCTCTCATGAGGATCACTAAGCTCCCGAAGCAGAGAAGAAGATACACATGTATCATGGCTCCCTTCTTTAAGAACTTGAAGTCCCTTTCAAGTTTAGAACTTCTGCTGAGGGAACTCTCGGACCCCTCCATCTTTGTGGCCTTCAATCATCTTCTTCTTCCTTAATCTCTAAACCCCTTCCAAAGAAAAGGATCTCGCTAAGCTTCTTGTACCGTGATCGAGTAAGGACCATACACAGGATGTCCTTTCACCAGATCTGATGCTCCGATACCAACTTGATACGAGTCGCCGTGCGAGCACCCTTTGGTCGCGGAATTACCAAAAGGTGGGTTGAGAAGAAGATAACCAAAACACAAGAACAATTCAGTATGGCGAAGAAAAATACCTTCTCTAGATTATGAAGAATTAATTATTACAAATCTCTCCCTCACAATCTCACTAGAATCGAGAACAACCTCTCAATCCTCTCTAAACCCTAATACAATGATTAGAATCTCTCTTAATTACCTCTGATTGTTTAGAAACCCTAAAACAATCCTTTATATAGGTGTACAAATATGGATGACAATCTGGTAAATAACCAAGCCCAAAACCAACAGGAATTCGTGTGAACAGAAACCCAACCAAACCAGGAAACCGTCGATGAGTTGACTCATGACTGAGATGAGTCGACTCATGACCTCATATGAGTCGACTCATAATTGTTAGGATTCTAGTTTTGAACCTACATTCTTGTGTTGTTTTGATGATGACACAAACAATTTATAACTAACTTTGTTTTCTAGTGATTGTGACTTTTTACAGGTTTATATCAGAGTTAAAGATCCAGATCAACTTTGTTTAGATATTCTGGTATATATCGTGTGTTATTCTCTAAGCTCAATATATACACACACTCATTATACTGCTTTACATTAGTTTTGAAATACACCTCTTTATCAAAATCATATGTATATATACACATATATATGCATATTTGCCAAATTGATGATCTTTTACAAATGGCAAATGCAATTTCCAAACTTTCTTCACAAATGTTTAATATCATATTTATAAACTATTCCTAAAGTTTTACATTTTTTTGATATTTTT
Source organism: Asparagus officinalis (assembly GCF_001876935.1). Classification (NCBI taxonomy): domain Eukaryota; kingdom Viridiplantae; phylum Streptophyta; class Magnoliopsida; order Asparagales; family Asparagaceae; genus Asparagus; species Asparagus officinalis. Next base: position 106,282,974 of record NC_033798.1, on the reverse strand, counting down.
TAACAAGGCTCAAAAGTGATATTTTTCCTGTGTTCATGCTTATGAGTCGACTCATGAACAATAATGAGTCGACTCATAAACTGTTGTGTTGTTTAATATTTGCTTCTGATGAGTTGACTCACAAACATCATGAGTCGATCCATCAGGTTGAGTCGACTCATGCCTGTCATAAGTCGACTCATGAAGTGTGCTGGAAATTGAGTTTTGTTTCTGCTGAGTCGACCCATGAATTCATGAGTCGACCCATGAATTCATGAGTCGACCCATGCATGATGAGTCGACTCATGAATTTTATGAGTCGACCCATAAGTTGGTTTTTAGCCTGTAACGGCTACTTATGAGTCGACTCATGAAAAGTACGAGTCGACTCATAACACTGTAACGGCTATTTTCTGTTTTTGTCTTCTTATGATTTTTTGGTCTTTTTTCTTGGGTTCTTGCTAATGTTTTGTGATGTTATAAATACCCCAGTGCATTTAACATTCTGACCAACCAAGAGATTTGTTTAACCAAGTTTATAAGTGTTTAAGAAGTGTTTAAAGTTTTGTTTCAAGCCTTGTTTCAAAACAGAAGTTTTTCACAAAGAAGAAGCTATCAATTTCAATTGAGGAATTCATCCTCATCATCATCTCTTCAGTTCTTTGTGTTCTTAGAGAAGTTTATCTAAACTCTTTTATATAGCTTATCGATTGTTAATTTCATATTCATATCTTGCTATATTAAATTGATGTATATTTTCATTATTCTCATGTTTCATACACACCATTATTGAGCTTAGATTATTTCATACTATATATTATTGGGTATTGGTGTGTGAATTAGTGAGAGTGAGCTTTATTGTGTTCTCATTTATTATAGAGAATAAAACACTGTATTTAACCATTGTTGTGAGTATCACTTGTAATACACTTGTACACCGAGAGAAGTGTGAGGCGTGAGACGGGGTCGAATCCAATAGGAGTGGCGTCGGTTGATGAACCTAGGAAGAGGTTGCATCCGAGCACTTGAGGAGGAGGACACGGGCTAGGTTCCTACACTTAGTGTGTAAAGTGTGATTTTATAGTGTTTGTTGTGTGAGAGTTTTCGGTAAACTTGTAAACCGAGTGTGTAGAAGTTCCGGCTTCCAAACCGGATTGTGATAGTGAAGATCTCCTCTAGGTGAGGAGCGGGGACGTAGGTCGTGGTGACCGAACCTCGTAAACATATCGTGTGTTTGTGTTTTGCTTAACGTATATTTTATTTATGGCTATTCATATCTTTCTTGCTCATATCTATCTCATATCATTCTTGCAAGAACAAATTAATCAATATAATTTTAATTAGAATTTAATCGGGATTAGATTAGCATAAGACCCTAATCACCCCCCTCTAGGGTCTAACAATAACTAATGAGTCGACTGGTCAGAGACTCTTGCTAACAGGGCTTGATTTCGTGAGTCAACTCATGACAGGCATGAGTCGACTCAACCTGATGAATCGACTCATGTACATGTATGAGTCGACTCACGAGCTGAAAACTAGATTCTTCGAATTTGCTGCTCGTCGTCTCGTTCCACGCTTCCACCTGCGTTCCACTGTACTGTTTTACACCCCTATTCTCATGCTATCATGAGAATCATCTATTCTCAAGCTCCCATGAGGATCGCTAATTTCCGAAGAGAAGATACACCCGTATCAAATATAATATAATATAATATAATATAATAATAGTACTTTGTAAGTATAGTATAATATATTATATTTTAATATAAAATAAAATAATATTTATATTATAATAATATACTAAATAATATACTAAAACAATTGGATAAGTTAATTTAGAAGTAATTAATAGATAAAATTATATTTTAATTAGGTGCCACATCATCAATTATCCCACATGAATTGTCAAATCAAAGGCTCAAATTATCCCATTATCCCACTTTACCCCACTCAAAATATCCCAAAGGGGTAAAATTGTTCCATTGGAACAATTTTCCCACTTGGTCCCAATTTGTCCCAACCAATAACCCCCCCTAACACAACGTTAATGAACCACGTAAATCTGTGTCTTCGATCTTCACTTTCTTGTTATTTTTCTCGCATCCGTTCTAACATAGCTAATCCTTTAAATTCCACATTATGCTAAATTATGTTGGTCATTTTCGGTTTTAACAGGTATTTAGACAACATTGCCTAATTATGATATCAATTTCACCTGTTTATTTAACAATTTTCTCTCAAGATTGGCGTTAAAACATCGTGGGGAAGAGTATTAAATCCACCAAACTCGATGTAACCTAAAGCTTCCTTATCAAGAATATAATATTTTTCTTCTCTCTTTAATTTCAATGATTTTTTTACACATTTTTAACTGTACTTATGTACAGTCATACAGGTCACTGTTTATATATAGTGTTTATCCTAAGCCTAACATAATGCAAGTTGCCAAGCTCTGCCCTAGGCTTCTCAATGTGTATTATCTTGTTTTCTTTCTGTCATATTTTTATAGAGGGGGGGATGGGCGCATGTCACCAAGCATTGAACCTATCCAACATTTAACATTGGAGCTCTCATAATCATGGTCCCACCATAATGATCATCGTTAATCGTTAATCATCTTTACCATACAAATTTTTTAGACCAAAATCTTTACCCTAAACTTTATTCTATTTTGATTTTGATTGTGAAAAGCATGATCAATAGTTTTTCCTTGTTTGACGAGGACATAACAAAATCTCCTTTTCCTTTTGAGCAAATAGTACTTTTGCCATTTTGTTGCGCATTTACACTGTAAATAGTATTTGTCATCCATTCAATTCAATGTGTTGTCGGCTAGGTAGAAAAATATGAGATGATCCCCCCCAAGAAAATACACTTTTTATCAGATGGAATGAAGTTCCTGAGGAGGGAAACAAAACGTACGTCGATAAGCTAAATATTGCAGAACAACAACAATAAAAAACCCTTAATAAATTTACGTGAATGGTAAGAGAGTGGTAGGTTGCAGAAACCGATTCCTGAGATCGAAAGGGAGAAAAGAAAACTTCAATTTCACCAAAGAGTAAGCATATTACTTAACCTTATCTGTCACTAAATCAGTGGGAGGTGAGTATTATTGTTAAAAACTAAATCATTTTGAGCATCACATATGAACCATGCACACAGAGACAATGTTGCGCCCGGCGGAAGCGTGCACAATCTTCAACGAGTCGGTAAGCAATGCAAGAGGAACACCACGAATACAATTCACAAAGGAACGACCAAAACCAATCACAAACACAGAGAATTTACGTGGTTCGCCAAGTTGCCTACATCCACGGGGAGAGGATGGAGAGATTTCACTATATGGAGTATAAGTACAATGGGTTACAACTCTCTCAAATACTCAAAATAACCCTAACCAAAAGATCTCACTCCCTCACAATAATCTCCCTCTCAAAGCGCTCAAAAAGTCTCAAATTTCTCTCTACTTATTCTCTGATAAAACGTTCTATATATATAGAAACCCTAAACCCAAAACAGACTAAGAATCTAACAATTCTAAAACCAAAACTAAAACAGACTAGGAATCTCAATAATTCTAACACCAAAACCAAAACAGACTAGGAATCATGTTTGGCCCAATAACCTGCTATCCAACAATTCTCCACCTCGACGAAGTGTTCCCAAAACTGAGCTGATACCAACAAGAGCACAAATGTGTCGTCTCTCCAAATTTGGCTATATCAATATGGTTGCCTACGTACCCCCTCTCCTAAGGGATCAAGCTGCCCGTAGTTCATCCAAATAGCCTCAAAAGGTCTCAACAAGCACAAATCTGTAACAAGTTTTTGCAATGATTGAACTTGTTACTTGGGACCATCTTTGTGAGTATATCTGTTGGTAGGGGTGAGCACGGTTCGGTCCAAACCAAAAAAACCGACCGAACCGACCGAAAATTAGCGGTTCGGTTCGGTTTTAGTTCTAATTCGGTTCGGGTCGGGTTGAAAAATTTTCACCCCAACCCCCCCGAACCGACCGCTTATAACACCAACCTTATTTTTACCCGTAACCCATACCTGTTTTTAATTTCTCGACCCGTTCTTTCACTCAATATAAAATCCCAAGTCCTCATCCTCCAGCTGCCTTCGCTTATAACCTAACCCTAACTCTCTCTTCACCAACCTCATCCTACAGCCGCCGCCACTCCAGCTCAGTCCCCCCAACCCCAACTCCAGTCTTGGTCGCGGGCTTCCAAGTCTCCGCCTTCCGCGCTCGCCGCTCGGCACTCCGCCGCCAACTTCCAGCCATGACAGCTTACAAGGCCGAGGACAACTACGATAATACGATTACCTCTTCAAGGTGGTTCTTATCAGCAGAAGGGATTATCTTATTTATCGATCTTTGTCTAGTTTTGTTCCGACTTCTTTCTTTAATCTTGTTAAGAGTTGATTCCTGTTATATAGCAATGGATTAATTGGTTTTGCTGATAATTTACTCGTGGGGCTATAATTTTGGATTAATCAATCTCACAGAATGAGAACGCACAAAAATAAACCTTCATGTTTTTTTTTATAAAGAATCTACATTGTATTTTTTTTTACTTTCTTGTGTTAGTTTTGCTAGAGGATAGCTTGTTCCTGTTACTTTGTAGCAATGAAACTGTTTTGATAAAATTCCTTGTTAGTCATTTGTGCTTCAGTTATGCCTGCTCTTAAGAACAAGTTGGAGGCCTATCAAGAACTGTCAGCCTATCAAGAACCGAACAAACCGAACCGAACCGACTTTCAAAAGTTTGGTTCGGTTTTGAATAATAGGCGGTTCGGTTCGGTTGTTCAAAATTTGGTAAAAACCGACCCGAACCGAACCGTGCTCACCCCTATCTGTTGGGTTGTCTCTTGTGTGGACCTTCACGAGCTCCACATCCCCATCTTCAAGAACATCCTGGACAAAATGATAACGAACGTCAATGTGCTTCGTCCGCATATGAAAAACCTGATTCTTCGCCAAATAGATAGCACTCATGTTATCACAATGAATAGTGACGGATCACTACGAAACACCAAGATCCTCCAAAAGTTCTCGAAGCCAAATCGCCTTCTTAACAGCCTCCGTAATCGCCATATACTTTGCCTCCATCGTCGACAAAGCCACCGTAGACTACAAGGTGCATCTCCAACACACTGGCACACGAGTCAAGGTAAACACATACCCCATCGTCGACCGGCGCTTATCCAAATCTCCAGCATAGTCCGAAACTACGTATCCAATACATAGCTTTCCACCACTAGTGTGTCGTTCAAACACCAAACTAATGTTGAGTACCTCGAATGTACCTCAAAATCCACCTCACGGCATCCCAATGACCCGGACCTGGGTCGTGCATATATCGTGAAACCATGCTAATTGCCTGTGACAAATTCGGCCTCGTACAAACCATGACATACATCAAGCTTCCCACTACATTCGTATATAGAGTCTTCGATAACAACTCTCTATCTTCAACTGTCTTTAAGGAAAGGTCAGCTAAAAGTTTCAAATGGGCTCCCAAAGGTACACTGACAAGCTTCGTCTCTATGCTCACATTGAATCACTGTAAAACCTTCTTCAAATAAGCCACATGTGTCAAACTAATTCTACCCTTATCTCTGTCTTTGCCGATCTCCATCCTTAAAATGTGTTTCGCTTCACCCAAATCCTTCATCTCAAACTCGCTCGAAAGCTGAATCTTCAATCTATCAATGGCGGATATGTAAATAGAAACAATAAATATATCATCGATATAGCAATAAGTAAATGTACGCACCTCCGTACAACTTGTGATAGTACACGTAAAGATCAAACTAGCTCCTAATGTACGAATGGTCGATCATGAATCCATCAAACCGCTTATACCACTATCTCAGAGATTGCTTCAACCTGTATAACGATTTCTTCAATCTACACACCAATTTCTCCTTTCCTATAGCTCGAAACCCCAATGGCTGAGTCATATATTTTTTTATTGTAGGTTGTCTAAAAATCACAACAGATAACTGATCCCCATCAAACATCGATGATAGAAGTTACAATTCGACGACTTCCAGAAGATTACAATCTGACGACCTTCACAACAACCAATGAAAGCTCTAATTCAACAACCTTCACAATCAACATCGGGAGTTACGATCTGATGATTCTTATATTTTCAAGGAGCCAAGATGAAGGTTACAAGGTGATGATCTTTGCAACGTTCTAGTAAAAGAGACTACAAATTAACGGTCTCTTCATATTAAAACGCAGATATCTCTCAAACCGAAAGGAATTTGGTGAAACGGAGAAAGCAAACCGAACCTTATGGGGTGGGTTTGGTCGGCTCCATCTCGTCGAGATAGCTGATTTTTATATATAATTCGTCCCATTCCGACTTACGGTTTGAAAGTTATGACCTGTTCTTCATAGCAAGTAATGTTCTGAAGTCCGTCTGTGAGACTGCACTTTGCTTGAACATTGGACTGCCTGAAGCTCGCCGAGCCCGCCTGAGGCTCACCTCTACATTTAATATTCAAAACGCAGAGGTCATGTCCGCGTTCTAAACTCAAAACGCAGAGGTCGTGACCGCATTTCGAGAAACGCAGAGGTCATGCCCGCGTTCTAAACTCAAAACGCAGAGGTCGTGGACGCATTTGAGATTCAAAACGTAGAGGTTGTGGCTGCATTCCAGAGTCAAAACGCAGAGTTTGTGGACTCAAAATGCAGAGTTCATGCAGAGCCCAACTCTGCGTCTCAGGTCCAAAATGCAGAGTTCATGCAGAGCCAAACTCTGCGTCTCAGGTCCAAAACACAGAGTTCATCTCTGGGTCCCAACTCTACGTCTCGGGTCTAAAATGCAGAGTTCATCTCTACGTCCCAACTCTGCGTCTCAGGTCTAAAACACAGAGTTCATTTCTGCGCCCCAACTCTGCGTTTCAGATTTATAACGCAGCGCGACCTGTGTGTTCAGCCATCAAAATAGGCACAACTCTGCGTTTTTAGTCTAAAAATGCAGAGTTCGGGCCCTGAACACTATTTTTTAGCGTTTGACTCGTTCATAGCACGAACTGAACGGTTTCTAAACCGTTTTCCCCACGATTTGGGGAGCTGTTTAAGGGGACGGTTACACCCCATTCAGTCCCACTTAGGAGCGAATTAAGGGGACAGTTATACCTCTTAATCACCTATAAATAGTGGGAAACTCAATTGAGTTATGGTGGAATTTTTTGGGCTGGAGATTTGGCTCTTGGATTCAACCTTCTTTTTCATCCTTGGGCTTGGCAGCAAAGAAGATCATTCATCCTTCGGTTGGAGCTTTGGAGATCAGCAACAAGGAGCTCGTTCTTGACTATAACCGACTTTTGGTTCAAATCAACTCTTTCATGGAGTTTCAAACTCGTTCAGAGTTATCAACTCGTCCAGAGTTTTAAAACTTGCCACGCAAGTTTTCCAAAACGTCAAATCGTGAGGAGAAGACCACGTTCCAGTGAATCAAGACATTCAGATCATCAACGGAGAGCAAACTCGACGTGAGCATTCGAGAGAGGCACTCCATCACCACCGTGAAGTACTCAGAATTAAACAAAGGGGAGAATCCAGATCAATTCTTCTCTCTTTTGTAATCAGGAAATTCAATTATAATCGATATCGAGAGAATACAAATCAAATTTCTTTTATTATTTTTCTTATTACAAATTTTCCACCAAACATTCATCAAGATCACCATGAAAAAAATTTGTTTTCGTATTCAATTAATCTAATTCCAAACCATACTGTGTCACCAAAGCTAGGAAGATCGGAATCGAAGAGTGCTTCACCACCAGAGAAAAGACTTCATTATAGTCAATATCTTCTTCCTGTGCATAACCCTTTGCTACTAATCTAACTTTGAACCTTATAGGAGTGCCTGAATGCCCTCCTTCTTTATATACACCCATTTGCAACCAATAGTCTTCCGCCCCTTTGGAAGCTTAATAAGCTCCCATGTGTCGTTCCAGTGAAAAGATTTTATCTCCTCCTGCATAGCCTCCTGCCACAAACCAGCCTCTAAACTCTACACAGTCTCTCTGAATGTAGTAGGAACTATCTCGTCGACACTCTTCATCAGAAGTGCATATGCAACGACTGTGTCTGTATACCTCGCTGACAACTGTATGTCTCTCCTCGGTCTCCGAACTGCAATCAAATCCTGAGCCTGAGCCGTTGGTCCCTGATCCTATTTTGTCGTACCTGTATCCTCTAAATCATCACCGTGCTCGCCTGACATCACCCCAGTCGATACTCTAATGGATACAGTCCCATCTGGATTCTGTGAAGCTACATCAATCTCCACCACCTGTGATATCTCCTCTGTCGAGGTGCTCTCCACCTAATGAGAGCTGGTAGACTTCAAGAGCGAAGCCTCATCGAATGTGACGTCTCTACTCAGCACAATTTTTTTTAATTGGATCCCAAAACTTGTATCCTTTCACACCACGCTTGAATCCCATAAATATGACATTCCTAGCTCACGGTTCCAATTTATCAGTTCTGATATGATAAAATGTAGGGCACCCAAATACCTTGAGCTGATCATAGTCATGTGCTGGCTCTCCCGATCACATCTCCATAGGGATTTTCTCCTCAACCGCAGATGAAGGCAGCCTATTAATGAGATGACTCGCATATGAAAGTGCCTCAGCCCAAAAGATCTTCTCCAAATCACTCTGCGATAACAAACATCGGACCTGCTCCAGTAAAGACCGATTCAACCTCTCTGTCACCTCCATTCTGCTGCGGTGTATGACTAACTGTGTAGTGCTTCTCTATGCTCTCATCTCGACATAACTGCTGAAAGGGTTTTGAAGTGTACTCACCGCCGTTGTCGAATCTCAACATGAGAGGATGGGGAGATTTCACTATATGGAGGAGAAGTACAATGGATTACAACTCTCTCAAACACTCAAAATAACTCTAACCAAAAGATCTCACTCCCTCACAATAATCTCCCTCTCAAAGTGCTCAAAAGTCTCAAATTTCTCTCTACTTATTCTCTGATAAAACGTTCTATATATATAGAAACCCTGAAACCAAAACAGACTAGGAATCCAACATTAATTCTAAAACAAAAATCAAAACAGACTAGGAATCTTAATAATTCTAAAATCAAAACCAAAACATAATAGGAATCCTGTTTGGCCCGATAACCTGCTATCCAACAAGCATAAAATCGTTCATTATTTTCCATCACCTGAATCGGGTTTTCCACCATGCCGTTGAATAATGAAATCAACAATTGTAGAACGAAAACATAACAAAAAAGTTCAACCATTGAAAAACTCCACCCAAACCTCCCAAGCCCACTTCCAACAAATTATAAAACATAAAAACGGTTCTTGAAAACACCAAAACAGCGTGGACAAAAACATATGAGCCAGCGGTAAGAAGATGTTATATAATTAAACATGGTTTCACTCCTTATGTTACAAACAGGGTTTATAATTTTGGATTAATTTTTGTTCAGATGAACCAGTTTAATTAGTCCATCTGTTCTTCGTGAGCCTTTGTAATTCTCCTGTTTCTTTCCCTTTCTTAAATATCCTAACGTGAAGCACTTGCCCTCATCTCCCTTCTTCTCTCCATTTCTCTAGCTATGTTGATACAACTAACAAATAAATGTAAACCAAACGTTAAATTAATAGCCAATATAGGATCACATGAACTTGCACGCGGTGTGACTTCTTGTATCTCATAAATTAAATGAGCATATGGAGTCTTAATGACCAACTAAAGCATAAGTTGGTACCTTTCACATGCTGCTTCTCGTGATTTTTAATGCTGCATCAAAAATTGGATGCTCCAATTCGTCGAAAGTCACTTCAAGGATATATTAAATCCGTGGAGTACTTAATGATATAATTAGTCGGCAATTATCTCTCCGTTTAAATTAATTTGTGATTTATTATCATGCTTAGAATCCCGACTGCACAAATTAGGGCAGACAATTTGGATTAGTTTAGCGATTTATTTTGTATTGATGATCTGCTCCATGTGAACCCCCACCCCAAAGATTACAGCCTATCTGCTGCCTAAATAATGTGCGTTGAGAATTAATAATTAGCTTTCTAAGTTGGAGAGATTTAGTTTTCCTCTGCATCGTGTGCGCGCAGATTCTTCTAATTATAACTGTTTATTATTTAATGTGAAATTGTTATTATCTTGAATGCATGGTGGAAATACAACGTTAGTTATATATTAAATAGGAATCAGAGTAGAAGAATTATTGCACAATTATGATTAAGAAATATTTTCTTCATTACTGAGTCTAAGATGAAAAAGAAATGAGCGTGGAATAGTGATAACTAATTAAGTTTGTAGTGTTCTATCACATATCCTTCCTGTTAATTTTCGTGGCTCATAATTTTAGGCAAGTTTTTTTCCGCCTTACGAACTTCGAGAGATCCATTGGATACTAATTAATGAAATTGAGCAAGTTTATATATAATGAATAAGAACGAAAAGAAAAATGAGTACTCAGTATACTAATGAGATACTACTTCTTTATTCGTAATCTGTCTTTATAATTTCATTTTGAGTGAAAATCAAAATCAATTACGTAAGAAATGAACCATGATCATGTACATATTTTGGCTGGTGGTCCCTTTACTGCTGAACGGTAAACCACATCCTATATTAATTAAATAAGTCAAAGTCACGAGTTGCTTGCAATAATAATCTAGTAGGTTAGGATATTGCTAACTCTTGAGAAAACTCAACTTGGAATGAGCAACTTATAACTAATTAAACTAAGGCTTGATAGAACAATCTATATAAACAAAAAGTAATTTGAAAAATTAACAATTCATATGAAGCATGAATCTCGTTCAAGAAACAAAGTGAAAGACCACTGTAGTTAAGAAGATGAATTGGTAGTAGAATAATGAGTGGCTATATATTACTTTACATGGACGCGTGCACCTATATATACATATTTCTTATTGGAAAAGGAGAGTAACCATTATATCTTTGTTATTGGAAAAGTAAAGTAATGGCTATTTTTTCTAATAATCCAGCTTAGAATTGAACCCAGGATCGTGAGAGTCATATTGGAACCTCTCAACCATCTGGATCACTCGAAATGGGCGAAAACAATAGGCTTTTTATAACATAATAACTCAATGATACGATACTTACAGAATAATTTGACGTGAGCACAGTAGAAAATTCATAGTAAATGGTGAGAATTTACTTAAGCAACTATCATTTTCAACACTCACTGTTATGTTCATAATCTAAAGTTTCTTGAGCATTGAGTAGTCCATAGATTTGGATTATCTCCACTGCAAAAAGCACTAGGTAGATCACTAATGTTCTGATAGATGTTTATTTACCTATAATGACACTAGTAGAAAACAGAGCATTGGCGATGGGTATTGGCGACGGATTTAGAATCCGTCGCCAATATAACCATTGGCGACGGGTAATGACCGTCACCAATGTTTTCCCGTCGCCAATAACTATTGGCGACGGGAAAACATTGGTGACGATCATTACCCGTCGCCAATGTTTGTATTGGTGACGGGTTATTGGCGTCGCCAATGTTTTCCGTCACCAATACTTATTGGCGACGAACCGCGTCCGTCACCAATGTTTTCCGTCGTCATTGTTTATGTTGTCACGAACCTCTAATTCTTAATAGTATTAAAGTCATTGCTCCCCATTCTTATTTTAAATCCCAAACAATTCATAACTTTTTATACTTATAAGATGATTATGATTTAGAAACTAGTCTCATATCTACGTATACGTTGGAGAAAAAAAGAAGTTTTTAATGAATTTAGGTTTTCACGTTTTAACGGATCAAAACTATGTCCAAATTAAATGAGTTGAATTTTTATAATCTAAAGTCAAGGTAAACTGGTAAAAAAAGTTAGATTTAAAGGATTATTTTTATAAATCTAACTGGCGTTAACCAGGGGACCTAATAGTATATATTGTGATGATTTGAGGGATGTAATACAAATTTCCACGACTTGAGTGAGTAATTTTGAAATATTGAAGATTTGAGTGTTACTATTAAAATAATCCAATGATTCACTCTTAACTTAAGGATCTAAGAGGAAAATTGGTAATATTAGTTAGATTTGAGGGTTGCAATAGTGTTATGGGGATATTCCATGTTCTCTACACGTACATCATCCCGAAAACAGTTGTTCCTTCTAGTCGGGTCGATAGCCTTCCTTAAAGACGACTCGAAGAACGGACTCAGCTGATCCTATCCATATCGAAGGATCACCAACTCAGCCCTGGTCAGCTGCAAGTCCCCCATGCTACTGAAGTGACCATTCCTCGCCCGTCAACTCAGTCCTGGTTGGCTGCGAGTTCCCCATACCACTGAAGTGACCATTACTCACCCACCAACTTAGTCCTGGTCGACTGCGAGTTCCCCATGCCACTAAAGTGACCATTCCTCGCCCACCAACTCAGCCTTGGTCAACTGCGAGTTCCCCATGCCACGGAAACGACGACTCGACAATCAAAAGCTGACATGTTCATAACAAAGGATGGATCAACCTCCAGCTCACTCAGCCGCGCCGTCACGTACCACACCCTCCCTAAAGTGACGAATCCGCCTTTAGCTTCCTTTATAAATACAGGTATTATTTGTCCTAGGAGGAGGTTCGGTTTTTGGCTTAAACATCTAAATCTCCTATGATAATGCAGAAAAAAACTATTCTAAATACGCCATAAAAGAGTAAATTCACTGACTTGATCATCGGAGGTACCACGGGAGAAACAAATTAACCCTGCCCTCTTACCGTTCGCATGTGTGCAGGTTATTCGTCCGTCCAGAGCTCTAAGAACTAGGCATAAAGTCGAAGCGAGAAGCGGCCCCGTATTCTGACGATTCATCCTCCCTCGGCAGACAACCTCCCATATTGGCTGTGTGATTTTAGACATCAACAAATAGTAAGTTATATGTGATTTCGGGGACTAAATTGAAAATATTAAATCTTTGAGGGGTTAAAGTAAAATATCCCAAACTTTATATTGAAAAGCGAAAACCTAACCCACCCACATTCTCACAGCCTTTCTCTCTCTCCTCCGTTCTCTAAGTCTTTGAAGTGGATTTTGGATCAGTAATCTGAACGAAAAGCAAAAATTCAAGATGGTAGACGAGTTTGTTGAAGTTAATATAGGATTTCTTATACTTCCTTTTACCCAGTTCAATTTTCAGTTCAAGTAATACTATTAGAATAATTATATTGTCTATTTACTATAATATATTTTTCTAATTTAATTTTTTATTATGCTCTTGACTAATTTAGTACTATAAATATTTTATAAATATTTTTTTGTAAAAAAGTTAGTTTTCAATCATTACCAAACATAGATTATTTAGTATCATGTAATAATATTTTAGAAAACACTCTAAAAATAATACTAATTAATTAATTTAATTTATTTAATAATATAATACTAAATAAATAGTATAATTCCTTATTTATGTGATATTATTAAAATAATTACATTATTTATGTGATTCAAAATTTATTTTATTTATTTAATTGCTTATAAAATTAGAATATAATTCTTAATAGTATTTACTAATATATTATTCTATTTTATACTATCACTTTAATAATTGGTTTAATTGGTTACCACTAATAATTGTGTATACTTATTTTATAAATTATTTTATTTTATTATTTTTAAATAATTAATAGTTATAATATTATTGATAATCATAATTGTTTAGGAAGGTGAGAAGTAATTAAAGGTTATATATTGTGATGATTTGAGGGATGTAATATAAATTTCCAAGTCTTGAGTGAGTAATTTTGAAATATTGAAGATTTGAGAGACCGATTTGGAAATATTGAAGATTTGAGGGTTAATATTGAAATAATCCAATGATTCACTCTTAACTTAAGGATCTAAGAGGAAAATTGATAATATTTGCCAGATTTGAGGGTTGCAATAGTAAGTTATATGAGATTTTGGGGACTAAATTGAAAATATTAAATCTTACAAGGGGTAAAACGAAATGTATCACCGCCCGACGCCCTCCCCCGCCGACGCCCTTCCACCTTCGTGCATACCCTCGTTAATTGAATATCAGATCAGGTATTTTTTTCTAAGTAATATTCTGTGTGTTTTCCAAATTGAATTTCATTGGATTGAACAAAACAAACCACAATTATATAATTTAATTTTCCTGTTGCTCATTAGAAATAATGTTCTACAATTACGCCATGAATCATGAATTACAGGCTTGCCAACTACAATTATATAATCCTCTTTGAACATCCTATTGATGAGTACGGGAGTGAGCATGAAATTAAACATACATTATTGTTGAATTCTCTTAGCATGTCTTTGCAACAGTAATAATATATCACTAATAATAGTACTTACCCAAAAAATATGTGAATCAATCAAAGATTTATATATTTTTATAAAAAAATTAGTAGTGTGATATATAACACAATAATGTGTTATATATTAATTTTAGGTGAATAACAAGTTAACGTTAGCCGTAGATCCCCGTCCAATAATTACTACCAATTATTTAGACTTATAATATAAATGGACGATTCCACTATGGGTATAAAATTTTATTTTATGCCAAAATGGATCGCTTAATTTATATTATAAGAAGAAAGAATTGGCATGTAACTATTGGATCTGTCCAGTTCGGACAGGTTAGGAATATAGTAGTGCATACATCTAACTTGGTATACTTTGTGCATTTTCATTTCTAGAAAATCTCGGTCGCACGTACTTGTTGTTCTCTGGGTACAATAAGCGTATGTTATTATGTGTATCGGCTTATTATTTACCGATTTTGGTTTATTACCGATACACATAATAACATCCGCACAGTGTACTTGGAAAACAGCGGGTAGGTGCTGCCGAAATTTTCTAGAAATGAAAATGCACAAAGTATTCAAAGTTAGATGTAAGAACTACTATATTCTTAATGGGATAGAAGCCTTCCTATGACAGCCGAGAGTGTTGTTTCAAATCAAGATTACTTATCATTGAGTGTTAGCTTTTACTTGGTACGACAATGAAAATTATAGAATAGTAATTTAATTTGATTGATTATTTGTTCAAATGAACTAA
This sequence comes from Asparagus officinalis, assembly GCF_001876935.1. NCBI lineage: Eukaryota > Viridiplantae > Streptophyta > Magnoliopsida > Asparagales > Asparagaceae > Asparagus > Asparagus officinalis. The sequence continues at coordinate 106,267,893 of NC_033798.1, read as the reverse complement.
AATAAAGACTATTAAACTTAAGGCGACCTATGAAATATTGAATTAATTAATTAGTTTACCTATTATACAGATGAGAGAAGTTCCTGATAAGTCATGGATTGATATTCCTATATTTCAAAGAAGAGCGAAAGGTGATACTCGATATCGAGACGGATGGGAAACATTCCTTGAGTATGCATATGCTAATCCGAGGAAGGTAGATAATGATTTGTTGTGTTGTCCATGTAGTAAGTGCAGGAATAGGGGTCTGGTGGATAGAGTTGCTATACGAAGACACTTAGAAAGATGGGGATTTGATGAAAATTATAAATATTGGAGTTTTCACGGAGAACGTGAAGATATTGAACTAGATGATACTAATATAGAAGATACGCAAGCAATGTTCAACGATATTCCAGCAGTTGCAGAAGTCAATGAAGTTCAAGAAGTACCGGAGGCTGTTGAAGTTCCTGGAGATGCAGATGATGTCCAAAATACCGAAGATGTGCGTGACACCCGGGCCTACAAAGACTTAATGAAGTTATTGGAAGACGACGATAAGGATCTGTATGATGGTTGCACTGAGTATAGTAAATTGTCATTTATTCTTCAACTGATGCGTATTAAGACCCTGAGCGGAATGGCAGATAAATATTTTCAAATGCTTCTTAATTTACTACGCAAGGTAATTCCAGACGGAGAGAATAGCATTCCAGAAAAGTGTTATGATGCAAATAAGATTATTGGTGCTTTGGGTTTAGATTACAATAAGATCGATGCTTGTCCTAATGATTGTGTCCTTTATTATAAGGATAACGAGAAACTTGAGGAATGTCCAAAGTGTGGAGTGTCTCGATGGAGAAAGAATACACGCACTTCAACCAGAAAGTCGAACGAGTCAGTGAATCAACAGAAAAAAATTCCAGCGAAGGTGCTCCGACATTTTCCCTTAGTGCCTCGGTTGCAACGGCTGTATATGACAAAAAAGGTAGCTAAAGAAATGCGGTGGCATAAAGAAAGACGTGTAGATGATGGTAAACTAAGACATCCAGCAGATGCAAAGGCATGGAAGCATGTAGATCAAACTTTTCCCTCATTTTCTGCAGAGTGTATGAATGTCAGACTTGGTCTTTCTAGCGACGGATTCAACCCGTTTGGCATTATGAGTTCGGGATGGTCTACTTGGCCTGTTGTGTTAATGCCTTATAATTTACCACCTGGTCTTTGTATGAAGCAATCATATATGATTCTTTCATTATTGATACCAGGCAAACATTCATCCGGTAATGACATAGATGTGTTCATGAAGCCGTTAATTGATGAGTTAAAACAACTCTGGGGTGAAGGGGTCCCAACATATGATGCTCTTTCTTGTGAGTCTTTTAATCTCCGTGCTATTCTTATGTGGACTATTAATGATTTTCCAGCTTATGGTAATCTATCTGGTTGGTCTACGAAAGGGACATTCGCTTGTCCTGTATGTGGTCCGAACTTCGAAGGCTTTTATTTATAACACAGCCGAAAAAATGTGTTATTAGTTTAACAGAAGATGGTTACGAAAAGGGCATAAATTTAGGGGGAAAAAATGGGCAAATAAGTTTGATGGCCAATAAGAGAAAAGAGGGGAGCCTCGTGAAATGTCTGGAGATGATATTGTAAACTTGTTTGAGGGATATCCTAAATTCAATTTTGGAAAGAGCCGATTTACAAAAGATGAAATTCTTGCTCCGAGACACACTTCCATCATGAAGAGGGCACCCAAACGAAAGAGGCAAGTGCGGGGTTTAGATGTCACACATGCTCAGGATTTGCCGACAGGATGGACAAAATTTAGTATATTCTTTCAGTTGCCTTACTGGCATAAACTCAAACTCCGACATAATTTAGATGTAATGCATATTGAAAATAATATATGTGATAACTTATTATCCACACTCCTTCAAGATGGTAAGAAATCAAAGGACGATTTAAGGGCTCGGCAAGATTTGAATGCATTGAACATCCGACATGATCTGCAAGCACAAGAAGTTGCCAATAGAAAATTTGATTTGCCTTCAGCTCGTATTATAATGTCAAAAGCTGAGATGCTGAGATTCTGTGAGGTTCTTAAGTCGGTGAAGTCACCAGATGGTTATTGCTCTAATATTTCAAATAATGTACAGGTGAAAGAACGAAAACTTTTAGGGCTTAAGACACATGATTATCATATCCTTCTTCACCAATTGCTTCCGGTAGCACTTTGTAACAACATGGCCGATGAAGAAGTAACAAAAGTTATAATTGAATTCTGTGGATTTTTTAAAAAGTTATGCTCCAAAGTGATCAATATTGATGAATTTAAGGCACTAAAAGCAGAAATGAATGAAACCCTCTGCAAAATGGAGATATTCTTCCCTCCATCATTTTTTACGATCATGGTCCATCTCACACATCATCTTGTAGATGAGGCATTACTCGGAGGACCAGTTAATTATCGTTGGATGTATCCCATAGAGAGGTTAGTTAAAATTCAATTAAGTCTATTTACATATCATGTCATTGCTTTAAATTAACAACTCATATTAATGTTATTTTTAGATATTTGGGTTTCTTGAAACGCATAATGCGAAATCGGGCTCATCCTGAAGGTTCGATTGCTGATCATTATGTGGCAAATGAATGTATGATGTTTACCTCTCGGTGTATACAAGGTGTACATACAACAAATAATTCTCTAAATAGTAATAGAGATGACACCTTTCATGGAAGTACCAAGATGAACAAAGACTATTCCAGAATAGACTTGAATCAGGCTCATGCCTTCTTATTGCAGAACCTAGAAATTTTTGAAGATTACCGCAAGTAAGAAATTAACTTTATTAAATATGAATTTTTTTGAATTATTTTAATAGTTGAACTCTAATTTTTGTATCAATAGACGACATGTGGAGGAGTTGCATTTAGAAATAACTGGCGTTTTAGGTGAATAACAAGTTAACGTTAGCCGTAGATCCCCGTCCAATAATTACTACCAATTATTTAGACTTATAATATAAATGGACGATTTCACTTTGAGTATAAAATTTGTGTTTATATGCAACATTAGGTAGAAAGACAAAGATTTGCAGGTTTGCCAGTGCCAGAAGAGATAAGTATTCACTCACATGGACCGCACTATACAGTTAAACAATGCAGCGGATACCGTGTAAATGGATGTTTATTCCAACGGGTCGGGCTTGAGAAGGAGAGAGTTACCCAAAATAGTGGGGTCATGGCCGTATTCTCTCAAGAATGTTATTCAAGCTCAACTGATCAAAATCCGGTACTTGGTGATGTAGTTTATTATGGACAATTAGAAGATATTGTGGAGATATTCTATGCGTACGGTACCAAAAATATACGTAGTTATGTGATGTTTAAGGTCCGTTGGTGTCGTGCAGACAGAACTAGGGATGCATATGGTTTTCATCTTGTAAATTTAGATAAGGAGATATATCCCGACATGAAGTTTATGTTCGCAAATCAGGCTACTCAGTGCTTTTACGTCAAAGATCCTAGGGTGCAGAATGTCTGGGTCATATTGTATAAGGAGCCGAGGACTCTTGTTCAGCTTGCTCTTGATAAAAATCCGGACAGTTCTGATGACCCTAATGAGACGGAAGGAGAAATTTTTATTAATTACTCAAACCCCCAAAATGTTAATTTTAATATGTATACCTCGCAAATGCGACTTGATATCTGTAATGTAGGAGATTGAACACTAAGATCCATATGCAAATTCGATTTGATATTTATAATGTAGGAGTTTGAATACAAAGATCCTTATGCAAATTCGACTTTATATCTTGCATGTATTTATTAAAAAAAGATCCTTATGCAAATTCGACTTTATATCTTGCATGTATTTATTAAATATTTAAGTTGCAGATGAGCCAAAGAATTAGGAGGCTATCTTTTCCTCGGGATCAAGAAGGTCCATCATCCGGTATAAGTATTCAAATTTTGTTAAAGTAAATAGTATTAGTGATATAAATATGCATTATATTTACTATTGTTTTATTTATCTAGGATCATCATCAAGACCATCTCCGAGTCCATTATCTCTACATGGATCCTCACCCATTGAAGGTATAAATTTATTTATTTGTATTATGTCAATTGATAAATTTATATGCTCATATAATATATATTTCTTTGTTAGATATTGCGGGGACTTCTCAAATGGATCCACCGCAGCATCGAGACGCATCGCCAGATCTAGGTATTATTTTTATATTTTTATTATTTCTTTCATTATATTCTTAATTTACATTTGTAATGTAATGATGTTTAATATTCCTAATATATGTTTGCAGACAATGCTCGTGATGGATTTGGTGATGACGAGATTGAGCACGAGATGATGTCTGGATCTTCTCAGTCAGAGATAGCATGTCTCCGCCCTTGGACTCCATCAGTATATCACATCCCTCTGTCTGAAAAAGCTATTGCATTACAAAAAAAATACGATAGGAACTTCAAAATTAGGAGAGATTATATTAAACGAAAGGAGTGTGCCATAAAACAAAGACTAGATAGAGCTATGGCTGATCTAATGAGGGAAAGGGGTAATAATTTCGTATAAACTTTGGAGATTGCTTCATTATTTATTTATGTAAGTTTATAAGAAATTTATTTCTCTTTGTATTTGAAGGCAAAAAAGATTATGAGAAACCCGGTAGACATGGGAGTGAGGAAAAGACGAAAGTACCTCCGAAAGGAAAAGATTATGAGAAACCCGGTAGACATGGGAGTGAGGAAAAGACGAAAGTACCTCCGAAAGGGTACCGAGCCATTTTGGAGTGGAAGGGCAACATTCCTGTTAGGGATTAGGCCGTCAGATTTAATAACCTGATAGGCTGTTTAATAAGAGATCCATGCTCAATTAACATTGCTCATAACTTTGAGGAGCAAGAATTTAAAGGCATAAAGGAGATTTGGGTGAAACTCATGGTAATTATTTATTATACTGCTTATTTTGTTTACAATTCACAATGATTATTCTTATAGTGTAATTTTTTTGCCATGTAACTTGCAGGATCATTATTGTCTTGAGGACAACCCAGAGTCTTGGGATTATGTTATCCCTAAAATGGCCAAGCTTATTCGGGGTTGGAAGAGTGCTCTAAAAAAAGATATTTTACAAAAATATCTACTGATTGGAAGAGGATCTATGGGCTTGATAAGAGAGTTTATCCATTTAATTGGATGACTCTCATTATCGAGTGGGAGGGTGAGAAGAAGGTGGATTATTTTTAATTTAAGATATTATCACCACATTATTTTTTATTTATATATAATCATCGCACATACTAATAAAGTACTTTATTTTGTAGAAAATATGTGAGACAGCATCGGTGAATCGCAAAATGAAGATATACGATCACTTCTTAGGATCAACTCCTTATGCTCGGATCAAGCATAAATATTTGAGTGAAAACCCGGTATGATCATATTATTAAAACTAATATCATGTGATTAGTTTTATATATTTACTTTGAAATTTAATATATCACAGGACGCTTTGATTATGCCCCCAGCTCTTCTTGCTAGAAGAGCTTATACACCGCCCCAGGGCTATGAAAATGTAGAGGGAAATGACAAAAAAGTAGAGAAAATTAATGAATTGGTCGTAAGTATAAGATTAATTTTAGATTTGTATATACTTAATGATTTCTCATCAAAGTTTCTAACTTTTATGATATATGATATACAGGAGGCAGTGGAAGCTTCTCAAAACGAGGTCTTGACCCGTGTCAGTCAGTCTCAGGGTACAGAGGACACTCCTATAGAGCCTAACCGCATGACCAGAGACGAGTGGATGGAAGTCGTCGACGGAGCTTTCGGTTTACAACCAAGAAAGAAAGGAAGAGTTCATTTGTCAAGTGTTGTAGCTAAGAAATTCACCACCACCAATAAGCCTAGCAGCCAATCTGTGATCTCGATGCGACCATGTGACACATCAGACGTCGTGGGTAAGATTGGTCAATACTTGTTGAAGAATGTTGAAGCCTCTTTGGTTTTAAGATTTCTTCCCACTATTAAACACGAGTTAGGCGGTGCACAAACGACCTGGGATGTCGTTCAGCGACTCATCGATTCTCAACCCTTAAAGGACTTGCTTCCGCAGCCTATATACATGGATATCATGAGGATGGCATTTAATGAGCATGCAGCTATAAGTGATGGAGAGGTATGTATGTCATATTATATATGCAGTTATTATGAATATTTGGAATATATTCTCATATTGATTTACATTCTTTTCAGGCTAGAGGAGGTACTGTAGGAAGCAGCAGTACGATACGATATTTTGATGCAGCCGCTGCCGACGATACGGATCACGACGATAGGGACCAATATGACTACGATGAATGAGTACTGAGTTAGACTTTTTTGTTACTTTTATCGACTTTTGGATTGTGTTGAGCATATAATGACCTCCGGATTATATATATACGTGAAGTTATACTTTTTTATTACTTTTGTCGATTTTTTGTTACTTTTGTCGATTTTTTGATTGTGTTGAGCATATATAGTGTGTGTGTGTGAATCGATGAATGATGAATGTGATTATTGTTGGATGTGAATACTGTTGGATGTGAATTGGTGATGTGAATACTATTGGATGTGAATTGATGAATGTGAATATTGTTAGATGTGAATCGATGAATGTGAATATTATTGAATATTTTATGAATATTGGAAGAAACAGGTATATATTCCCAAATGGGGCTCAAAAAGTAGCAATTTTTTTTCTCGAATTACATTCATTAGCGACGAAAAGGTCCGTCGCTAATGAACATCGGTGACGGGGAAATCAGTCGCCAATGTACATTAATCGCCGTCGCCAATAAACATTGGTGACAGGGTGCTTTCCGTCACCAATAATCATTGGCGACGAGTTCAGCCCCGTTGTCAATACACATTAGCGACGGGGTGTTTTCCATCCCCAAAGTGCTTTGGCGATGGCTAGATTTTCGTCGCCAATAAACATTAGCGACGGGGTGCATTTTGTCGCCAATAAACATTGGCGACGGACAACACGCCGTCACCAATGTGTTTTGGCGACGGTAAACTTGTAGTCGCCAAAACACATTGGCGACGGAAAGCACCCCGTCGCCAATGTGTATTGACGACGACAATCTTGCCGTCGCCAAAACACATTGGCAACAGAAAGCACCCCGTCGCCAATGTGTATTCACAACGGCGGTAAACCCGTCGCCAATGTTTCCCGTCACCAATACCTCTCCGTCTCCAATGTACATTGGCGACGGATGACCCCGTCGCCAATGAGTATTGGCGAGGGGATTATTGGTGACGGGCAAGTGGGCGTCACGAATGTGAATTCGTGACGATTTGACTGCATTGGCGACGGATTTCCCCGTCGCCAATGCTCTGTTTTCTACTAGTGTGAGAGGTTGCATGTGATTCATTCTAAACCTAGCATTCACGATAACACTCATGAATTATCCTTATTCCTAATTTATACTTAGTACACATGGTTAAACATAAGCTTAATAATGTATCAAATCGTTTTGTTTATGGAATTTCTATCCTATTCACTTTTTGCATCGGACTCTTAATTTTTCGTGGAGGCCCCATCAGGTCAACATCTCAAGTAAATAGAATCTACAATTCAGAATCTTTTATAGCCATGAGATGACTGCTATATTTTTACTTCAATAGCATGAAATGTAGGAGTTAACGCAGATATTAACATAGGAAACTCAAGCTTCATACAAGATGTTGTTGCGTCCAGCGGAAGCGGACTCAATCCACAACAAGTCGGAAAGCAACGTACAAAGAGCACCACGACCACAATTCACAATGAAACGATCAAAACCAATCACAAACATAGATATTTACGTGGTTCAGCAAGTTTCCTACGTCCACGGGGAGAGGATGGAGAGATTTCACTATCAGGAGGAGAAACACAATGGGTTATAACTCTCTGTTGGATTTTTTGGTCAAAACCGCTTTCCAAAATTGAGTTTTCAACTATATATATATTAACTACAAGTATTTTTCATAAATGCTTAGTAGCCTAGTGGAAAGTTTATGTTTTGGTATTTTAAAAGGTCCCTTGTTCGAGGCTTGCCAACGACAAGCCAAGAAGTGTTTTATTTGAATTAATCTCTCATAAGTTCTAGTGGACCGTGGGTCGTGGGCGCCCAATGGGCCGGGGATCGGGGCTAATCGGGCTGAGGCGCTACGTGGCGCTTTGTTAGGCACACTTTCCACTTTGCACGGAGGAATCGGGGCGAGGTGGCGCTGTTTAGCACCACGTTGACTGCTTCGCAGCATACGAGACAAGCTACATATTCGCACGAGAGTGACCCTAGCGTTCTCGTAGTTTGACAAGGTTCGCTCGTTCGACGAGGTTCATCTGTCATACAAGGTTTGCCTGTTTGATGATGTTCATTCGTTTGACGAGGTTCGTCTGTCATACGAGATTCGCCTGTTTGATGAGGTTCGCTCGATCGACGAGGTTCGCCTGTTTGACGAGGTTCGGTCGATCGACGAGGTTCGTATGTCATACGAGGTTTGCCTATTTGACTATGTTCGCTCATACGACGAGGTTCGTCTGTCATACGAGGTTCACCTGTTTGACGACGTTCGTTTATCAAACAAGATTCGTCTGATTTGCTGAGACGTGACCCTCATGTTTCGTAGCAACACATCCATTGATTGCCTCGTATTCAGCAGTTACTGCATGCAACAGTTACAACAGCATTAAGAGCAATTTAATACATTAATGTTACAATCTTAATTATCATTAAGAATTATAACTGTCACATTAATTGCTAATGTCTCTTAAGCTGGCCTTAGAGGCCTATAAATAGCGCCCTTGGGTAGCTTCTGCAAAGGAAATATGGAATGCTCTGGAGGAGCAATACAAGGATGAGGAGAAGCTTTCCAAGTCTCACCTCATTATTAAATTTCTAGACTTTAAGTTTAAAGATGACACTGAGGTTTTGCCTCAAGTCAAAGAGCTTGAAAAGCTTGTTATGAAGCTGAAAGGTAAAAAGATCAGCCTTTGTCAAACCTTCATTTCTGGTGCAATTGTAAATAAGCTTCCTCCATCTTGGATGTCGTTCTCCATGGACATCCGAAAAAGAAAAAGACAAATGACTTTATCTGATTTGAAGAGGTTCATTCAGATCGAGGACGAGATTCGGACTCGCACAAAGAATGAGCTCCTAGCTAAGCAGAAGGCGTCTGCTAACATGATGGCTATTAATTCTGAGAAGAGTACCAGTTCTTCTAAGAAAAAGAAGTCTTTTTAACAAAAAGAAGAATCATAATCCGAAAAACCTGAATGTTCAGAAGAAAGATTTCAAGAAGAGCGGCAAATGCTTCAATTGTGTGAAGTAAGGATATTTTGCCAAAGACTGCAAAGCACCAAGAAGGGAATAGTACACAATGTTAATAACCTTGATAATTGTGTGGCTATGCTCTTCCAGGTGACAACTCCCAGTAAAGTCTCTGGTTGGTGGTTAGATACAGGTGCTACCTGTCATGTCTGCTCCAACAGAGATTTGTTCTCTTCCTATGTTGCTGTTAAAGAGAACGTATCAATGGCTGATCGTTCTGTGGTTCCTGTTCTTAGAACTGGGACTGTGGTGCTGACTCTTTCTTTAGGGAAGACTCTCACATTGAAGGATGTGAAACATATTCCCTCAATTGCTAAAAACTTAGTCTCTAGAAGCCTGCTATGTGACGCTGGTATGAGGCTGGATTTCCAAGGAGGAAATGCTGTGTTATCTTTTAAGAAAATATATTTTAGCAATGCATATTGTACTGATGGCATGTATAAGATCAGTACTATTGTACCCAACTCAATTATAAATGAAGTATCCTCTTTTGCTTACTCCTCTGTATTATGGCACAATAGGCTAGGACATGTGAATTATAGAAAGCTGTTTAGCATGGAGAGGTTAGGATTACTTTTAAAATATGGGGGTAACAAACCTGATAAGTGTGAAGTCTGTACGCAAGCGAAGCTGACAAGGAAGTCATTTCCAAGTGTCACAAGGAGCACCAACATATTGGATCTGATTCACTCAGATACTTGTGATTTCAAGAGCTTCGTCAAGTGTCACAAGGAGCACCAACATATTGGATCTGATTCACTCAGATACTTGTGATTTCAAGAGCTTCGTCACTCGAGGCGGCATGAAGTACTTGATTCACTCAGATACTTGTGATTTCAAGAGCTTCGTCACTCGAGGCGGCATGAAGTACTTTATCACTTTCATTGATGACCACTCTCACTTCTGCCATGTCTACCTACTGAAATCTAAAGATGAAGCATTCAGCAAGTTCGTCGAGTTCCGGACTCGAGTGGAGAAGCAGCTTGGACTTCAGGTGAAAAGACTCAGGAGTGACAGAGGAAGAGAGTACCGATCTAAGGAGTCAGAGGCATATTTCAAGGAGCATAGAATCATTGTTGAAACCACTGCTCTGTATTCTCTGCAATCTAATGGAATTGTAGAAAGGAAGAATCGCATATTGACCGAGATGGTGAATTCGATGCTAATCACATCCGGTCTACCTACATGCTATTGGGGAGAAGCTTTGCTGATGACAAACTGGATTCTGAACAGAGTACTCTATTCCAAAACTGATAGTACTTCTCATCAGTTATGGTTGGGATATCCAGATCTTTTGGATAGTCTCAAAGTGTGGGGGTGTCTCGCATATGTTCGAGTTCCAGATATCAGAAGACCTAAGCTCGGACCAAAGGCAAACATATGTGTGTTTCTTGGCTTTGCTGAAGATAGTGATGCTTGCAGGTTCCTTGATCTTGAAACCAACTCCATCCTCGAAGCTTGGGATGCAGAATTCTTTGAGGATAAGTTTATCAAAGATAAAGGATTATTGCTCAAAGATATAGTAAGGAATGCTAGTACGTCAGACGCACCAGAGGAGCCAGTTTCGCGAGAAACTGAAAGTATCAGTGATGAAGGAGTTACCGAATCATCTTCCAAGCGTGTCAGGAGACAGAAAGATTTTGGAGATGATTTCATCACATATAATATGGAAGGAGACCCACAGACTTTCCAAGAAGCAATGCAGTCAATAAACATTCTTCTGTGGAAAGAAGGTATGATGATGAGATGGATTCATTGATCCAAAATCACACCTGGGAGCTGGTGGATGTACCTGAAGGTGCTAGGCCTATCAGTTGCAAGTGGATCTTTAAGAAGAAGCTTCGTCCTGATGGTACTATTGAGAAGTATAAAGCAAGATTGGTGGTGAAATGATTCTCTTAGAGAGAAAGAATAGATTTCTTTGATATCTATGTACCAGTTTGTAAGATCACTACCATCAGAGTGCTTATCGCATGGGCGGCGATAAAAAGGTTCGTCATACATCAGATGGATGTGAAGACTATCTTTCTTAATGGAGACCTCACAGAAGAGATCTACATGGAGTAACCAGAAGGACTTGATACTCCAGCTGGTAAAGTTTGTAAACTTATTAAGTCTCTATATGGACTTAAGCAGACACCGAAACTCTGGCATGAGAAGTTCGATGGGGTTGTTCGTAATAATGGGTATCAAGTCAGTGAGTCTGACAAGTGCCTATACATCAAGGTCACTGAAGGGAAGGTGGTGATGGGTATCAAGTCAGTGAGTCTGACAAGTGCCTATACATCAAGGTCACTGAAGGGAAGGTGGTGGTTACCTGCCTCTATGTGGATGATATGCTCATCGTCGGGAGTGATTTGGAGATAGTAACATCTACCAAGAAATTTCTATCAGCTCAGTTCAGCATGAAGGACCTTGGAACTGCGGACATGATTTTCGGAATCAAAATTATATACTCTAAAGAGAGTATTGGATTGTCCCAATCTCATTATGTCGAGAGCATTCTAAGGAAATATGGCTACTACGACCTGTCAGAACTGTCAGTGCCGTATGATTACAACAAGAAGCTTCGACCGAACACTGGAAGACCAGTAGAGCAGCTAAGGTACTCAAAGATAATTGGAAGTCTTATGTACGTGATGAGCTGCACAAGGCCAGATATAGCATTTGCTGTAGGAATGCTTAGTAGGTTCACAAGTAATCCTGGAAAGTTTCACTAGGATGCTGTCTAGAGATTGATGAGATACTTGAAAGGAACTACAGGTCCGGGTCTATTCTACACTAAATATCTAGCTGTAATCGAAGGCTATTCAGATACGAGCTGGTGCTCAGAACCAGATGAGTACAGATCTACTGGAGGTTTTGTCTTCACCATGGGCGGAGCTGCCATCTCGTGAAAATCTAAGAAGCAAACTATGATTGTACAGTCATCGATGGAATCTAAGTTCTTCGCACTCTGTGCTGCAGGAGATGAAGCTGAGTGGCTCAGTTGTATTCTCCGAGACCTTCCATTAACAGAATTGCAAGGCGTAATATTTTGTGGAAAATTTGTAGTAAAAAGAATGAAAGAAAATTGACTTGTATTCTCTCGATCTTAATTACAATTTGAATCTCGATTACAAAAGATAGGAGAATGATCTGAACTCTCCCCTTTGTTTAATTCTGGGTTCTTCACGGTGGCGATGGAGTATCTCCCTTGAATGCTCGCATCGAGTTTGCTCTCCGTTAATGATTCGAACGTCTTGATTCACTGGAACGGTATCTTCTCCTCACGATTTGACGCTGTGGAGAACTTGCGTGGCAAGTTTGAAACTCTAAAAGAGTTGATAACTCAGAGCGAGTTTAAACTCTTGAAAAAGAGTTGATTTGAACTGAAAGTTCAGTTAATAAGCCAAGGGAATCCTCCAAGAACTTTGTTACTACAAGAAGCTCCAATATGCCAGATCGAAGATCCCCTAAAAACATCAGCCAAAGATCTCCTCCTTGCTGCCAAGCTCCAGGGTTAATCCAATCCAAGAAGTTCCAACTCTTAACTCGGTTGAGTTTCTTCTTACTTATAGGGATTAAGGGGGTGTAACTGCTCCTTAAATCACTCCTAAGTGGGGTGTAACCGCCCTCAAATCATGAGAAATAGTTTTGAAACTGTTCAAGGGTTTAAAGGGTGTAATCTCCCCTAAAATCTCTCCATAATTGGGTCTAACCGACCCCATTAAGTGGAGATACGGTTTAAAAAGACCATTCAGGTTCTGTTTAAATCAGTCAAACGCAAAAAACGTGGGTCTGACCCTCGCGTTTTGATGTTGCAACGCAGGTTCATCTCAGGCGTTTTGATATTGCAACGCAGGGAGGACTTCTGCATTATGTTGCTGACACACGAGGAGGACCTCCGCGTTTTGGTGTAGCAACGTAGGGAGGACCTATGCGTTTTGTTCTGAGAACACAGCCACGAGCTATGCGTTTTGAATCTGGGACGCACAAGTGAGCTCTACGTCTGGATTTGAAGAGACAGTCAATTTATAGTCTCTTTTGCTAGAGCGTTACAAAGACCATTGTTCAGTAATCTTCGTATTGGCTCCTTAAAAATATAAGAGTCGTCAGATTGTAACTCCCAATGTTGATTGTGAATGCTGTTGATTAGAGCTTTCATCAGTTATTACGAATGTCGTCAGATTGTAACCTTCATCGATCTATATAAAAGTCTTCAAATTATAATCTTCTGGAAGTCGTCAGATTGTAACTTCCATCATTGGTGTTTGATGGAGATTGGTTATCTGTTGTGATTTTTAGACAGCCTACACGCAATTATAATCTATTGTGATAATCAGGCAATGGGTGTTGTGGCAGCGAACTCGTTGTTCAATGGAAAAAAGCGGACCATTCATCTGAAGCATGGCTATTTAAGAGAACTCATTTGTCAAGGAGTAATCTCGGTGATTGACGTTCGATCTTCAGAGAATGTGACTGATCCTTTGACTAAAGGTCTAAAAAAGGACATAGTCAAAAGAACGTCTGCTACAATGGGTCTCAAAGTTTTGTGAGTCTTACAAATACTTACCATATTCATCCAATTATTAGTTCAAAGCTTATGCTACTAATAATAAAGATAACTGGCTCAAAAGTCAAGTATGATTTGCAAAGTTTGGCGAGTCTTACAAATACTTACCATTTCGTCAAGTTATTAGTTCAAAGCTTATGCTACTAATGATAAGATGATTGGTTCAAAAGTCAAGTAAGATTTACAAGTAAAATCCTATCATGTAAAGAGGTTGGCTGTTAAGCCTTAATGGGTTCAAAGCATTTCGGATGTGGGATGTTGGATAGATAACATGCCTAAAGGACTCACCGATAATTCTATCATGTAAAGGGGCTGGCTGTTAAGCCTTAATGGGTCCAAAGCATTTCGGATGTGGGGTGTTAGATAGGAAACACGTCTAAAGGACTCACCTAGAATCCTATCATGAGAGAGGATGTCTCTTAAGCCTTAATGAGTTCAAAGCATTTTGGATGCGGGATGTTTGATAGAAAACATGCCTAAAGAACTCACCTATGCCTGGGTGGAGATTTGACCGTCTCCTATGATGTCTTATGGAAAGATACCTAGAGCCCTAGCAGAAACCAGGACTAGACAGGGCCATAAATGTGCAAAGGCAAAGACAAGTGTGGTTCAAAGTGAAAACTACCACAGATAAATTTGATCTTGTGTGATCGCTAGATTTTAGACATGTGCTGGTTCAAGTCTCTGCGACAATATGCATCTATCTTCTATTTAGTTGGTCTAAAGGGGATTCAAGTCCTTACGACATCTACATTATGCACAACGATTGAAACGACGACACTATAACATGATACTAGTTTAAAAACTTGTGGGAGATTGTTGGATTTTTTGGTCAAAACCGCTTTCCAAAATTAAGTTTTCAAACTATATATATATATTAACTACAAGTACTTTTCATAAATGCTTAGTAGCCTAGTGGAAAGTTTATGTTTTGGTATTTCAAAAGGTCCCTTGTTCGAGGCTTGCCAACGAAAAGCCAAGAAGTGTTTTATTTGAATTAATCCCTCATAAGTTCTAGTGGATTGTGGGCCGTAGGCCAATGGACCGGGGATCAGGGCTAATCGGGCTGAGGCGCTAAGTGGCGCTTTGTTAGGCGCACTTCGCACGGAGGCATCGGGGCAAGATGGCGTTGTTTGGTGTCACGTTGGCTGCTTCGCAGCATACGAGACGAGCTACGTATTCGCATGAGGG
This sequence comes from Asparagus officinalis, assembly GCF_001876935.1. Lineage (NCBI taxonomy): Eukaryota > Viridiplantae > Streptophyta > Magnoliopsida > Asparagales > Asparagaceae > Asparagus > Asparagus officinalis. The sequence continues at coordinate 106,252,773 of NC_033798.1, read as the reverse complement.
TGACCTTAGCGTTCTCGTAGTTTGACAAGGTTCGCTCGTTCGACGAGGTTCATCTGTCATACGAGGTTCGCCTGTTTGACGATGTTCGTTCATTTGACGAGGTTTGCCTGTTTGACGAGGTTCGTCTGTCATACGAGGTTTGCCTGTTTGACGAGGTTCGATCGATCGACGAGGTTTGTATGTTATACGAGGTTCGCCTATTTGACTATGTTCGCTCGTTCGATGATGTTCGTCTGTCATACGAGGTTCGCTTGTTTGACGACGTTCATTTATCAAACGAGATTCGTCTGATTTGCTGAGATGTGACCCTCGCGTTTCGTAGCAACGTGTCCATTGATTGCCTCGTATTCAGTAGTTACTGCATGCAGCAGTTACAACAGCATTAAGAGCAATTTAATGCATTTGATGTTACAATCTTAATTGTCATTAAGAATTATAACGGTCACATTAATTGCTAATATCTCTTGAGCTGGCCTTAGAGGCCTATAAATAGCGCCCTTGGGCAGCTCTTGGTTGTAGTTGGAAAATCTCTCGTGAGCGTGGAATATGAACGTCGGAATACCCACGCGAGCTTGGAATACGAACGTCAGATTGATGCTGTTATTGTGCTGCTGCTGCAGAATTGTGCCCGCAGGAACCCTAAAACCGAAAGGTTTTGAACCGTAAGGTTCTGAGATTGAAGAGATCTTTTGCCTTGACCGAAAGGTCTTATAGATCGAGGAGATCTTGACAGTACTGGGTTGGTGTACACCAGAGTACTATACTACTGTTCCTGAAAATAGTTTGGCCTTGGGATCCTTACACCGAAGTAGGTCAAATATTACTTTAAGCACAGTGTTTTACAAACGCACAACAGTTAATTGAAAAATAAAAATAACAGCACATCATCCTTCACTGTTCAATTCCAGATTTAACCTCAATTTCCAACACTCCCAAACACTCATAATAACCCTAACTAACAAGATCTCACTCCCTTTCAATAATCTCCCTCTCAAAGTGCTCAAAACAACCTATTTTCTCTGATTCAAAATCCTAACAAACGTGTTTCTATTTATATAAACACCAAAATCCAAAACAGGCTAGGAAACAATTCAGTCCAATAACCCGCTATCGGTCAATTGATGAGAATTCATCGGTCGACTGGTAAGTGTTCATTAGTCGACCAGTAGGTGTCATCGGTCGACTATCCAGTAGAATTTTTCAATTCCTGCAGTGTGCCCGTTATCGGTCGACTGATCATTATTATCAGTCAACCGATGGTCCGTTATTGGTCGATTGATCATTGTTATCAGTCGACTGATGGTCCTGCTGCTTTTTCATGTGATTTTTCACCTCATTCAGGAATTCTCCACCTCAACGAAGTATTCCCAAAACTAAGCCGACACCAACACGAGCACCAATGCGTCATCTCTCCAAATCCAGCTGCACCAATATGGTTGCCTACGTACCCCCTCTCCCAAGGGATCAAGCCGCCCATAGTTCCTCCAAATGGCTTCGACAGGCCTCAACAAGCACGAATCTATAACAAGTTTCTACAGTGATCGAACTTGTTGTAAGGGATCACTTTCGTGAGCATATCTACTGGATTGTCTTTTGTGTGGATCTTCACAAGCTCCACATCCTCATCTTTAAGAACATAGATGGCTTATTTGATATCATACTGATCATTGCTACGGACCATCGGTCGACTGATAACAATGATCAGTCGACCGATAACGGGCCCACTACAGGAACGACAGAAAAATTCTACTGGACAGTCGACCGATGACACCTACTGATCTACCGATGAACACCTACCAGTCGACTGATAAATTCTCATCAGTTGACCGATAGCAGGTTATTGGGCTGAATTGTTTCCTAGCATGTTTTGGATTTGAGTGTTTATATAAATAGAAACACATTTGTTAGGGTTTTGAATCAGAGAAAAGAGGTTGTTTTGAGTACTTTGAGAGGGAGATTATTAAGAGGGTGTGAGATCTTGTTGGTTAGGGTTATTGTGAGTGTTTGAGAGTTGTAACTCATTGTGTTTCTCCTCCATATAGTCAAATCTTTCCATCATCTCCTCGTTGACGTAGGCAACTTGTCGAACCACCTAAATCTCTGTGTTTGTGATTGGTTTTTGTCGTTTCATTGTGAATTGTGCTCGTGATGTTCTTTGTTCGTTGCTTACCGACTTGTTGTGGATTGAGTCCGTTTCCGCTGGACGCAACAGATGTGTATAGTAAAATCAAAACATCTATTCACTAAGCAAATGTAATGATGGATAAATCATTACACTGCCAATATCACTCTCATTACAAGTCATTAAATAAATGACCAAATTTGAGCATTGCTTGAGCTAGCTTCTCTCTCTTGGGTCCATATGTGGCTTATTCAACCTATTTGCTTGTCCTCCAAACCAATTTTTATGCACATGGTTCCAGATGACAAAGTGAGATATAAGTGGACATTAGGTTAATAATCATAACAATACCAAACTACAACCTAAAGTTTAAGCAACTCTCCACTAGTATCCAATATGGGCTTATTTGCCCCTTTTTTTTATTTTTTTAAAACGCATGTGTACAGCTATGAGTAATGAGAGCTACGCTAGCACTTAAACCTACTCCATTCAAAGTCATTTTATAACCAAATGCTCGTTACCAAGGGGTTCAAATGGGTGACTTCCATAGAAAACTGAGTGGTTAATTGGATAATAATCAAGAAAACAAAAGGAATAAAGTGTTTGGCTTGCTAAGATCATAATTTGACTTGACCGAGTGCCACATTAAAGAGTTACGCATTATGGCAGTTTAACTACGTACATTGCAACTGTTTGGAATTTGATCTTGTCCAAAGTGGCAATTGCATTTTATAAAACAACAAGCATTTGCCAGTATTTTAGTGTTATTTTCTAAAGTTACTTTCTACCTTTTCGTATGAAAAGTAATAGCTACGTAGATATTGTCAGATGATGCAAAGGGGTTTGCTTTCAGTTAGTCATTCGGTTATAAAAATTTGGAATGGTGTCTGTTTAAGTTTTACTTCCAAAATTGGGCTGTGACCCTTCCTAAGATCAGCTCTAAGTGACCTCTATTATTTGTTGAGATGGATATCCGCAAGTCGAAGTCCATATCTTTTTATTACGGTTAAAATTTCTATAAAGTACCCATGAGCAAATTTTATGAACGTCAACTAAATTAATAAGAAAACAAAGAGACAAAAATATATATATTAAATAGGAATTGTAAGGAAAAAAGCTAAAACACACATGATACTAAATATGCACAACAAAAAAGAAAAAAAAAACATCAGGGGCAGTTATGTACAAACACCAAAAACGATTGGAATAAATACATATAGACATAGTGATCTAGAGGAAGTCTAGTCTTACGAAAATAATTAAAAGGACTTCAACTCCGAAAAGACTAATATTTGGAAATTTTGTATAAATAATACTATTTCGGTATCTTGGATTTGTTTGTGGATACAAGGCGGAAATGATAGGGCTGATTTTAGTGGCCCACTTAATAAAATTATCTAAAACCTCAAGCCCAAGAGCTATACTCTGGCTACAAATCTGCTATTGGGCTAAACGGATCCTGTGGTAGATACACCCGTTTACCCGTTTCAATCACCGCCCCCACCCACGACGAACGTGCACTGGGCTTTGCCGTTACGCTAACCGTTCCGTCCCCCTCTGCGATCTTTTTTATATTTAAACCCCGTTTTCCCTCGCTCTTCCTCTTCAAACCCCCTCGGCTCCGTTCGTCAAAATTTGTTCACCATTTCAACAGCATGAAGAGCTTATTTTCTTCGATTTTATGGCTAATTTCGTTGATTTTAGCCTCAAATCGCTTGTTAGCTGACGATTCTACTCCGCAACAGGGTACAAAATTGGGGGATTTTACTCCTTTTCTTTTGATTTTTGGTCCTAATAACTTTCTTTTAGGGTTTGGAAGGGGAGGGGGAAAAGACTGATTTTTTAGGGTTTTAATGTCTTAAAGGTAACGAATGCATCTCTAGTCTCTAGATTTTCTAGGGTTTGAAACTAGGGAGTTTGCTTCTAGAGCTAGGTGATTGTGCTCTTTAAGGAGAAAGCCTGAATCTCCACCATATTATTATGATTCGAATCTACTGTAAAGTAAAGGGCTTGTCTTTCAATTGCAGGAGATATCGAATTAATGGGTTACTACATTATATCGTAAAACAAATACCATTCTATTGTTGAAAATTATTTCAAATTTTCTACCAACTGAATAAGTTCCCTTTTCAGGTACTGGGGGCAAATTACCTTTACCAAGCTTTGTTGTAAGTTGGGCAGATGATAAGACTGTATATGTAGCAGGCGAAATAGCGGTCATCAAGGTTAAGATATTGGATGATTCTTTCAGCGATAAAAATCTTAATCTTAGCAGATATGCAATGAATCTTTCCCTTTCGGTTCGTGGAAAGAAGGGAAATAGTTCATATATATCTGGTGTAATCCCATATTTTGAGGGGGATCCTAGTTATTGGAACGTTTCCTTTACCCCAATTCGAGCTGGAGAGTTTTCTGTTGAAGTCACTGAGGATAATTCTGGAATCACCGATTCATCCCTTCAGTTTTTCGTTACACCAGGTATGAAATTAAAATTTCCCTCAAAGTTTACTCTTTTTATTTTTTTCCCATCTAAGAATGTAGTCATACTCCATGAGTTCTGAGACCTCAACATCTAGTGTTTCTTTATAGGGTTTTTTATTTCTAGAGTAACTTGACATGTATGATTTGGAGGTTTGGCGCTTCCAAATTGAATTGTAGTCAAGTTTCACATAAAAAATAGTCAACGTGACATATTAATCATGTACTTGTGTTTATTTGAATTAAGAAAGTCAAATTTGACAGTTGACATAGCAATTTTCTTGTGTTCTGATGGTTGTGAAAACAATTGCAGCTTGATGCAAGAGGATATTCATTGTTTGTTTAGATAATTAAAAATTTCTTATTGAAAAGGGCAGAACCTACTTATTTACACCCCACTTCTTTTTTGGATTTCAATATCCTTGAATTAGTTAACGTGGAAAGATTCTCATTAAGTGATTATTTAGATCCTCGGTCTGGAAAGGTCAGACCCAGTAAAAATTAGTTCTCGTTATGCTTTTAAGTTTATAGATCATTATCAATGTTTTTTATAATTTATATTATGCACTTTGCACCATAGTTTAGCCATTTCTTTTTGGACTGTTCATTTCATAACAAACCTGCAAAATGTAAAATGTGTAGTACTTCAGTATTTAAATTCTTTTCTGAAGTTGGGGATAGCAAGACACTTGAAGATGATTTCCGGAATTCCAATAAAATTTCAACAAATAAAATTCTGAGGATCATCGTTCTGTATCAGTATTAAAGTTCTTACATGCAAGATCTATAGCCTAAAACAGAATTTCAACTTTTTCCTTTTTGTCCAGATTAACTGTATATGCATAGATGAACTTGTATCTGCATTCACATACATTTAACACAAACCAGTGTCTTCCTTGTTGGATATTTCGTTAATATTTTTGATTGGATCACTCCAAGACAGCTACAATTTTAACAAGCACACTGTGTTCATGTTGCACCGGAAAGAAGGGCTTATATTGCATTGGTGAGAGTTGGAGAGAGTTGAATCCTGGATCTTGGTTTATGGGCTTTGTACCAAGGCAATCAACACGTTTAATCTTAAAAATATTAAAGACTAGTCCTTGATTGCCAAATATTTAATGCCATGGTTGCCATCTAAAGGAGCTTCTGGAATCATTTTTCCTAGAAAGTCACAAAAGAAAAATGAAATGAAAGAACAAATCTAATGGGAAAAATCTCATTTGCTCGTTCTGTTGCAGGTTAAACTCATTCAATCAATTAAGAATTTGACTCTATCATATATATATTAAGAAAAAATAC
>NC_033798.1:106225853-106246861 GCF_001876935.1 Asparagus officinalis | reverse complement strand
AAAAGGCCAAAATTTGATTGTGATGTATTTCCCAAACAAAGTTAATTACCTCTGAGTGAAAATTCATTGTTATTAAGGAGGCATTTATACCACTACTTTTAAATCGACGGAGATTTTGAATTTACAAATAATTCACTCTTTTTATACTTTTTGTTTCTTATTTATATGCAGTTCTAATTGGTAAATGCTATTTGAAGGGCATATCTACCCATCTGCTTGTGAGGTTTCTTGGATGAACCTTGTTAATGAATTTGTTGCTGGAATGAAAGCTTATTTGAGGGTAATTCCCAAAGATGCATTTGGTAACAATATCTCGTCCGTTAGTCTACCAAAGGGAGATTACTTTGTGGTGTCTGGATCTTATGAAAATGGGACTGCTGCAGTTGTCCTCGACTTCAGAAACAATGGTTGGAGTGAATATGGATATATTATTCTTGAGTTCGTCCCCATCACTTCTGGAAGCCTTTTGTTACATGCGTTTGGTGATAATCGAACTTTAAGCGGTTCTCCTCTACATTTTCTGGTTAAACCAGGTTTGTTATTTTTTGTGTACTTTTTATGTTATTTAATAATTTTTGGAGATATGAATATGGTTAACGGCAGTGTTGCTAAGTGTTCTTTAAATGTGCTTGATATATTCATTGAAATGAGGTCAGCCTTTGCTTACATTTATGAGATCCAGAATGGCAAATTGGATGAATGGACGATTGGCTGCTACTTAAGATTTTTGTTTCCAGTATGGTTGCCTTCATGTACACATGTTGTGCAGGAATTTTCTATGCATTATAAGAGCCATTTCTCTGACCTGAACCTGATATTCTATGATATATTATTGCTGGCTATTAAGATGCAGTACATCATATATGCTAATGGGCCTGTATATTAATTGACCATCAGACATATTCTTAATTGACCATCAGACATATGCTTAGTACTATACTCCCCGTTTTAGAATGTTTTTTATTATTCTGTGTCATTCTGTACCCTAATGATTTTTGCAATTTCTATCTAAGAAGAATTTGCACAGTACCGTTTATTTATTTTGAAAGGGTTCTCTCTCTTTATCATCAGCTTAAAATGCAATCCAGTTCAATAGCTGGTACATTTCCAAATCCTCCAACAGGCTTTTCTTGTGTGAATGGCAAGCTCAATCTCGTCAATAGATTCTTTGCCAGGATATCTACATGGTTCATATATCAGTATATTTTGGCAGAGCTCTTCCTAATTATTTTCCACTCCCTATTACATTATATGATACTTAGTATAGCATTACATTGTAGCGAACACAGTGGTACCTAAATTTTATAAACTTTACAAGGGCATGGCTGGCTGATATCTAGACTTAACAATAAGCTTGTTCTTCAAATCCTAGTTGCTTAGAAATTTGGCAGCCCACTTAGCATCTTATACGAGTAGTTCTTTCAGTATCCTGCCAATTTTTTATCGAATAAACTTGTTTTGATTCCACAGAAATGTTATGATGGAAAGTTACTGTAACTACAGTAATCACCTACCCGCTACAGGAATCACTAACTGCAGACCCGCTAAATATTATTGTAGCAATATTTTAGAAACAATGCTCACCTATCACAAACTCACATATATAGCTCTCCTTGTCGTTAAGTTCTGATCATCCCAGTGTCTCCAATTAAGAGTGAAAAGAAAGAGAGAGGGTGTCATAATGGACTAGCGTGAAGAAATATTAGTGGGTTAAATAGAGAAGTCTAAAAACCTAAGAACAACTAGTACTAGCATTTTAGCGGTGGATTTAGCCAACCTACGAGTTGCTCTCCGTGGACCTACGGCTTGCACACGCCAATGGGCCCGTGAATCTGGGACGTGAAAAATGGTATTAGAGAAGTTATCAGCCGGAAATGTGGAGCTAAGTGTTATACGGGGCTAAGTGTTACACCGTGTGGATGCGGTGAGAGCTACATCTAGATAAACAACGCCTTATAGTGATACTATGATGTGCCAATTGTCATGTCTTGACGATGAGAACGTCGTCTTTGTAAGATGGAATGATTGTGATACCCCCACTTTAGTCCCACATGGACTAGCGTGAAAAAATATTAATGGCTTAAATAAAAAAACTCAATGCCCAAGAACAACTAGTGCTAGCATTTTGACGGTGGATTTAGCCAACCCACGAGTTGCTCTCCGTGAACCCACGACTTGCACGCGCCAACGGGTCCGTGAGCTTGGGGCATGACAGAGGGATAGAAAGAGTGAAAAATAGAGAGAGTTTCTCTTTAAAAAGAGAGATTATAATTCTTTAGTTTTTCCTCATAGTGGATTCTTCTATCTTTGCCTGTGGTTTTTACTCTAAATTTATTTAGGAGATTTTCCACATAAATTTGTGTTTATTTTATTAATTTTGCTCTACTATTCGCTAGGACCTTGCTTTATTAGGCCCTGGGTTTATCCTAACTAGTGGTATCAGAGCCCGACTAAGGGTGCGTGTATCTACTTATCGTATACTCTGTGACTGTCACCAAAAGTGGATCCTCTATATCAGAAAATAAATTAGATTATCATTTACTCTTTGAAGGCGATGAGCACTATTCACAAACACGACATTGTTCATAAGTGCGATACTATTTATAAGTACAGTACTATTCACAGATACGATTACTATTCATAAATATATTTACTATTTACTTGAAATAGTAAGAAGTTACTATTCGTGGTAGAAGTAATGACGACGAAGTTCAAGATTGAGAAATTTAACATGAGTAACTTCTCACCATGAAAGTTGAAGATAAAGGCTAATTTTAAGAAAGATAATTGTCTAGCAGCTATCGGTGCAAGGCCAGCTGATATCACAGATGATAAGAAGTGAAACGAGATGGACGAAAATGTTATTGTAAATCTCCACCTGGTATTAGCAGATGGGGTACTGTCAAACATAGAGGAGAAGAAAGCAAAGGAGATTTATGATACTCTAACAAAGCTATATAAGGTAAAATTAATGCACAATAAAATCTTCTTAAACAGGAGAATTTATACTCTGAGGATGGCGAAATCTACATCAATAACCGAACACATCAACACCCTAAACACACTGTTCTCCTAACTCATAACGTTGAGACATACAATCGGTGTGAATGAACGTGCATAACTTCTACTTCAGAGTCTACCTGACTCATATGATCAGCTCATCATCAACCTAACAAACAATGTCCTCACGAACAATCTAGTCTTTGACAACGTTGCAACCGCTATTCTGAAGGAAGAAAATCGGCCTAAGAACAAGACAAGCAGACAAGTTTGTAACAAGCGGAGGCCTTATCGGTGACGAGAGAAAGATCAACGGAACGTGACTCTAGTAGGAGTCATACCCATGGTAGATCAAAATCAAGAAGTAAGAAGAATATCAAATGCTATAATTGTGGCAAAAGAAGGCATGTGAAATCGGAGTGTTGGCACAATAAGAAAAGCGATGATAAAAAGTCTTCAGAGCCATCAACATCTCAAGGATACGTTGTCAGCTCATCAGATGATGGTAAAATTTTATATAGTGGAGCAACCATTGTTGATGAAAACAGAAAGATGTTTGCTAATGTCTGGCTTCTAGATTCAGCAGCATCCTGGCACATGACCTCCCAGAGAATGGTTTTATAAATATGAACATATCTCAGGAGAATCTATATTCATGGGCAATGAACATGCCTTGGAGATTTTTGATATTAATACTATTAAAATCAAAATGTTTGATGGTACAATACATACTATTTAAGATGTACGACATGTAAAAGGCTTGAAGAAGAATCTATTGTTTTTAGGACAATTAGATGAGCTCGGGTATAAGACACATATAGAAAACATGATCATGAAGATTGTTAGAGGGGTGTTTGTTGTGATAAAAAGAGAAAAGATTGCTGCAAATTTATACATGCTTAAGGGAGAAATCCTGTAGGAAGCTGATTCATATGTGACATCAACTAGCCATTGAGAAGAACAAACCATGATGTGACATCGCAAACTAGGTCATATGTCAGAACGAGGCTTGAAGATTTTCTCCGATCAGAAGCTGCTTACTAGACTCAATTCGATAGCTCTTCCATTCTGCGAGCATTGTGTTATAAGTAAGCAGCATCGGCTGAAGTTCAACATATCGAGTTCTAGAAATAAGGCTATTCTGAAACTAGTTTATTCTGATGTATGGTAAGCACCAGTTACATTCATGGGAGGAGCAAAGTATTTTGTGTCATTTATTGCTGATTACTCCAAAAAATATTGGGTGTATCTTATCAAGAAGAAGACGGATGTGTTCTTAATCTTTAAAGCCTAAAAAGCGCGAGCTGAGCTTGAATCTGAAAAGAAGATTAAGTGCTTGAGGTTAGATAATGGAGGAGAATACACAAATGGTGAATTTCTTACATTCTGTAAGCAGAAAAACATCAAAAGACAATTCAGTATTGCTTATACTGCTCAACAAAATAGAGTGACGGAGCGGATGAACAGAACTCTGTTGGAAAGAACAAGAGTAATGTTAGCAACTGTAAATCTGGATAAAATCTTTTGGGCGGAAGCAGTAAAAATCACTTGTTATGTGGTGAATCGATTTCCATCAACTGTAATATTGTTAAATACGCCAATAGAGATGTGAATTGGTAAACCAGCTGATTATTTCAACCTTCATATATTTAGAAGTCCAGTGTACTTGATGTACAATGCCTAAAAAATTACAAATCTAGATTCAAAATTCAGAAAATACATTTTCTTAGGGTATGCTGACGGAGTTAAGAGTTATCGCTTATGGGATCCCACTGCCTGTAAGATTATCATCAGCAAAGATGTTATATTTGTAGAGAACCAACTGTAAAGTGAAGTAAAAGAAAACAGTTCAAGGAAGGACTCGGATACTGTAGCTGTTCAGGTAGAAAATGGTCCAAATTCTTCTGAAACAATACCGGAGCATGATGTACAAGAACCAGTCGAGTCCAATACTCCAGAAGTTCGAAGGTCAACTCGTGAGAGAAGACCACCGACTTGGCACTCAGAGTATATTACAGAGAGTAATGTTACATACTATCTTCTAACAGAGGATGAAGAGCCATTAACTTTTTATGAAGTTATAAATAGCACAGATGTATTTTTATGGATGGTAACAATGTAGAAAGAAATTGAAGCTCTCCATAAGAATAAGACTTGGATATTTGTGTCACTATCACAATGAAGAAAGACCATATAAAATAAATAGGTCTATAAGATCAAGTGAAATGGCGATGGTCAAGTGAAGATCATGCTAGATTAGTGGTAAAATGATATGCTCAAAAAAAAGCTATTGACTTCAATGAAATATTTTCTCCTGTAGTTCGACTTATAACAGTTCGAATAATCCTGGCTATGAGCACTATATTTGACTTACATCTAGAACAACTAGATGTGAAAACAACATTTCTTCATAGAGATATTGAAGAAGAAATTTACATGCTCCAATCAGAAGGTTTTGAAGAAAAAGAAAAAGAGAACTTGGTTTGCAGATTGAACAAATTTCTGTACGGACTAAAGCAGACACTGAGGTGTTGGTACAAGAGATTTGATTCATTCATCATGAACTTTGGATACAACGGACTTAATTCAGACCCTTGTGCATATTTCAATAAGCTTGGTAAAAATAACTTTGTTATATTATTATTGTATATTGACGACATGTTGGTTGCAGACCCCAACAAATATCGGATCAAAGAATTAAAGATGCAATTGGCTAGAAAATTTTAAATGAAGGATTTAGGATCTACAAACAAGATTCCAGTTATGCAAATTTACCAAGACAAAATTAATAGGAAGATTTGGCTTTCTCAGAAAAATTATTTAAAGAAAATCTTGCGGCACGTTAACATGCAAGATTGTAAGTCAATTTCTACCATATTTCCTGTTAATTTTAAGTTATTCTTCAGTATGAGTCCTAGTAGTGAAGAAGAGAGGATAAAGATGTCTTGAGTACCGTATGCATCTGCAGTGGGAAGTCTAATGTTCGCTATGATTTGTACAAGACCAGACATTGTACAAGCAGTGAGAGTGGTTAATCGATACATGACGAATCCTGGTAAAGAGTATTGAAATATTGTAAAGATGATCCTAAGATACATTAAGGGAACCTCAAATATTATATTATGTTATGGGAGATCAGATTTTATTGTCAATAAATATGTTGATTCTGATTATGCAACTGATCGTGATAATAGCAAATTCGTCACAGGCTATTGTGTTTGCACTTGCTGACGGAACTGTAAGTTGGATTTCAAAACTGCAGTTAGTTGTAGCTACTTCAACAACAGAAATAGAATATGTAGCAGCTACACAAGCTTGTAAAAAGGCGATATGGTTGAAGATGGTGCTGGAGAAACTCAGACATGAATAAAAGAATATTTTCTTTATTTTGTGACAGTCAGAGTGATTTACATTTGACAAGAAATCCAGCCTTTCATTCAAAGACAAAACACATTCGAGTTCGATACCATTTCGTTCGTGAGAAAGTGGAAGAAGGAACAGTGGATATGCAGAAAATTCATACAAAAGATAATCTAGCAGACTTTTTGACAAAAACAGTCAATACTGATAAATTTATTTAGTATCGATCCTCTTGTGGTTTGTCGGAGATGTGAGCAACATGAAGATGATAAGATAGAAAGAATGATGTAAAGATATAATTAATACTCAATCAAATTTTTAAGTGGGAGATTGATGAAAAGTTACCGTAGCTACACTAATCACCTACCCACTACAGGAATCACCAGCTACAGCGATCACCTACCCGCTACAAGAATCACCAACCGCAGACCCACTAAATATTATTGTAGCAACACTGTAGTAACAGTGCTCACCTACCACAAACTCACCTATATATAGCTCTTCCTGGCGTTAAGTTTTGATCATCCCAGTGTTTCCAATTAAGAGTGAAAAGAAAGAGAGAGGGAGAGAGAAAGAGTGAAAAATAGAGAGAGTTTCTTCTTGAAAAGAGAGATTGTAACTCCTATGTTTTTCCTCATATTGGATTCTTCTATCATTACCCGTGCTTTTTACCGCAAATTCATTTAGGGGGTTTTTCACGTAAATCTGTGTGTTCATTTTATTACTTCTGCTCTATTATTTGCTGGGAACTTGCTCTATTGGGCACCAGGTTTGTCCCAACGTGCTGCAGTTTGAAAATAACTCAAAATGTGGCCGTTACAGAGCTCAGTGAAAGAAAAGGATTCATGTTGACAACCCAAATATGGGATAAATGTTTCATTATTGTTATTGTCTTAAATTGATTAGTCTCACAACATGCGACAATGTGCAAAAAAACTATTTTAAAATCTTGAGACTTGGAAGGCTGGAGCTGGATACAATTGAAGTAGTTTCAATAGATGCTGTTGGTCAAGTAACAGTTGTATCAACAAAATTGCACTCTGTTTTATTTATTTAGATGTTATCCGCCATTCATTGAGATATTCCAATAACCTTTATTTGTTTATATTATTAATCTAAATACGCCTTATCTACCTTGTTACAGGTTCCATAAGTATCACCAATAGTCTGGCTAGATGGAAATATGGAGCAAGCTTTTTGCAAATTTTCTCAAAGCTTGAAATATTTATACACCAGAAAGATCAGTTTGGTAATTCCGTTCCAGGTCTATATGCATTTGATGCTAGAGTTGTTCACAAAGCTACAAATTTGTCTGTTCCAGTTGCCGACTTGTTCTTCCAAGAGGTGTCAGAAGGAGTTCAATTGCTTTCTTTTTCCGTAACAGAACCTGGGGAATTCATGCTCACCATTTTCAATGCCAAGTTAAATGAGAGCATTTCTAATATGCCTTATCAATATACTGTCTTCATAGGTATGTTTATTTTGAAATTTTGGATAATTTGCAGAAATTTGCCTGAGTCTGTTGCTTTCCATCACTTCGGGAGTTTTGATAAGGTAGGACGGATGACAAGCAGAGTCCTGCTGGAGGATTAGTTGAAGCCTGGCTTGGGAGTTGGTTTTCATGCCTAAGCCTATCCCAGATTATCAGATTTGAGACCATGAAACACTTAATTCGTTGGACCTTCTTCCAGCAGATCCTAACTCACTAACTGTCATCTGTATCAACATAACTGGAATTTAAGGACATATTCTTGAGGCAAAAGTGAGATGTGCATATAAAAATCTCAATTGCACACAATTAGAGTAGTTATTTATCAAATTGTTCTTCTCAGTTGAAAATAAATATGAATCGTACTATAATTTCACCGGCACAAATAATTTGATCCCATGTGGTGTTTGGTTTTCCTAGTTTTAGTTATAGTACATACTTTTATCATTAATCTCCATTTGCACTTTGTCTAATCTGTATGAATTTATGTTTCTGTTTTAACAAGCTTTCTGCTTACTTCCATTAAATGCATCTTTGCTCAGGTTATTGCCATGGATTAAATAGCTTTGTCAACGGATCTGGGCTAGCGAATTCTATCTCTGGTAGAATGTCTCATTTCATTGTTTATTTGGAAGATCTGTACCACAACCCTTCTCCAGTTGAGGCACAATGGCTACAAGTACAAATTTTCAGTAAGAACAGCACATTTATTATTCATCCAGTGATGTGGCCTCTAAGGAATACCAACGGTGAGAACTTTGGAATCTTCTCTTTCTTCTTCAGAGTACATATATGGCATTATTGACTTTACATGTACAAATACCAGGAACAGCACCAAGCCCAGTTTTACTGGAAGGACGTACGGAATCTCTTTCTATATTGCCAGCTGATGAAGATAGGCCTGTAAGGAATTTCATGCTTCTGCTTTTGAGTGTAGCTATCCTTATGTAGGGAGCTGACATGATATTTGATCTTGTTGTTCTTAGTTTGCTGGAAACGCATCAGTTCTGGCAAGTAAGTATAGCATCACATATACTGCTGAAAAATCTGGAGAATATGAAATATGGGTGCTTTGTGGAAATATTGCATTAAACAATGGCCATCCTTACTTGATGACAGTATTTCCAGGTACTCGCCAAATAAATCTTTGCACCTATTGTACTTATCATACCAAGGGAGTAGTAAATTTCTCACATGAATCTATTTTTGTATTTAACTATATATGTAAGTTTTACATACACATCATATAATAACACGCAAACTATAGAAATTTGTAGGCAAATACGCAAATGCTTACACACTCACTTGCATGCACCGCATACTCGCCCACATGCACATGCGCGTGTGCACATACACACACGGACGGGATGAGAATTAGATTTTGGGCATGTGCAAATGCATGCATTTGAAATTCAATTGAATATGCGTACAAAAACTAAAAAGAAAGGAGCCATTTGGAGTGAGAGTTGATAGGCTCTAATGAAACATTTAATATGGTGACCTCATGGTTTATTTTCTAAAGACGTGTACATTTTGTTTTTTGTCTTCATGATATGACGCACAAAACACAGAGTTATACATGTATTGCTGTAGTAGATTTTTAGCCAAAATTCTACATCTAAGAAACTATTCGATTAATTGGTCAATTTTGAGCTATTTACAATTTTGAAAACAGCTTACCTATGCTTGTTGCTTAATTCGAATAAATTTTACATGCCTAAAATTGTTGACAACCTAGGTAAGTTGTTGTTTACGTAGTTGCTTTTTAGCAGAATTGTGAATTGGGTGATTCCTACTTGGACGTATAAGAGAATATCTGCACTCCTCCTGCTACAACATATATTGGTTGCATGATTGCAAGTATCTAGATATAAATTTTGTCCATTGACAATGTTTTTACTTGCATGAATACTTTCTTTAACATTATGGTGTCTTGTTACTTATTATGTACTCTTATATTTGATATGTTGTCAAATGACAAGAAGTTGATGAATCGATTTGAGCTAAATAGTTGTGTGATTCTCTCATTATCAGACCTTGAGTATGTTTGGTGCTCTGTTATTGAAATTCAGGCATGAAGGTTTCTAGTGATGAATTGTTCATGCAAGCTAACCAATTTTATGAAATGAATTCCTATCTTTTATGCTATAGTTGTTTCTGAATTATTTTGATGTGAACAGGATATATTCAGCAAAGCTTAATTGGCTTCTAGTGTATTGGATTACGTAACTATATGCTTGTCCGAACTTGCAAATTTTGACATAGCTATGATATCATCTTCATTTTCTTACCTGATTGTAGCAATACTTAAGCGGTTCGATCGATCCAATCATACTATCTGCTATTTGCTTTCCTTTTTCAAAGACAAAGTTATATTTTCTTATATGGAACACATGCTAGGGATTAAGCACAAGAAAAGGAGCTGTGCCAGTGTTTAAATTAAGCTTGATAATTGTAAGACCTTCATAACAGGAATTCTAATTTTCTTAATTGCATTCTGTTATGGTTTCTTTTTTCATTTGCGGTGCAACCTCGTATGTCTTCCCTAATGTTATATTTCTCTTCAAGCTAAATAAGTTCTTGTTTTAGGGTTTTTTTTTTTAATATAGTGATAACCTATGAGTTGCTATTTTTCTGAAATGTATAACACATTAATGAGTGGGTTGAAATCTCTGCAGGCATGGTTGACACATCATTTTCAAGTGTCTTCAGTTTTACGTCTAGAGTCGGGAAACTCATGAGAAACATGATCTCTGTACAATTACTCGATGCATATTTGAACCCCGTCTCGTCAGAAGAAGCAAAACTAAGCTTTGATATTAAAGTTTCAAACAGTTCAAGTTTCATGACATGGGCTTTTGTAGACAATAAAGATGGATCCTATGTTGGTTACTACATGTCAAGAGCTCTTGGTGCTTACAATATGTGCATTTTATATGAGGATAAGCCCTTGGCTCCTTGCCCTTTTGAAATCCAAGTGTACGAAAGTAAGTTCCATTACAGACACTTTTGAAACAAAATTGTTATAAGACTGACCGAATTTTAGCTAGAAAATAGACAGAGTAATTCTAGTGCAATAAGACTGCGGTGTTATAATCGTCCCTATTTAACATGTTATCTTCTGCTTCAAACTGTAAATAATACACATGGCATACAAAAACATATAACACATGGCAGTTTAACTGTGCAAGTAGACTCTAAATTTAGTGGATATCTAGCGAGTTTAATGAATAAATTATTTTCTCATAAGCTGTCTGCCAAATTCGTGTTGGTCAGTTTGTGGATATTTTAACTTCAACTAATAGTGGTCGTTTGTCTGCCCGCTTCGTGCGGCCAATATTTGTTGCTTTTTTGTTTCATTATACGCTTATTAATTGAATAAGGGAGCATGGTCCACCTTTATCTCAAAAAGGAAAGTTATTTGCCAAGCCTGTGTTATTTGAAGTACATTTCTCTGCTTTCATGTGCAAATGCCCCATTTTTACCACCATAAGTTCTTTTTTCAGTTATAACAAGAACATTATGGGAATTTAAAATGAGTATAATATTCCAAATGTATGTTGGCTTTCACTATGTTCCTACTTTAGACAGTTACAAACTGTTCCATTCTTGTCAAAGTTCAATGGCTGGAATATATTTTAACCTGTAATATGGTCCCAGGCTAAATTGTAGAAAGGACTATCACTAGTTGCCTTATCAAGTACTGCTGAAATTTTTACGACCAGTAACTCTCCGAGTTTTTGAGATGCTTGTCTTTCATCTTAATATATGGTCTTGGAATATTATGGTAATAATAAGACTCCCAGCTGATATTATCAACATCTTTGAGCAGTTGCCTGTTTCTTTCACATGTTCTCAGTTTAACAAGCAACTGAGACTAGCATTATTAAATTTTTAGTAAAGAACATTAGTCGATATTTTTCCCAAAGTTTGTATTCGCTTTATTGATCTCGCATTTGAGATCAGCGAACAAAGCAACTATAGTAAGATTCATAATCAGCCCTGTTATGTGTAAGCAATTTTGCTTTTCTATTTAATATGAATCGATTCAGCTTCTTTTGACCTACTTTGCTTAAAGTTACGCTAAACTTTCCTTATTTTGAATCCTCATCGATCAATGATTATAAGCTGAGATATCCATCTTATGGTACCCTCTGTAACTCGAGGAATTTCTAATGAATAACATTTGTATAAGTAATTTTTATTATCTTCTGAATGGATGAATGATCTACTAGGTCCTCTTAATGAAAACTATAATTTATGCTATGTTATGGGAATGACAGTATCAGGTTATCCACTAAGTTATAGGAGTTGACTGACAGGCTTTGGACTTTTTGGCATTAAGCTGATAGAAAGTAATGATTAAAAGAGCACATCATGTCCATGGATTTTCTCTGTTTCATGAGATTCATTGTCACAGTTTATTTCAGAAATCTGAAGAAGGTTGTATTTAAATAGTTTCAAAGGCAGGTCAACGTTGACAGGTTTTATTTAGAAAATGGTATCTGCCCATGTGGACGCTTTCCATCTATTTATATCTTGGGACTTATGCAGGACGTGTAGCTTCTCACCTAATAAGGAGAGATTTGGTTGTCATTTGATCATGACACTGACCTTTCTACTATTTTTAGTGGTAAGAAAAAAGTATTATTCCTTTATCTGAACTTTCATCCGATGAACCTAATTTTATTCCAAATATATACAGTGAATTATCTAATAAAAGAATAAGAAACATCACAGGAAACTATTATTAAAATTCAATTGGTTCTTATACCTTTAGCATGGGCAAAGAACCAAACGAAACAAAGCCAGTTTTCGTCTTTTAATTCATGTACTCTGAGCAAGACTTGATTTGATGATTGATATTTGCTTAAAAGTTATTTTGTAGGGGATTATTTTGCTGAAGCCAATAATGACAGCATTTCTGTGTGGGAAGATGAGTCAGTTGCTTTTAATGTCCTAGCAAATGACTATGTTCCAGGTGGACAATTTACTATAGCTGGATTTTCGATGGTAAGTAATACTAACTGCTTTATCATGTGATAGTAATGTTGTCATGCATGTAGGCTTGGTCCATTTTATTGCATGATCATCTCTATGCCTTATGCAAATTTTCTTTGATTGTTATGCTTGACATTGAGCATGTGTTGCCCATAAGAATCTTTCTGGAGGAGTCTTGAAGATTAGCATAGTTTACCATAATAGCATAGTTGATTGCTATCAGGGCGGCAGCAGGCCTGTTTTCACCAATGAAAACAACAGCAGGTGTAATTTGAAAGCCAAATATATAGGGTGCTGCTAAAGGTGGCGAAATTTCGAAAAAAGAACAGGGTTGACATCCTGTAGGGCTCA
This sequence comes from Asparagus officinalis, assembly GCF_001876935.1. NCBI lineage: Eukaryota > Viridiplantae > Streptophyta > Magnoliopsida > Asparagales > Asparagaceae > Asparagus > Asparagus officinalis. The sequence goes on along the minus strand of NC_033798.1, from coordinate 106,233,660 downwards.
GTTTAGACCAAATTCTTTTGCAATAGGTTTAGAGAAGATATCATCTTTGTCCACAGCTCCATTCTTTGGTCCACCAAGTATTAACATCTACGACATCTAGACATTATCCAATAGGACACCCAGATATTTATTAAATATCTCCAATATATACCCGATATTCAGGACGCCCAGATATTTATTAAATATCTCCAATATATACCCGATATTCACCATCCGATATGGAAGTCTTCCTTCCAATATATCACATGTTAGCCAGCAGCCTCCAGCAGCTATTGTTGAATTTTAATTAAGTGGCGGGCCCCACTTATTTAATATTTCACCGAAAGTTGCTGCAACGTTTGAAAAATAAAAAGGCGGCGGGTCCTACCAATAAAATATTATCAGTGACGGGTCTCACCAATAATATTTTATTTGTGCATAGTATTTCTCAAACACTATAAATAGGGCCAAAACTCTTCAAGAAAAATCATCCTAGAAACAACTCCTCTTGTAGAAGAGTAAGAGAGAAAACATAAAGAGAGTTTGTAAGAAATTTGGAGAGTATCTTGATCAAGAGAGGGCGTTCTTTGATCCTTTTCTTTTGGAGTATAAAAAAATTAGGCATCGTCGTTGCACCGTGGAGTAGCTCCGTAAGAGTGAACCACGTTATATCTGTGAATACTGTGATTGAATTTATATCTGCTTAGGTGTGTTTTTGCATCTCCATTTGAGGCGATCTTATTGGTGTGTATCCTAATAACTGGTATCAGAGTTTGACTTAGAGTACGTATATCTGTTTATTGTATGCTTTGTGGCTGCCACTAAAGTGGATCATCCACATCAGAAAATAAATTAGATTATCATTTACTTTTTTTAAGGCACTGGGCACTATTCATGAGTATGATACTATTCATAAGTATTGTTACTATTCATAAATATGGTTCGAGAAAAGACAAAATCTTTTGCCATGGGATCTACAGTTGAAGATAATAGGCTTCGGATTGAGAAATTCGACGCTAAAATTTTAGGTATTGAAAGATGCAGATAGAAGACTATTTGTACCAGAAAGATCTCTTCCTACCCCTTCAAGGAGTGGAGGGAAAACCTGAGAAGATGGACGACGATAAGTGGAATGTGCTCGATCGTAAAGCACTTATCACCATCAGGCTCAACATTCACCAGCATGTGACTTATAACGTCTCGCATGCGACTACTACCAAAAAGTTGATAGAGGCCTTAGAGGCATTGTATGAGAAACCGTCTGATTCAAATAAGATGTACCTGATAAAGAAACTATTCAATCTAAAGATGCAGCAAGGAGCTCGCGTGGCGGACTTTTTGAACGAATTTCAGGTTATAGTGCAACAACTTGCTGAAGTGGATCTCAAGTTCGACAACGAGTTTCAAACTTTTCTGCTACTTTCTTGTCTACTAGATTAGTGGGAGAATTTGGTGATGGCGGTGAGCAATGCCAATGACAATGATAAGATGAAGCTCGATACGGTGATTGGGGCAATTCTGGATGAAGAATCTCATCGTAAAGTCTCAGGAACTGAGGCCTCTAGCAGTGGGAGTGCTCTGCATGTTGAGGCACGAGGGCATGCGCAGAAGAATGGTAGGGGACGATAAGACCGATCAAAGTCTAGAGGGAAGTCTAAAGGGCCGAACCCGAATAGTTACGGTGAAGGAAAGTATTTCAGATGTGGAAAGAATGATCACTTTGCACGGGACTGCAGAGCTTCTGTTCCAGTATCAGCAGGGGATGATCAGGCTGACGGTGCAACCAATTTCATGCACGAGATGGATTTGGATGTATTTCTCATATCTCTTGAAGACAAGAGAGATGGATTTGGATTTGGATGTATTTCTCATCTTTCCATGCAATCTCACAACAAAAGCTGCTTTCATCGTTCGTGAAAAAGGACTTGGGAACAACCTATCTTAGCGACAATCAACCTTACAAAGTTTTTGAGAAAGGAAATTGTACCTTCAAGATGGAGGGAAGGACCATCTTAACGCTGAACGATGTTCGACATGTACTGGATCTCAGACGGAATCTTATATCAATCGGGTAACTAACTGACTCCGGTTATAGAGTATCCTTCGAGCAGGAAAGCTGGAAGGTGCTCAAGGGTGTCTTGATGGTGATACACAACAAACGTGAGGGGTCTTTCTATATCGCCAATGGGAAGATCTACCGCTTGCTTGTCGTAGGATAAGCATCATCATCATCATCCGTCGACTGCATGACTTGGTATCGACGACTTGGCCACATGAGTGAGAAGGGGATGTAGATTATGACCGCGAAAAAAAGGCTTCCGGGTCTGAGCAAGATCGATCTGATTTTCTGTGAGGACTGCATCTTAGGCAAACAAAAGAAGATGAGCTTCAACAAGATCGGACCGGCTCCAAAATTACAAAAATTAGAATTGGTACACACCGATGTGTGGGGACCTGCGCAAGTCTCATATGTTGGCAACTCTCTTTATTTTATCACTTTTATTGATGGTGCTACTAGAAAACTATGGGTGTTCTTCTTGAAGCATAAGTCATATATTTTTATCATCTTTAAGAAGTGACTTGTCTGTGTGAAGAACGAAACAAGCAATAAACTGAAGTGTCTAAAGTCTGATAATGAAGGCTGAGTATTGCAGCCAGGAGTTCGAGAATTTCTGTTCGTCCCATGGGATTAGGATACTAAAGACCGTCCCAGGCACACCTCAGCACAACAGAGTGACGGAGCGTATGAATCGCACTATCTTGGAGCGCGCTAGAAGTATGAGGATTCACTTCGGATTACCCAAGAGTTTTTGGGTCAAAACTGTCAATATTGCTGCATACTTGATCAACCGCGGGCCATCCGCAGCTCTCAGTTATGGGATACCTGAAGAGGCTTGGACCGGAAAGAAGCTGAAGTTAGAGTATTTACGAGTATTTGGTTGTGACGTCTATGTCATGACCAATCCTACAGATTGGTCAAAGCTTGATCCAAAGTAAGCTCTCTTTCATCGGCTATGAAGGAGATGAGTATGTGTACCGTTTCTAGGATCACGATGCGTGCAAGGTGGTGCGTAGTCGTGACATCGTGTTCCATGAGAATACGGTATACAAGACCAAAGAGGTGAGTGGAAGTCAGCTATCTCCTCTTATTTTCTCAGATATTGCTGATAGTGAGCACGATGGTGAGATACCAATTAGCATAGAAAACAAAGACTAAGAAAACGTGCCGGATGCACAGGAGCAGGATCCACCAGAGTTGCCGATCACAATTCGTAAAGCTCCAAGAAATCCGAGGGTCCCAAAAAGATACCTTTCCACCATGAATTATCTTCTCCTGACTGACAGTGATGAGCCAAAGAGCTATGATGAGGTACAACAGACCGACAAAGTTCGGGACGAATGGGAGTCTGCCATAGAAGAAGAAATAAAATCCTTGATGAAAAATAGGACTTCGGAGCTCGTAAAGCTTCCAAAAGGGCGAAAGGCTCTTCACAATCGGTGGATTTATCGGGTTAAGAATAAAGCCGATAGACGGAGATGCTATAAAGCGAGGCTTGTAGTGAAGGGCTATGAGTAGAAAGCAGGGACAAACTATTCTGACGTTTTCGCTCCCGTCGTCAAGTTGACCACGATCCAGACTATGCTGAGCATTATGGCAGTTCAATATCTCCATCTAGAGCAGATGGATGTGAAAACAACATTTCTTCATGGAGATTTGGAAGAAGAGATCTATATGCATCAACCTATGGGCTTCGAGGAACGAGACAGGGAGGGCCTCATGTGTCGCTTGCGTAAGAGCTTGTATGACCTGAAACAAGCTTCGCGACAGTGGTACATGAAGTTTGAGAACTTTATGGAGAATATTTTTCTCAAATGCGACACAGACCACTGTTGCTTCATCGAGGGGTATGACGAATTATATGTGATACTCTTGATTTATGTTGATGTCATGTTAATTATTAGGCCCGACTTGGCCCGCATTAAGGAACTCAAGGGGCGTCTCTCCGAGTTCTTCGAGATGAAGGATCTGGGTCCATCAAATCAGATTCTTGGGATGAGAATCATCAGAGACAGATCAGCACGGATGTTGAGGTTGTCTCAGAAGGCCTTCATTGAGAAGATTCTTAAAAAGTTTGGTATGGAGAAAGCTAAATCGGTGGGCTCACCGTTTGCGAGCCATTTCAAGCTATCAAAGACCCAAGCACCAGAAACTGATGAAGAGCATGAGTTCATAGCCAGCATACCATATACATCTGCTGTCGGAAGTTTGATGTATGCGATGGTGTGCACGATGCCAGATATTATACTGTAGGTGTAAATTTTGATCTCCCGAAAACAGAGAACTTCGTTTGTATTACAAACTAATAAATCGAAATTACAACAGAAGCAGAGGGAATACCCTCCTTGTTTAATGTGGGGACTTTCGGTAGCTACAAGATACTTCGTTCGATTCTCGTGCCGAGTCTGCTTCCCTTGGACGGTTCAATCGAGGTTGCTGGAGAGCTTCAGTACACAGTAGGAGCTCAGATTGATGGAGTTCGGATCTCCGAGTTCGGTTGCGATCAGGACCTGGAACTGAGAGGAGATGCTACAGTGCAAAGGTTATGCAAAGAGCTTGCCGTCGACCCGATTGGGAGTCGAGAGCTAGTGGTTCGGTTAGCTGATTCGACTATGAGCGAATCGCTGAGCGGCTAAAAATAGTTGAACCTCTTCTTTTTTGGCTGGAAGAAGTTCTGAACCCCTTCTTTGTGGCTGGAAGAAGTTCTTAAATGGTGGAGAGACCACGTGGTTACTCCTTGAATCATGGGATATGACCATGTACTGTTGAGAGACGTCTTGCCAGACCACGTGGTTACTCCTTGAATCATGGGATATGACCATGTACTGTTGAGAGACGTCTTGCCACCCCTCTATACTATGAACGGTCATTCGATGAGTTGTGCTTCACGTCATGTCACGTAGGAGTGGGAAGGCTCATCCTCGTATGTGAGACAGCGGCTGCCCACTACTTAAGTGGATTTGGCCAGCTTACTTTGCGCCGGCGGGTCCATCTCTTGACTTGGACCGATGAGCTGAGTTGTATTTATGAGTGCGCAGGTTGATTTGGCGTCTGTCCGATCACTTGTACTGTGAACGGCCACTCGACGGGCCTGGAGGACTACTGTGCTTCTCCTTATCGTCAACGAAAGTGGAAAGCGGAACCTGCTAGTACATCGAGGTGGCGTTTGGAGCTTTGCGAATCGCCGGCCGGATCCAGCTCTTTCGACTCGGTACTGGACACTTGACTGGCTGAGCCCCTGGCATTTCGGCATGGTATCGTTCAGGTTGATCTCGGCACCTGTCCGATCACTCGTACTGTAAGCGGCTACTCGGACGAGCCTGCGAGTCTGTGCCTTCTCCTTTCAGGCAAGAGAGATGGGAACGCCCCGCCCCGAACGTTGGGGTACGGCATACCCAGCTATACTGGTGCTTGCTGGTTTCGCAAGCGGATTCCCATTTTAGACTCGGTCAGGCGATTGTTTGTAAAAGCTTGTGTATTTCCGTATATTTAGTCGATCTCGACTCGTCGCGGCCGAGTCTCATTCAGCTGCGAACCTTAAGCGGACACGAGTGGTTTGACGATCCGCACGCTTGGACCCGTTGATAACGATTATGTTGGCGATTTCTCTTTCAGCCCTTCGCGAATTTTCTCGCAAGTTCTGCAGAGGTATTTTTTACCGCTCTACATATCACAAGCAGTGGGGTTGTGAAGCCGTTTCTGAGCAATCCGCGGAAACAACACTGTGGCTGCGTGCTCAAGTAGCCTCTACGGCTACTTGAAAATACTGTCTGACCGTGTCTTGAGTACTGATGAACGGATTATAATTAGAAGGTTTTGTGCATGCCAGACTACGTCAGGGACATAGAGCTCAAGAAGGAGCACGAGGGATACATTCTTTTCCATTCTTATTGTGGTGGAGTATAAGTTCGGTGATTCAAGTTTATAGGATATTGTGGCTTTGGTCAACACACCGAAGTGGAGTACGTGTCCGTGTAGCCAGAGGTCCAGCAAAGGAGTTGTTATAGCTTAAAAGCTTTTCTTCTTGGCGTTAAGGGGTAAGCTTGAGAAATTACTTTATCCATTTCGGACAGTCAGGAGTACCATTCACTTGTCAAGAGAACGACGTATACTCCGGACAAGCATGTTACAGAAGCATCATGCCATACGGAGATGCGTAAAGCAGGACAAGTCAAACTTGTGAAATTTGTTACGAAGATACAATCTAGCTGATATGCGACCAAGTCAGTTATCGCTTGAGAAGGCTGATGGCCTGTATGCAGTCTCATATGTCATCCGTCGCGAACGTGAGCGGACCATGCCAAGGACGGCCGCAAAGATACAAGATATTTCGGATGATTGCAACAAGAATGATGTGAAGCTTATATGATTAACTACTCAATCAAATCTTCAAGTGGGAGATCTGTTAGCTCAGCAGCCTCCGAAGCAGTCAGTGTTGAATTTTACATTAAGTGGCGGGCCCACTTATTTAATATCCATCGAAAGTTGCTGCAATTGGTTCTTGAAAAATAAAACGGCACGGGTCCTACTAATAAATATTATCAGTGGGCCGGGTCCCTTAGGGCTGATGCCATGCGGTTCGCGTTCAACCGAAAAACCGATCGGACCGACCGAACCGATTCTGAAAAAAGCGATTTTATGAGTAGGGCGATTCGGGTCGGGTTGAAAACTTTAAACGACCCGACCCGAACTGACCGAATATATTCTTCCTAATTCTTCAACCCTACCGTTTGACCCGAACCCGGTCCCCAACCCTCAACCCTACCTATTTCCTCTCTCGTCGTCCCAAGCCGTTCGTTCTCATTCCCTCAATCCTCTCTCTCGCTCTAGTCTCCATGTTCCGCCTCTCTCACTCTCTCTCCTCCCTTAGCCGACAGCCACACCCGCTGACGGCGCGTCTCCGCAGTCTTCAATCTTCATGGCATCTTATCTTGGCTCAGGATACGTCTCACGCATCTACTTCTTCGACTTTGCCTGGGCGACACCCGCACCCGTCGTGAGGCGGAGGTACTAAACATCTCCAGTGATCTCTTTTGCATCTTTTTCAAGCTTCATTTCTCATTCATGATTGACATATTTTGACTCTTTGATTATTTCGCAGGGAGATTTTTTGTTGTGGATTTTTTTCTTCTTGCTCAGGATCCTATTATTCCGCCAGTCTTCAAGCGTTTTCGGTGTCATGGGGGATTTTTTTAAAATTTTATTTTCGTTTTTATCTGCCCGACTAGGTTATAGCTTTGCTTTATATTTCATATTTTCTTGTCTTCAAGCTTTGTTTAAGGATTCTTAGGACTGAGTAAATTGTTTACTTGTTTTGAAGTCGATGCAAACCTTCATATTCTTGTTAGTTTAATTTTGTTCGCCCATGGATTTTCCTTACCCCGACAAAACTTCATGCTACGGCCTGTGTTACAATGCATTGCTTTGTTCAGTTTCCAATTCGGTTCAGTCATGATTTTGGTTACCACGTTTGCTTTCAGTTGCTATGAATCGTGTGTTTGACTTGTTGCTGTGCATATCTTCACTTTGTGTTCTTCAATTTGACATGTATTATAATGCCTTACGCAACATGTTTACAATAGTGGTTTATCATGTCTACATTTGGATGTCAACAATGAGGCAACTAGGATGGCGCGAACAGCAACACAAGCACTCCATTTTGCATTTTTTGTGAAGAAGTTCAATTCGAACCCCATTATATCAGATATAACACCTCCACCAATATAGTACTCAAAACAGAAATATTAAGAGTCCTTTTGATCGAAACGT
>NC_033798.1:106216213-106224853 GCF_001876935.1 Asparagus officinalis | reverse complement strand
GCCCTAGGCGTATAATACTAAGAAGAGTAATATCTCGCTTTTAGCCGAGATTGACGCTTTAAAGCTTCTAGCATCTCACGCGGTATCGACGAAATCCTTCTGTCCGCATATTTCTGGGATCAGAACGTTTCTAGATCTCACGCCGATCACGAAGCTCTGTCCGATTATGCCGCGAATCAGTATCTGCATTGCCCCCGGTGTCCACGCGGATATTGACGTCCCCGTCACAGTGCAAAGACCCACCGCAAGCGAGACCGCACCAAAACGGGATCTCAGTGTTATTTTCGATATAAAGTTGCTAATCTTTGTTTTGTTGCACGAGGAGGTCTATAAAAAGACGACTTTTTATCCGATTCTTTTGTAAGCGCTTGAAGTGGTAACAATTCAAAAGCCAATAGAAACAGCAAACTTTCCCCCGAAAAACAAGCTCGAGCGAACCACACTGGCGAGCAACGGCATCGCTACCGACGCCGTTACGCTGACGCAACCGTCATTCAAGATCCGCGCCGCTTGAATGAAGCAGATCGAATACGAGTTTCGATCAGCCAGAAGCTTCGAAGAGTACCTCTTCTTCCTCCTCCTCCAGATCCGCCTCTCCAATAAGGCGCAGAAGTGCATCCTCCTCCAGAGTCCTGTTCGCGGGACCTCGGCTCAAAGTCCCAAGATCCCCTAGCCATCGCTTACACTCGCACCACGTCGGCGTCTCCGCGTCGCCCAACGTGGTCGAGATCGCCCCCAGATCCGGGCTTTTCCTCCCCAAAGAAGATGGCTGCTCAAGGCGCTCCAGCTGTATCAAAGAGACGCTCCAAAGGCGGCATCAACGCTTTGCTCTGCTTTCAAATGGCCAAGGCTTGCGAGGGCCTATGGAACGCGGCTCCGCTACAACGGAGATCTCAAATCGAGACAGCGCCTGGCGAGCACAACAACGGTATGCCAACCAACTCCTCCATCCCTGGCCCTAGAAACGAACAAGTGGGTTCGTGTCATGAGGACTCAGTTCCACTCGACGGAGATAATCAAGAAGCCGCCGCGCCCTGCTCGCCCGCACAAATTGCTCGAGCTCTCCTACAGAAAGCTGGAGGAGATGCAGAAGAAGAGGTGCCTTCAAGACTCGCCAAAACTCAAGCAAGTGTTATGGATGCTAAAGCGGAACCCAACGCCTAAGAACGAGAGTGGAAGACTGTTGCTGCCCAACCTTCACGAAAGCTAAGTCCCTGTTCCCCTTACCCCGCACCTCCGGGGGGTCATGTTATCAACGCGACCTTAACATCCAGGTTCTGTGCAAAGGTCGCCTCGCCGTCCCTCCCAATACCATGTGGCAATCCGAGATAAAGTACCTATCAAGGCAGCCGATTGTCCGTTGAAAGGTCCCCTAATGATTGAAAACCCGCACTGGGCGCCGTCGTTCTAACTCCCCCTAGGAAAATATCAAAGCGGGAAAACCCCTATTGCGACCGCATCGGCGTTGCTGTCCGAAGTTCAAGAGCCCGTTAAGTTTTTACGTTCACAAAAGCGTAGACTAGAACGAGCGACTCTGCAGAACGGCTAATAAAGCGTCTATTCGTCTGATGATGATAATATTGTATCTGGAAAATGCGTACCAACACTCTGTAGGTTGCTCCAGTTATCAAAACTGTATGGTTGTATTATAGAGCTGGGGTCATGCGAATAAAATCTTCGGAAACGAGAGACGACCCACGCAGACACGGAGCCTCACTAGTCCGTGTGCCAACATCATCAAAGGCGGTGTTATCAGAATGCCTGTTGCTCCTGAAGCTCCAAGTGAGATTTCGGTTGTTCAACGAGGAATCTCCACCGGAACGTCCCCTGAAGCTAAGCCTAGGCGTTTCCAGCGAAGAAGAAGGATAGTCCAAAGACTGGAGAATTCCGAAAGCGTCATCACCATCAACCATAGGCAGCAAAGCGAAGCATCGGCACGGGCGACAATCCGAGTTAATGTCCCGCTTGTACCCTGGTATCTTAAACTCTCTGCCAAGGTCCGGAACCATCACACGAGGGATCTCTCTCTTTAATACTAAGGATCAGACGGGGAATGGGTGATGAAGACTGATGTAGACCTCTCCTCCTTGGTTGAAGCGTTCGACCACTCTTTGCTGCAGCAGGGCTTCGCCAAGGCTCTCCAAAAATCCTCCTCCTAAAAGCAAGGCACTAGGGGTCTATTTATAGGCATATAGGAGTGTGTAGGGGGGTCTAGGGGGCCTAGAACCCTTGGGGTGTCTCGGCCAGGCCGAGACACCCCTGGGGTGTCTAGGCTTTTCCTAGACACCCCCGGGGTATTTCGACTTGCCGGGACTCCGTTTAGGTGTATTTCGTTGTCTTCCCTGTAGATTCTTCGTCCGAACTCGGATTTGAGTGATTCCGGGTGCGTCGGATGCTTGACGAAGAGTTCGATCCGCTCTGGTGGTTGGATTATCTGTAGAGTGGTCGAGGCACGAAGGGCGTTGTCCTTTTTGTGAACACCGCCGGGTCTCCGATTAGTCCGGGTCTTCGTTGTTCCGAAATCCTGTCTGCTCACGTAGCTCGTCGATTCACTTCAGTCGTTCATCGACGTCGATTGGACTCCTGTGGATTGGGTAGTGACGTTCATCGTCGTTCTTTAACACTGAACCGTTTGTGGAGACCTATAGGCAGTTTTCGATGCCTACACATTGCAGATGGATGTCGATGGGGATTGTATGGATGAAAAAGTATTGTTAATATGGTTCAAGGTATTGCACTATTTGTTTTTGTTATAATATTTACATTCATATGAGAATGCAAGCTAGACGTAGATCAATTCGTAGTGATCCAGGTGAGGAAAAAATAAAACAAGAGAGGGCTAGAATTGAACACATAGAGCATATTTATAATGGTTTTAGTTATAGTTGGGTAAACTACATTAGAATGCGGAGTGGTGCTTTTGTTAAACTAGCAAGTATAATGAGGAACAATAGGCTGCTAAAAGACTCAATGAATATAATAGTGGAAGAACAACTTATCATGATTCTGAATATTTTGGGTCATAAATTTAAAAATCGTATTGTGAGATCTCATTTTATAAGATTAGGGGAGACAGTCAGTAGATATTTCAACAAGGTATTATAAGTAATTATTTGCTTGCGTGGATGCTACATGAGATAAGCCTCCAATAACATTCCCCAAGAGATCGTTAACAACCCGCTATACTACCCTTATTCAAGGTATATCTACACTTTAAGCACAACTACATGTATAATCAATGAAAATAAACGTTAACTTAGTGATGTGATACACGTATTATAGGATTGCATTGGTATGATAGATGAGACTCATGTTGTTGTAATACTTCCGATTAATCTTGTTGCACGATTTCGAGGTTGCAAAGGTGTTACACAGAATGTGCTTGCAGCTTGCACCCCAAACAAATTGTTCACATATATTTTAGCAGCTTGGGAGGGGTCTGTAAATGATTATAGGACTCTCCAGAACCACATGGATTGAAAGTCTATGATGGTGATTATGTAAAATTTTAAATTAAAATATTTTAATTTTAATATGCAAACTTGGCTTCCTTAACAATTTTCTTAATAAAATTGTAGGCAAATACTATCTGTGTGATGTTGGGTACCCCACCATACCAGGTTTTATCTCTCTATACCGAGGTGTTCAATATCATTTGAAAGAACATTCGAGTAAAACACCTAAGAATAGAAGAGAATTATTCAATCTAAGACATTCTTCTTTGAGGTCTAAAATTGAATCTGCATTTCACACATTGAAGAATCGTTTCAAGATTTTGTGTGCTAAGTCGCGTTACCCATTTCCTACACAAGTAGATATCATATTGGCATGCACAATACTTTATAATTTTATTACAAAAGTGGATCCAAGTGATGAACTACTTAATGAGTTCGAATTTAATAAAGATATTGATGGTGAGATGAAAAATAATAATTTAGTTAATTTTACTCAAACTCAGACCTAAAGAGAGCAATCTGAATTTAAAAAAATGAGTGGAAGACTCTTAGGGATGACATTGTTTGGGCGATGTGGGTGGACTACTGTGATAAGTATAATCATGATGTAACTACTGAGACTTAATTTTCATATTTGTTTGTACTATTTATGCTCATGTAACTCTATGTTTTACTTTTTCTAGTTATTATCTTTTGTTTTTAATTCGTGTATTCATGTTTTTTTCACAAGTTTACATTGATGACTTTTTTACTTTTAGGCTATGATGATTGTCAAATTTTCTGAGATTAGCAATCTGCAATATCTATTGATATTATACTGGATGGCTAACAATGATTATATTGATCAAGTTTTGAGCCCTCAGCCATAATTTGCATATACATGTGGCTGGTTTATTTTATGTGATGTCAACAAATGTTTTCAAATGATTTTTTATTTTATGTGATGTCAACAAATGTTTTCAAATGATTTTTTAATCATAAAGTTCATTCAAATTTGAACATGCATAAATTATCAAAGTAGTACACGATAATAAAGTTCATTCAAATTTGAACATGCATAAATTATCAAAGTAGTACACGATAATAGCAAAGTAGTACATGTCCAAGCTTTCATTTTGCGATTTTAAATAGATTCCTAGACCACGATGCTCTCCAATATATTCCTTACTCAAATTGGCAACAACTTCATTGTAACCAACTTCATGGGTGTATGCTAGGAGTTGATTTTTATCACAAAAAATGTTGGGTATATCTTTGCAGTAAGGGCACTTCCAATTTTTATTTCGGTCTATAACTTTTATAGCATTAGCTTTTAGAATAATTTCTGCTAATTTCATGATATCCCACATTTCATCTTGCTCTTGATTTCTATCCGTATAGGCAATCCATTCTTCAAATGTTTGTTCATGTTTAGTAATCCTTCCACGCTGATAAAAAAACATAGTAATTTGACATTAAAATAAACAGCTCCATTGTTTATCATAAATTTTTTAAATATTCTTACTTTTGATAATAGTGTAGATGAAAATTCACCAATACCTTTACTTTTCTTACTCATATTTTTTTCTTGGTTAGAATTTGGTATGTGAACATTGCGTTTTATAGATGTTTATGGACTAGTACGTTTACTTGGTGGTTGGATGTTGAATCTGATAATATTTATTTGGATCAATAAATTTTTTATTGGTATTGACCATGGTTTTGAAGCGCTCATGGTTTTGAAACCTAACTGGTTTTGTTTCTTATAGTTGACTCAACTACTTAGTCTCCATTACATACATGTTTGGTCTTTTCAGATTTGATGCGATTTTCCATGTCATATACATATATATTTATGACTAATCAGGCCGTTTATAGTTTTTTTTACAGGTTTCATAAGAAACTTTCACTAATTCAGGTACATATTTCATAAAATTATAAATAATCAGGTTATTACAGGTTTAATTTGTTTTTTCATGTTAAACCGTTTTTGTGTAATTTTTTCATGTCTAACAGGTATATTTCATGTCAAATCACGTACATAGTTCATAACGATTAATCATGTTATTACAAGTTTCTTATGATTTTTATGTCAAAGAGATATTTATAGTTACATTCACACTTTTATTTTGCTAAGATTACCTCTCATAACGATCACAAATAAATTTATTTTTAGTGAGGGTAAACTTATTATGGTGATTGCATACATTTTTTACTACACACTTCAATACAAACCAAATACAAGAAAAGTGGAAAATGTCTAATCAACAAAAGTTTTTCCTTTTTTTATACCAACCAAACACAAGAAATTTGTATACATTGTTTTCCCACCATGTTTTACGTGTGAACCAAACCTAAGCAATTTATTTCTTAGAAAAGTTTTAAAAACCCAAAACTTGAATTTTTTTACATGGAATTGTATTTCCTAATATATGAAAAACGAACCAAACAGCCCCTAATTGGAGTATCGCAATCTGAATCTAATTCGAATAGTATGATATTGGATTCAATTCGTTTCCACCCCTCACAGTTAACCTTTAACAATAACCGATTAACTATATAAAAGCTTTCTTCTTATTAATAAATTCTCAATTCTCAATAATACACATGATTCCTCGCAATCTCGGATTCTTTTGAAGGAACAAAGCAAGCAATTTATCAAAACACCCCCTCTATTTAGAAGTCTTTCGGCAGATTTTCCTTCCCATTTATATGTACATATTTCTACCTCCGGCTCTCAAGTCCACGCATAAAGCAACCGAATTTCAAAATTAGTGCGGACTTAACGACAAAAACACCACTACGCCCCATGGCGAGCGATTCCTCCGTCATCTGCGCCTCCTTCAATCAAGACAACAGGTAACACCCTAGTCCCTTTTCATGATAATTACGTTTAGGGTTTTGATTCAATCTCCTTGTCTCTTAGATTTCTCTTCACTGAACTTGGAATTTACACATAGTTGTGAAAAGTTTCGACCTTTTCTATCAATTTGGCCCAAATTTTGATTTTTTTTTTAAAAATTGTTTAAATGATCACAGCTACTTTGCTGTAGCCACGAAGGATGGGTTTAAGATATTCGATGCGAGCAATGGAAGGCTGTCCTATGAGAGAAGTATCATCTCTTTCACCCTCAATTTTAAATTATTTCCCCCCTTGTTTTTGCACTTTTGACACTTGTGAGTAGGTAAATTGTGATTGTTGGTTGATTGCTTTTGATGCTTAAACAAAGAAATTTAAGTGGTTAAAGCACAGAAATTTCAGAATACAATTAAAGATAGCTAATTAGTCATTGTTTTCTAGTTTGGATGCAAACGGCATCAACTACTTGAAGATTGGTAATGCGTAGGATTCACATGTATTGAGTAGTGATTAACCAAAATAAGAGCAAAATACATATACAAGGAAAAACAACCACACAATAGGTCCATATCAGAATAAGAATTACTAATCCAAGTTAAACAATCACATTGGTGCTCTATCGTACTTAATCTTCTGATCGTCCAGCCCACATGTTGCCCCTCTGAGGTTAATAAATGATGAAACAAAATATTTTTTAGAAAGAATACGGATCCATCCACTTGATGAAAGCATATAGGGAAAACCCTAACATGTTGCTGCGGCCGTAAAATCCTGCATCCTCTATTTCTTTTCTTCTCTTTTGTGGCTGTCCACACATCACCTATTTCAGGATCTTTGTGGGTACCAAAAGCACTTCATGCTATTTTTCTTTCTATTCTTAAATTTAATGCCAAGATTTTGCTAAATTTCCCAGATATTTCGTGAAAAAGTTGCAAATTCCATCTATATCCTATTATCTCTCCACGAATAGTGTTTCTTCGAGGATTGCATCCACCAACTAAGACCCTTCTCTTTCATCCCATAAATCTTCTACATGCTTCCTTGAACTTACCATGCAATCTCCCACCTCAATAAACATTTAAACACACAAATTGAACAAATTATAGAGATGTCTAATATAGTAGCTATATTTCTTTTGAAATTCAGCTTTAGTGCTGTCTCCGAGTTAAAACGAATGGCATTAATTTCATATTTCAAATTTCACCATCCGATTGTTTCAGTTAGTATTTACACTTGTATTAAGTCTTGTCGTCTATCGACTTGCTCTCCGCTGTTACTAAACTAGCATTTACATTGCATGCTAGCTCAACAAGCCTATGTAGGACTAAGATGCGTAAGAAGATGTTATAGACTGTTTAAAATGAAAAAGCATTGATATTAAAAGATCCATGTTGATTATATCTTAGCTTGTGCAATATCAATGAACCTCGATGTTAGGTGATGCTATGGACTGCTTTAATTTATCTTACTAACAAATAGATGCACAAAATATTTTTCTGCACTACTTCTCACTAAAATGCATTTCCAGCTCTTTTTACATATAAAGTCATGTTCCTATTCATATTTTGGCAGTTACTGGTGCATTTAGCATTGTTGAAATGCTATTTAGCTCAAATCTTGTTGCTATAGTTGGAGCAGGGGAGCAGGTATTTTCAAAATCTGTTTGTTCTCTAAGTTTTTCCTTTGAACAATTGTAAATAAATAATATAACCAAATATGTTTTTTGTCTTTCTACTTGACTCAAACAGCCTTTCTTATCCCCTCGTCGCCTATGTATGTTCAATACTGTTACTGGAGTTCCGCTGCGAGAACTAAATTTTTTGACATCAATCCTGGCTGTTCGCATTAATAGGAAAAGGTAGTTTTTATAGGTGTTACACCTTTGCATTTCCTAACTATCGCCTTTCTGATTTTCTTATGATAGCATCTGCATTGCAACATTTGCAAATAAAATTGCCATTGTTTTATGTGAATGTGTCTTGATGTTGTTGAGCATGCAAGTTTGTGTCGGTAGTTGCTTAGGCCATCAGGAATAACTGTGACTGTGATAGATAAATTTAAGTAATTGTGATAAAAGTTTTGAGGTGTGATCACACGAGGTTTTAGTATTCATATTGCCCATGAATCTGTTTTCCGTACATATGTAACCCATGTTACCAGGGTGCTTCTATCAGAAACTTCTTAGACACTTCTTGAATATATGCATACGTCTATTCATGCGTATACTGAATTAATATAATACATGTTTTAATTTAAAACTCTTCTCATACGCTTCTTGGACATATGTACCTTCACATCTTTTTCTTATATATTGCTGATCTTATGGAAATGAAAAAAACAAGGGTA
>NC_033798.1:106200400-106215454 GCF_001876935.1 Asparagus officinalis | reverse complement strand
AGTACTAGACCCCCCCCCGCACCCCCCCCAACAATTTTTTTTGAATGATTATCAATTTATCTGGAAAACCACCCTAACTAACTTTCTAATTTTATCAGAACCCCCCCTAATATTATGGTGGTTTAGGATTAAAATCTCAAAGTTAAAAGAGAGATTGTTCTGATTAACCCCTAAATCGGAAAGCGGTATTTTCTGATATTTTTGAAAGTTAAGGGAGATTCCTCTACATATTATCCGAAGTGGTTGGGGGAAAAACATACCGGTGTTATCGGATATTTAGGCAAAAACAACAATATTGTCTCGTAGTAAATTAATTAATTTTAATACGATCATAAATTATACATAATACACATATATGTTAGGCCGTGTCCCTATGTTTTATCTTCTCAAATTTGCCGTGTCTCGTGCACGCAGTAGTATGTTGCGCGTTACACCGTACCCGATTACCGATTACGTTCTGTAACGCACTCTTTCATGTAGTAAAGTTCTTTAGCAATCATATAGTTTTGGGCAGCTTGAAGTTCACATTATTTAAGTTTTCTGAGGTTAATTTCCTCTCTTAATTAGTCCTCGCCTTGTTGAACCTTCATGAATTATTAGTTTCTCGATCAATTTCCATAGCATGCTAGTATTGCATTCTAATTGCTTTAATATGAGCGGTTCAATTTTTTGTTGATATGAGCTCGTCACTTAACTAAAGAATCTTTTACTCGCCTGCTAACCTAAAAGGGGTTGGGGTTTTCTATTTTATTTTATTTTATTTTACGGGGGGGGGGGGGGCAAAAAACGTATCTCGAATACACAACATACATATGCATAGCCTTTCACACAGCGTAAACACGTCTGCTTGGATGGTCTCACCCCACCACTCCCTCCCTCTCCTCACCCAACAAATTCTTTTTCTTGGCGTATTTTTTGGCCGTGGGTGGCGTGGGTCACTGCTACGCAATCAAACCAGAAATACGGTCCAGTTGGACAATAAAGGTGGAAAAAAGATAAGTTGGCAGATCGACCCGATCCATAAGTCTCTCTGTCACAGATGAGGATGTTCGTCCTGATTCAGTCTCAAGTTCACTAGATAACAAATGATCCATCATAAATAATATGAATGGTATGTTATGTGTCTTGACATACTCCTGATACTGTGATTTTCACCTGCATGTATGTTTGCCTAGAGTCTTGACCTCACAGGTCTCATTAAGGAAATGGAACACCTTATTACTAATCTGTTGTGTGCATTCTGGGTGTTATTATGCTGCATGTTTACATTCTAGAATTTTATTTTTCCATAAACTGTTTAACATATTCCTCGTTTATGATTTGGTTCCTCTTCGGGAAATATTCCTCAATAATATTGAATGCTTCATGTTTATGATCTAGCTGCATTGACAACAATTAATCACATGAACTGCAGGCTTGTTGTTGTATTGCAGGATAAGACTTATATTTATGACTTCAACAGCATGACTATCCTGGACGTGATAGATACTGTGCCAAACACCAAAGGTAAAGAGAATTAGCTGATGTTAACGATTATTCTTACAGAATTTCTATAATTAACTTATTCATCCTATACATCTTGGCTGGAGTCTTTTAACTTTGCTGGGGCCATAGAATGCATAGGTTTTGTTGGATAAATAATGTTTTACATGTGATAGTTCTTTGCATCATAACCGGAAGTCTTCTGTTATGCTGTTTCACAATCTTAATATTGTTCTTTATTTACTGTAATATGTATACAGCATATAGAGGAGCTTTTGAGTTCTATATGTTTATGCTGTTTTCCCTAGTGATAACGGAGGTCACTTACGTGGGTCGGCCCTATCTTGTTTATCCTATCTAACTAATATACTGGTAATAAAGTGAGGTTACATAAATGAGCTTTTGTAATACATGTTTAGATAAGGCTTCTAGTTTAATGATCTATATATACAAATTAAAAATATATCCAGTGAATATATGTATCGATAGGTGACACAAGTTTGGACTTAATATGAAGTTGTTATGGATTATGTGTTGAAATATATGATTACTTGATAGGCTGGAGTTTAGGCTTCACAAGTTATCTTGTCAAAGGAATTTTTGGCCGATTATCATGTGCCTCAATTTTATACTTGACAAATAATTGTGTTTTATTCAGTGCGAGATAGGTTTCCCTCCTTTACATATAAATAATTTAACCCCATACTGATCCATGAGGGTGATGATTTTTTGCTCCTCAATGATGATGATCCGGGGAACGGAAAAGCACCAGGAAAACATCTGATGAATAGTACCCATAATCAATAACCTATGTACAGTAACCTCAGAACATTATTTTATTTTGCTTTTTTAAAATAGGAGGCAGTGGCTTAGTTTAGGAGAGAGATGCAAACGATAAATAAAGATATGAGATAACTTTGCTAGACTGGCTTCACACACATCTAACCTTGGAAATTATGGCTTCACGCCTAAAGCAACTCACATACTTCGAAATTTTTTTTTTCTAACCTCTTAATTTTCATTCATCAATAGCCTAGTCATCATAGAGGATTACATCTTATTTATAGAAAAAAACTTAATACTAAAGATAACATCAAATCCTGAAATCTTATCTAATAAAACTAAAAATCAACATAACTAAGTATTTAAGAAAATTATCTAAAAGATAAGATCTCAAACTACTCATTTCCTATTAACTAAAATAAAATCTCCTAAAATATGATGAGACAAAATTCTAACTATATTACTAAACATTATCAACCCAATCTTAACTTGTCCTGCATCAAATCTCTAGTTGTTGGAGAAAACTCAACCTCAATTTTATAATGGGAGAGTACAATGGCTCCTTTCGCTGGTGGGAAGAATTCTATCACGAATTGTAGTATCTTCAGGATGAGCTATAAAACTAGATGTTTAGTAGGTGGCGATGGATCTGAAATAACAAACTCTATTATTAGATTATTACATATTGGTGGTATCTCGAATTGCACTTCAAATTTTGGATCTGTGTTTGATTCGAGCTCACAATTTGGATTACTTTCTGCTTGGATTCTGGTTCGAGATCCTCATCAGGCTCTTGCTCCAGAATTGTTTGATATACTTCTGGCTGCAATTTAGGTTCACGTTTTGGGTTGTCCTTCTAATTTACATCTACTTTTGGCTCACGTTCTTGCTTGACCTTTGGTTCTTGTCCAGTCTCCAATTTTGCCTTTGGATCTAGCTCTGGTTTTTAATTGAACACCGGTTCAGACTACAAGTTGACATCTGGCTGGAGTCAGAATACTAGTGTTGGTTTTGTTTCAGTTTTTGGGAGAAATAATAATATCTTCTAGTTGATCGACAAGAATATCTCTTAGGGGTGGTAAATGATCGAATCGAATACTAAGACGTTCATATTTATACCTATTTAAAATTATTGAATTCGAATGCGAACTCTAATATTCATATATGGAGGTTTTCGAATTTGAACTCGAATACTTGGTATTTGATAAATATTCATGAATATTCATGAATACTTATTGAATATCAAAGTACATTTGTTCCGCTAAAGAATTTGATTTTAAATAGTATTTAAATTTATAAATAAAAATTGTTCCTTTATAATATATAATATATGTATATTTAAATCAAAAATTTTATTAGAAAACAGATTTAAGATTATTTAAGTCTTAAAAGCAGTACATAAAACTTAAGTAGAATTGATAAGTGGGTTAAAAATATGACATCATATGCGCACTGATACAAATAATAAGTGATCAAATTTTAAACGAATATTTGATAGGCAAACAAGTCGAATATTCATCTGGTTAAATTCTATTTGTTAATAAACTCGAATACTAAAAACTATTAGTTTAGTGGTAAATGAACTACGAAATCGAATATAACTGAATAGTTACTCGAATAATTATCAAACTATTTGTTTATTATTTGGTTCATTTCCACCCCTAATCTCCTTTTCAAAAGAAATTTCATATGCTTGCATAAAGCATAGTTGAACGATAACCTGAATAATTTCGAGACCACCATTCTTGAGCTTCTTTCTTGAAGCTACACTTTGCATACAAGTACTTTTGCATTTCGGAGATTTCATAAATAAGAAATGTATCCTTCAATGTAGACTTCAAAATCGTATAGCTCCTCATATCCATCAAAGCCATAAAAATAAGATAAAGTACCAAACTTTAATGGATTGAAATTTTATTGTTGTGAAGGAGGAAGCGGATATTTACCCATAATAACTATGGACCACATGAACTTGCTTTGATACTAATTGACAGGGAATGGATTCTGATTGAAATAGAAATGTCATTGGAAAATGGACCGGATGATCGCTGGAAGATGAATAAACAGTGCTGGTAAACAGTAACCACTTCACAGTGTCAGAAATATAAGATAAAAAATAAATTAAGATAGACCGGATTTACTCACAACATCTAACCTATGAATAAATGACTTTACATCTTGAGGAATCACTCCAAAAATCTCACATAACCATAATTCTATTCATCAATCACTGTTTCTTGTCCTTTCCACATGGACTCATGGAGGATACAACTTATTTATAGAATAAACTTAACACTAAATATAATATTAAATCACTAGAATCTAATTGAATAAAACTAAAAATATTATCCTAACCAAATATCTAACAGAAAGATATAAAATGATACTCTCCAACTTCAAATTCCTATAAACTAAAATAAAATCTCCTAAATAAAATACAAACTAAATTACCAAATAAAATCAACTCAGTCTTAACTTGTCCTGCATCAAATAAATTAGGATAGACTGGACTCACTCAGAGCATCTAACCTATAAATAAATGACTTCATACCCTAAGGAATCACTCTCAAATTCTCACATAACCATCATTTTATTCATCAATGTCCTTTTCTCATGGAGGTTACAACGTATTTATAAAATAAACTTAATACTAAAGATAACATCAAATCACCTAAATCGTATCAAATAAAACTGAAAATATTATCCTAACTAAATATCTAACAGAAACGTCTAAAAGGATAAACTCTCAATATGCAGATTCCTATCGGCTAAAATAAAATTCCTAATAAAATCCAAACTAAATTACCAAATAAAATGAACTCAATCTTAACTTGTCATGCATCAGTAAGCGAGGATTAAAATTGACAAAATAGTTAAGTAGAACTTCCTGAAGTTATGCCTTTTAACCTTTGTATCTTTCTAAAGACATGCTTTCTTGAGAGTTTTTGCTCCTTGTCAAACTTCCAGAGTGGAAATGGTATTATCATGATTATTCTTCACGAACTTCCTCTCCTTCAAGGAGATGGGAGTTGATCTTAGTTAGATCTCTCGATTTGCTTAATTTTTACTTGTAGAAATTTAGAGGTTAGGCTAGAGGAAATGACTTACTATAAGGTCTCTATTAGAGGATATATCCGTGTGCTGCATAATTAGACGCAACAATGATGTAGATTGCCACTTTTTGAGACGTTTGGATTATGCAGTTACAATTTGAAGACCTTCCTAATAGGATCATTTTGAAAATCTAAAAAATTGAAGGCAAACAATGAGAGACTTTTCACACCATATTTTAGGGGCTAAAAACTAATTTGAGATTGGTTCAAAAAGAGGATTAGCTATTAGGAGAGCATACCAATCTCCTTGAGTTTTGATATAATGCATAAGATATGCCTCTGCAATACTTGATCCCTCAAGTTTCTGTGGTAACTGGTAACTGCTATGGAGGAGAAGTCAAGCATTAGCACATTTGAACTGTCTTTGAGACATCATTCTTGTCCTAAATGACTAGCAGCTACCTTCTAAACTATAAGACAAGTTTTGCATTCTTTACTGTTAGTAAGGTAAGGTCGATGATACAATTCAAACCATGCCATAAATTGTTATGATGATATGTTTTGCAAATCAATTGTTGTGATCACTGATTAAGAATTATTTGCAATTGACAGCAACGAAGGAAATCATATCTTGTAGGAGAGCTAACTATTGAAAGGCGAAACGTTTAGGCAAGACTCCTACATGAGATGAATCTCTCTAGTTTAGTGATATTCATATATGTAGGTGAAGTGGTTAACTGATTATAGCTATGGATTGCTAATCCGTAAAACTATCAAAGATCTAGTAAGGTGGTCGGATCAGTTGGATCAAAGATCTGAGATGAAAGTAAAGTATAACTGAGGAATGATAGAGTATGCATCATATGTGAATGCTGTATTGAAACATCCAAGAAGGCTAACCTGAAATCTTCTAAGCTATTTTTGCTATGTAATAGACACATGTAAGTGATTTGTCAAGCTCTGTCCCTATGATGTTGGACTGCATCTTGATTGTGTATAACACTATTCTGTCTTCATTTTATAATCTACTGGTATTATGTAAAATCTTTAGATGTTTACTTGAGCACCATAATGTTCTTGCTTTAAAGATTTCACTACGCATCTTTATGTGGAAAATTTCCTGGGAATAAAGATAATTCATTAGAGTTTAATAACTTTTTGACATCTTTCATGCTTCTTCATATTCATAATAAACACTGACATAAACTTTTGTTCCAGGGCTTTGTGCATTTGCTCCTAATTCAGAGGGTTGCTATTTGGCTCTTCCAGCAAGTACAACCAAAGGATCTGCTTTAATATACAACACAATGAAGTTGCAATCATTTTGTCAGGTAACTTAACCCATGCTCGGCCCCTTTCCCGCGCATGCAATGAAAATTCACAATAATGGTAAAGTTACTTGGTAATTGGTATCTCCACCATGAATCTTGCAAACTTAACATCTTTCCTCTGCCAGTTCAAAGACAAAACCTTGGTCTTTGTCATTACTTTGAAAACTCTCAGAATAAATTATTATGTAGTTTTATATACTTAGCAGTATTTATAACTTTATATCCATATCCGTTCTATCCTGGGGAATTATGTCAAATCACATTAGTTTCGCCAGCTTACAATTTGAACCTTGAAGCTTTTGCTCAGCAGTTTTATAATCAGTTTGGTTCTTGTTATCTTTCTTTTTGACAGATTTTAGCTAGTTGCGGTCACACCTGATAACATTGCATATGGCTGTAGCTTAACATTCCTTCAATTTCGGAATTTAAAACGTTGCAAGAAAACAAGAGTTTGTGCCGTAAGTTTTGTTGACTTCACCAGATAAATTTATTGCCAACTTTCATATAGATTTCTTTTTCCCCTCTTTTTAGTTTTGGGTTTTACTAGATACACACACTCAAAGGCGAGCAACATTCATAATGAAAAAGCTCTTGCACATCTGCAGGGAGGTTGTACTACTGTAATGCAAGTGTAACTTTTTCTTATTGCAAAAAGCTGCTACTCAAGGAGTTTTTTTAGGCTATTATGAAATCTTATTGTCATTCTTTACTATGATGGTCTAACTCCCTGCTTCTGATTCTCTCTCTTATAATTCACTTCTTGCAAAATAGATGAGTTTGGGTCTTCTCGCTTCATTTCCAACCCATCAGTTTGTGCCTTATTCACTTCGTGTTCATTCTGACAAGTGTATCATCTACTTTATCAAGCTAAACTAAAAGATATTTGTGAAACAAAATACTATTTGCCTTGTTTCCCTTCATGTATGTCAATTTCTTATCTATTTTTTTTAATTTTTGTTCCTTGGTGACATTTGCAACAGATTGATGCTCATCGTTCGCCATTGGTTGCCATAGTCTTCTCATCAAGTGGCATGTATCTAGCAACAGCTTCAGAACAAGGAACAATAATCAGAGTGCATCTTGTTTCACAAGCAACACAGGTATTAAATAGTTGACATATCTAGTACGTGTTTTAAAGTAAAATTTAAAGTTGTGTATTAAACAATCTTATCTTGTTGTTTCTATTGCAGTCATATAGTTTTAGAAGAGGAGCATACTCTTCAACAATCTATTCACTTTCTTTTGGACCATCAATGGAACTTCCAGATGTTCTTGTGGCTGCTAGCTCATCAGGCTCTTTGCATATCTTTTTTCTCGGATCTATGATAGATCACCGGACTCGAAGATCCAATACATTGCTTGGTTCAGTGATCCCTGACTCAATAAATGAGGCCTTGGAACCTGCTTATCATCATGTCATTCATGATGTTGTTCCTGTAGGAGTTAAAAGGTGACAAGACATTATTATTGTTTCCTTTTCAGCTTGTTCTGCTTGTCTCTTAAGTTTCCTTTTATAACGAGTCAATTTTTCATGTGAAGCAGTACCTTGTTGATACACAGCGTAGACAAAAGCTTAAGTGCTACCAATGTTGGATCTTTGAGGTGAGAAGTTTCCTGCCAGTATATTCATTAAGTACTGGTCCCCTACAGTAAATGGTTAGGTGGTGAATGAAATAACGATTTCTTTTTTGTGTTTTTGTGTTTTTGTTGTTTTCTTCTCATTGTCAATTATATCCTTCAGGCTTGTAAATCCAATACTAAGAAAATTCCATGACAGACACAACAAACTCATGTAGAACAACTAGTTAAATATACCATGATGTATGTTACCTAGAAACCATATATCTGTAGAAATTTATATAATTGGGATTAAGCATTAGTAAAATGCTAAACTGCCTTTTCTTTTTTTTCGACTTCAACCAGAGGTGGATTAATACACGTACCGAATCCTGAATGCATTATGTGAGGGTTTTATGTATCACATAGGATCCCACATATTGCTCCCTCTCAAGTCTTATGTTCGAAAGTGTAGTTCAACTCGCAAGATTCTTTACTTGAAGCAGTCAATGTTTCGTTTCAAGTAAGTAAAAAGGTTCATTTTCTTAGACATAAGTTTTTTTTAAAAAAAGGAAAAATGGTTTTTAACATATCTACCCCTGATATTTGGTATTTCGAGAAGTACCTCAAAATAGTGCTATTTGTTTACCCCCAAATCAAGTGAAGATCACTAGTTTACCATTCTATCCAACAGTTGCTGGTTTATCAATCGAATAGGAAACTATTTATGTTTTCCCCTCTTCTTTCTCCCCCTACGACCAAAATCTCTGATGAAGTTAGACGACGAACCATATTAATATTCCAGACTAAATGTAAGCTTATTTTACTATGTCTTCTCAATTTCATAGTACTTAGAAATTTAGAACTCTAATGACCTAGAATTCTAATGTTGTGCTGAAGCCGTTCTTGATGCAGATCTCGTCATCTCTTTTGCTTGGGTATTCTATTATCCTGTTAACTACCGTTACTTGAAGCTAGTTTGCTCCTTGCCTTGTGCAAAATGTATAATGTTTTAAACATCCATTTCTCTTTTGTCTCTTCTTGACAGGGCGTCTATATTCGTCATCACTTACAATGGATACTTCCGTGAGTACAATCTGAAAACCACTAAATTAAATGGATCGGTGTGGAGCTTGGAACGGGAATTTAATCTTATAGATACAATAGACGAGAGGGACCATACTGACTGAAAACCATGAGAAGAGATTTTAAGTTTTCATCTTCAATTTGACCTCAACTTGCAGTCTTCTGACAAATGCTTTGGTGGCTGATGCCCTGTGCTCTCAGAGTGCCATATTTTGAAAACAGGACGAACTGCAGATAATATCAACTATGTTTGTCCTGGATCCCAGAAAAGAAGATGCATACTCTCTGCATTATGTGATTTTTTACTGAGATGGCGTATAGTTATGTAGATATTTTCTCATTCTACTGTTTAACGCAAGACGTAACAGATTATTAGTTTACGACGACACAAGAAATGAAATAAAATTTGTATAGTAAAAGGGTTACTTTGCAAGTACATGTTTTCAATTGTTTGAGAGGATTCTGAAGTAGCATAAAGTGCAATTTACCAAAGTTCGTCATGGAGGGTGGCTAGTCGCCTATATTTGACATTTTCGTTTTCATTTGAGTTGTTGAGAAATGTTTATACTGACCAAACTATGAGCACTATCATGCAATTTTCTACTATGCATCAACCAAAATCAAAGGTTTTAATGTGCAATGGTATTAACCTCAACTACTGGGTTACATTTTAAAAGAATTACAGTTCACACTTTTGGTTGGTTGGGCTTTTAGCATTTTGTGGGTGTCCCAGGACCTATGGAAAAAGAAGAAAGGGAGGTTTGAGAGGGATATGAAGATTCTTGACACGTAATTCTTTTGGCGTATAGGATGTAAAGTACCGTATTAACTTCAAATCTTTAGCCTGACTAGAACAATATCTGTAATAAGTTTCAAAGTGGATGCAAATATAAATGAGTTCATTTGAAAATTTAAAATTGCAGGTAACATGGATAGCTCTATCTGCTGGAAGCTTGAGGAACATCTAACACAGTGCAACAAAGGATCAATATTTTCAACGAGAATGCTACCAGCAAACACAAAATTCACTGAAGCAAGTAGCGGTCAGAATCAAATATCTAGCTAGAGCTCCACTTTTCCCTCTGGACTCTGGTTTTAACTGTTATATTACTAGCAAGATGTGAGTTACTGTTGCCTCGCACGGTTCCAACTGTATTCAAACTTCAGTAGACGTGTAGTTATACTAAGGAGTTGTTGAAAAGCAATTACCAAAATTGGAGAATTGTTGTTGCCAGCAAATTAGTGGTGCATTTGCTTAGTGATACTTTAGGATTAATTATACAAAATCACCACAACATATAGTGGCTTTTCGGAAGACCATAAAAAAACCCCATAGAACTAGCAAAAACTATAGTCGTTTTTTGGGGAATCACCGCAAATTTTTTATTTTTATAGAAACATCATGAAAATATGCATCAATAACAAAGTGCCACCAAATTTTAATTTTGCATCTATATTATGTTAAACTAAATAATATGCTAAATCCCTAAACGCCCTCATGGTAAAACCAACCAATCTATTATTATATTTTCTCAAACCAACAAAACACCTGAGCTCCGTTGATGATCCAGATGCTTGGAATGTTCCAATATGACTCCCACTATCTTGGGTTCGATTCCCAGTCACCTCATTATCCAAAAAACAAAAGAAGTCGTTATTCCCCTCTAGAACTTTATTAACTCGCTCAAAAAATTCCTAATTCACTACAAATATCCCCACTCACCCTCTCTAAAATTGTCATAATGGGCATTTATGTTATTAAACTTTATTATTTAACAAAGTAATGATGTAAATTATGACTTGGTGGGACTTAGTAAAAGATTCATATTTTCATGTCTGTTCTATAAAAATAAAATTTTTTGGTGGTTTTCCAAAAAACCAGTATATTTTGTGGTGGTTCTATGAAAATAATTTATGGCTGTTCTCAAAATACTATTATATTTTGTGGTGGTTTCGTATTAAAAAACCTAGTCAGAATATCTTATTACATTTTACAACAAGTATTTCCCAATCTGTTGAAAAAATATCATCAATTTGAAGCTAGCAACAACTTTCTAGATTTAATCCATTTCATTTTTACCACAATACTTTGGCGTCGCCATGACATCCAAGCATTCACTTCATCAGAATCTTCCCATGGGAGAACGCTGTGAAGTACGTATCCATGGTTCATGAATTACTACATCAGAATCTTCGCAAATGGATACAATCTTAGAGATAAAGGATATTACATGTGATGCTGAATTAACAACTCCCTTTGCCTTTCGCATTTTACAAATCAAATAGACTTATAAAAACAAAATATGTAAAATTGTCGAGATCACTATGTCGGAGCTAATGGAATACAATCAAACAAGAAATTGCAGCACAAACTGGCTTACAAGATTGTCTTTCAAGTGCTTTTGCAAAAATAATAAACAACTACGTCAAGAAAAATTTAAAGATTCCTTTACGTTCAAACCCACTTTGGAAGAATTCCAGTTAACCAATATAATGATTGCGGTACTATATCACAAGACTCTATTTTCATCCTTTTATGACATTTTTGGAGGAGCAGAATCCACAATTGCTACAGAAGTCAATATATGACAAGTGACAACCCATTCACTATGAATGAATTATTTACATTTGTAATTTACGATACATGCCGAGAAATGTGGCTGTAATCATAGGCAAAAAAGGGAATACAAATGAGGAAAAAGATCATCACGGGAGGAGAGACCAAAAAGTTAATGAAAAAAGAATAAATGAAACGGAATGAAAATCCCATACAAAACCATAAAAATTATTGAACTGAACCTAAATCAATCTGTTAGATTGCGCCTGTGTAAATCTAGTTCTTTAGCAAGGTTGACGACGATACTAGGGTGTTTTGAAAAGACTTGATGGGACCTATAAAACATGCCAATTGTTAGATGTTAGAAATTTCAAAATTTCAATGAATTTAGAAGAACACATATTTCAAAATTTAAACATGCAACCAAATGCAGGGAAATGAAACTTCTTGACGATAGCCAAGACAAGGAAACTAGAGGTCCTTATAAAAGAATAATGAAAATGTGATGTACCCAACAACAACTAACTTACCTTTAGATGATGTGGCATGATTTTGATATCAAATGGTACATGAAACCATGCCTCCGGAGGATACAACAAGAAGTTCTCAGGTTTACTCGTATATACATCCGCATACTGATGGATATGATAGGCAAATGCTGATTCCTGACCAGTATCCGTGAGGAAAGTAGCACCAAATGAACTATTAAACATTCTCCTCATATTGGAACGACATTGTTGTCTTTCCTCATTCAGTTCATTTAATAAAGCATCATAAGCTTGTCCCCTTTTACTAATGGCTGCTATAGAATGGAATTTACCAAGTATTTCTTGTATGATATGAAATTTTGCCTGCATCCAATAAAAGTAGTGGAAGGTATCAAAGATACTAAACACCCCAGTTACAAATGTATTAATAAGTACCAAACAGAGTCTGAAAATATCGTGAACTTTAATCTTAGCTAATAATTCTGTCTTCCTAATTTAGACTGGTTACCTAATATTTAGTTTAAGAAGAGTCAGAGAGCCTAGACAAATCAGTGATATAAACTAAAATAAATAGTTAACAGTAACTATAACTTGAGCAATGTTTGTGGGTATAAACACATGAAAGTATTGAAAATCAAATATAAGTATACAAACATAACACAACTGATATAAACCAAAATACAGTGTTCGATATACAAACATATTAGGTATATGCACATAACTCAAGGCATCAAATATAGTGGGTGCATATGCTACATGAAATTTTATGTTTTGTAGTCGAAAGTGGTTAAGCATGGATATACCTCTAATTCTAACTGCTCGATTATCTTATTACATTTTACAACAAGTATTTCCCAATCTGTTGAAAAAATATCATCAATTTGAAGCTAGCAACAACTTTCTAGATTTAATCCATTTCATTTTTACCACAATACTTTGGCGTCGCCATGACATCCAAGCATTCACTTCATCAGAATCTTCCCATGGGAGAACGCTGTGAAGTACGTATCCATGGTTCATGAATTACTACATCAGAATCTTCGCAAATGGATACAATCTTAGAGATAAAGGATATTACATGTGATGCTGAATTAACAACTCCCTTTGCCTTTCGCATTTTACAAATCAAATAGACTTATAAAAACAAAATATGTAAAATTGTCGAGATCACTATGTCGGAGCTAATGGAATACAATCAAACAAGAAATTGCAGCACAAACTGGCTTACAAGATTGTCTTTCAAGTGCTTTTGCAAAAATAATAAACAACTACGTCAAGAAAAATTTAAAGATTCCTTTACGTTCAAACCCACTTTGGAAGAATTCCAGTTAACCAATATAATGATTGCGGTACTATATCACAAGACTCTATTTTCATCCTTTTATGACATTTTTGGAGGAGCAGAATCCACAATTGCTACAGAAGTCAATATATGACAAGTGACAACCCATTCACTATGAATGAATTATTTACATTTGTAATTTACGATACATGCCGAGAAATGTGGCTGTAATCATAGGCAAAAAAGGGAATACAAATGAGGAAAAAGATCATCACGGGAGGAGAGACCAAAAAGTTAATGAAAAAAGAATAAATGAAACGGAATGAAAATCCCATACAAAACCATAAAAATTATTGAACTGAACCTAAATCAATCTGTTAGATTGCGCCTGTGTAAATCTAGTTCTTTAGCAAGGTTGACGACGATACTAGGGTGTTTTGAAAAGACTTGATGGGACCTATAAAACATGCCAATTGTTAGATGTTAGAAATTTCAAAATTTCAATGAATTTAGAAGAACACATATTTCAAAATTTAAACATGCAACCAAATGCAGGGAAATGAAACTTCTTGACGATAGCCAAGACAAGGAAACTAGAGGTCCTTATAAAAGAATAATGAAAATGTGATGTACCCAACAACAACTAACTTACCTTTAGATGATGTGGCATGATTTTGATATCAAATGGTACATGAAACCATGCCTCCGGAGGATACAACAAGAAGTTCTCAGGTTTACTCGTATATACATCCGCATACTGATGGATATGATAGGCAAATGCTGATTCCTGACCAGTATCCGTGAGGAAAGTAGCACCAAATGAACTATTAAACATTCTCCTCATATTGGAACGACATTGTTGTCTTTCCTCATTCAGTTCATTTAATAAAGCATCATAAGCTTGTCCCCTTTTACTAATGGCTGCTATAGAATGGAATTTACCAAGTATTTCTTGTATGATATGAAATTTTGCCTGCATCCAATAAAAGTAGTGGAAGGTATCAAAGATACTAAACACCCCAGTTACAAATGTATTAATAAGTACCAAACAGAGTCTGAAAATATCGTGAACTTTAATCTTAGCTAATAATTCTGTCTTCCTAATTTAGACTGGTTACCTAATATTTAGTTTAAGAAGAGTCAGAGAGCCTAGACAAATCAGTGATATAAACTAAAATAAATAGTTAACAGTAACTATAACTTGAGCAATGTTTGTGGGTATAAACACATGAAAGTATTGAAAATCAAATATAAGTATACAAACATAACACAACTGATATAAACCAAAATACAGTGTTCGATATACAAACATATTAGGTATATGCACATAACTCAAGGCATCAAATATAGTGGGTGCATATGCTACATGAAATTTTATGTTTTGTAGTCGAAAGTGGTTAAGCATGGATATACCTCTAATTCTAACTGCTCGATT
>NC_033798.1:106194462-106200390 GCF_001876935.1 Asparagus officinalis | reverse complement strand
TATAACTGCATATAATATTCCAGTGGAATCTCCCTCTCTCTCTCTCTCCCTCCCTCCCTCCCTCCCTTCCTCTCCCTCTCCCTCTCCCTCGATCTCTCGAGCAAAGAGAACAAAAATTTTATAACTCCTCCATCATCAGGCTTCCAGAGGATGATATGGCAGCTAGAATATATTTTTTAAGCCACTATTCATACTATGGCAAACATGACATTACCCACTTATATCATTCTACATTCGGCAGAGCACTCCTCATTAAGAAGCAACCCAGTTTAGTATAAAGGTATTTAGTTATCTTTCCAGAAGAACAAACACGGCTAAGCTTTAATCCGTACCCTAGTTGAACATGCTCCAACACTTTGTTTATGAATCAGGACTTGATTATGCTATAAAAAGCAAATAAGACAACCTGAACTAGACTATAAAGGTAAACATAGTTGAACCCTTACCTGTTGAATTCGATAGGCCTCATTATTCTGAATATGAATCTCATTCTGCAATAAAGAAGGAAAAATTCCATAAGAAAATGCATTTTCAGAAACTAGAACCCTAGATGCATTAATGCATAAACAGAAACTAACAATTATACATATTAAGTAATTAAATTAACTAGCACTGAAAATGCATAAAATCAACAAAGCAATTATTCATACTATTTATCAATCTAATAAAGTTGATAATTATTGAGAGCTTGTCAAAAACATATTGATAGCAAGAGCTTTTCAAAATTGCGTTGCAGGGAATATTGCCAGTTTCAATTTTTATATTGGCTGTGAGTTGTGATGACCTCTGTCATTTCTAGGCCTAAAAATTTGCATCAGCACTATGGCAATTTTCCACATGAATATCCATCTTTCGACTTAATCCTGTTATAGTTGTATACCGAATTGGATATTTCCGCAAGTCTTATGGAAACATAACAGAATTCTTTTCATCCATGTTATAGGATATAAAAATAAGATAACATGTGATTTTTTATAAGGAATATTAATTCTTATAAAAAGTTTTTATAAAAATTAAAATATTAATTCTTTTCAATTTTTATAAGCTAATATGTGATTCACAAAGATATACTGTATGATTGCATTCACATCACATGTGCAGTTGTGTGCTCAAACGTTGTCACAAAAATAGATAAGAGTTAATAAAGTACAAGACGGAAGGAAACATACAAAATATAAAAATAAGGAGAAATATGGACCTAGAAATATATATATCTTCTAAATACTAACATAATGCATGCAGATAGAATGGAAAATGATTAAGAAGGTAAAAATCTTTTACACAAACTAGCCACTAAAAATTTCATGGCAGGTCACTAAAGTTCTGATATTGCCACGATACAGAATTCTTCACCAATTTGAAAAGGGTTTATCATTATTAAGAGTTTTCTAGACTTCAAATTATTTCCATAATCAAACACACTTTGATGCTAGAAGGCATCAACCATGATGATGATTATGAAATGTACTTATTACATGTAGGATGTTGCACCACAGCGATCACCCTTCTTTGGTCATTAGAGATTGCCCCAACACAGTATGTACATTGAGATTTAGTCTTCAATGGTTTATATATAGTATCTCACTTCATCCTAATATATAAGAAGGAAAAAATGAGTATGAGGTGGCGACTCATTTTGCTAAATAAGCTATCAAGAGATAGCCGTGTGGTGAGGTCCGCCTTGCTAGTCACATCAAAAGGTATGGACCTCACCACTCTATCTCTTAGTAGCTCATTTAGCAAAATGAGCCGCCACCTCATACCCATTATTTATTTCCATATAAGAAATAATGTATTTATTTCCAGTCGAACACAAGGTGGTAGTTCCAAGAAAGGGAAAAATGAAATAAACATTGATTCTACAGATAATATACTAAGGAGCAGCCAATTTATCATGACAAAAACTCACCATATTGACAAATATTCAAGGGTAACCCAGTAAAAAGAATTTATACACATTTAACTTTCAAAAATTATTAATAAGAAAATTTGAAGGTAAGGTATATACCTCAAGTTCATGAATGATAGCTGCAGTTCTCCAACCTGCTTTTGAAGGTCCTCTTAGGTCACTAAACAAATGGTCACCAAAATAGATCACCTAAATCCATAATATAAAAGAAAGTTAAACTCACAAGAATGGGTAGGCGCATCAAAAACAAAAGGAGAGAAAAACCTAAAGAGCTGTGCTTTAAATGGTAATAATCTAATTGATGCATTAGGGTTCAAATTGAAGACAAATGTAGTGATGATACTATATTGATTTGGTCTAGGAAAAAGAATAAAAAAAAAAATTGTTGGAGATGGAGCTACACAATCGTATTTGATTAGAACTTCTAGAAGATTTTTTTTTCCTTCCAGATTTGTTATTTAACTTTATTTGGGTTTTAGACAGTATTTTAAATATTTAGAAAATCTGTTGGTATATTTTAACTATTTGGTATACGTAAGTAGCCTTAACAATAAAGGGAAATCTTTTTAGATATATCTTAGATTTAAATCTTTTCAGTTCCTTTCTAGATCTAGGTGAGGCTACAACCACCTATATCAAGAAAATAATTTTGATATCTATCTCTAATAGTTCTTTGAAAGTGTTTAAAGATTCAAACAACTATGTCAAGGGTCTCCAGGATAACCAACAGCTGGATATCAGCTAATAGGAAAACAAAATAGAGAACACAATAACATGCTTCAGTTATCGATGAGCACAGTTGGGTAACAAGGAAGGAAAATATTGCCCTCCATGCAAACAGTTGATGTTGATTAAAATTAGCACATATGTTTATATAATAAACAAGAAAGCCTAACTAAAAGGGCAATTCCTCCTGAAAAGAGTTCCCTTCCATCAGATAAAAACAAGCATACAAAGAAGCCAAAGTTAATACCTCTGGTCCCTTCCACTTTGTAATTTCCAAAAATGATTTTAAGCAACCATGATAATAGACTTGATTTGGAAGAAACCTATCAACTGCAGTAAAAGCTAAAGTATCCTTCTGAACGTCATAGCACCTGCAAGAATACAGTAAAGCAAAAGTTTAGTCATACAAATGGAATATTACTTCATATCCAAGGTTATCGATAGCGGATAGCGTCGCGTAGCGGTGAGGCATCGCTAAGGCTATTTCGGGCTATTGCGGTAAAATATCGGTAAAAAGCGCAAAGTCAAATAGCGGTCTAATTTAGATATGTATAAACACTAAAAAAAGTTAAAGAAAAATCTAAGAAATCTAAAAGTACATATTGGATGATTTAAAGAGATCCTAAACATGAAATAAACATGTAAAAATATCACGTAATACCGAAGATGACTGGAAGAGTCAAAAAGTCGTCGTCTTCGAGAAGAAGAGCTTAGCGGTGACAGGACTGCCCTAAGAGGAGCTCACGATAAAGGAGGTGAGAAGAAGTATTAAGGTAGGTGCCAGAGGCTATGAGAGGTGACGAGAGTATGTTGAAAATCACAGGAGACGGTAGAATGCAATGGTCAATGGTTGAGTTTAATTTAAAAAAAATAAACCTCAAACCGCTTTTAAATAGCAGTCAAAAAGCAAATTTCGAATGCAATCGCTCACTATTTACCGTTATGACACACTATTGGCCGTTTTTGCGAACAGACATATTCTGCAATATGTCACCGCTATTGCGCGATAGCGTAGCGGACGATAGCGTCGCAGGAAGGGACCGCTAATGCTATTAGCGCCGCTATTGCGGGACTATTTACCGTTATTTATAACAGTGTTAATATCTTGAGATTAACGAAATTACCTACAGCACTTTAATCAAATTAGGAACATTGGCCACACGTAAGGTGGATGGTTCTCCTTTGCTAACCAAAGGTCTGAGGTCAACCCTTAACACAAATGACCTTGGTGGATCTGACCAACCTTCATCCGACTCAATCTGTGATTTTGTTCATACCCGTTGTGTCAGCCTGAGATCATTCTCGTGGGTAGGGTGAATATGCGGATAAAGTGAAATGAAGTCGCAGAACTGATCTTGAATGATGCATAATTGGGCAAATCTTGTGTGTAAATAGATTTGATTTGGAGATTAAAATTGGAAGAAGCAAAGGCACATGTGATATGAAAATTGAGTAGGTTAAGGATTTGACAGGGTTAGGGGTGGCCACCAGGTCAGGTTCGGACCTGAACCTGACTGAAATCTAACCTGAGCATACAAGTTTAAGAAATATTAGGAACAGCTCTGTACAGCACGGGCAGGTTTTGATATTCTTCAAAAACCCGTTCGAACCTATACCACGAGCCTATCCATATACCTAATATTGTAAATTTGCAATGCATATGAACATGCCACGTGCAAATTTGTATATACGATACATACACTACATGAAATTTTATCAATATTATATTTAAGTTTGTAGTTTTAAATGGCATAAATTGAACTTTCACTTTGAAAGAGAAATCAGACATGATTATGCATATATCTCTATTTAGCAAATCATAGCTAATTTGCATCATCAGGCCAATGCATCTGAACCTGAAACGCAAAAATGGAGGAACCCAATGAATGCCTTTTAGTTCCAGAAAACCCTCCCAAAATTTTGCATTTGCGTACAAAGCTTTCCCAAAACGCACATGGGCTAATGAGTGAATATCAGACATCCCATTGTGGGCTTTAGGTCCAGATTTCTGGACCAACTTAACCACGAGACAAACCAAATTCAGTTACAATCGTAATTTTGTAGGGGAGAAAACGCTAACTTCATTTTGAAGGGGTTGGATTGAGGGAACTCATCTGGGCCCAACTTGCTAGTAAATGGAAAATTTGTTGTTTAAAGTGCGGAAAACAGATACTAAAACTGCAACACGTCCTTTATTTCCAGGGAAAAGCACAAGAAATCAAGGATCATGAACAGTGCTAATTCCCATAGAAAAATGACTATTATTTAAACTTTCTAAAAATGTATCAAGTTTGCAAAGAGTTACATCTCTGACTCTCTCTGTCCGACTTAGAGAAACAGCATGAAAGGCTTAAAGAGAAAATATAATAATTTTTTTTCACTGCATTTCATTAGACATAAGATCAGGGAAGGAATACACAAGTTCTAGATAGAAACCTGAAGGGGTGTTCAGAAGTGTAGAAGCTTGGTTTATTAGCTCGAGCAATCACCACATCAAAGAGTTCCCTCCATGAGTTTTTCTCACCATGCTCCTATTGGAAAAAAAGTGACAGGGTATAAGGAATTCAGAAAAAACCACCATAAAGATCAATGCACAGACTTAGTCAATTCAAGAAGAAAAATGTTAATATAACATTATGAAAAAAAATGATATCTCCAAGATAAACAAGAAGGTGTGAAAATTTAAAGATGCACCAAGCATGATTGCTTGATTATGTTAAGGAGAACTAGAAGCAAAGAGTTAAGTTAGATATAAAGACAAATATCAAACAATATGCTTTATAAGCATAATTTTACACAACTAACAATATATGAACCAGGCATGTAGTGAAAAGTGCATGTCAAGCAGAAAAATAAACCTCACAATTACAAAATAATTCTCACTTTAACTTCTTTCCTATTTCAGTTACACTTCACTAAATCTTTACTATAATTCGAAGTGTCTCTGTCTGTGTGCATGTGCATGCCACCTACTCTCTTCTCATGGATTAAAAGATTATGGAGAAACACAAAGAACTTGTCACTTTCATAAAACTATTTCATTACATGAGTTCAGTCATGAGTTCTCTGGATTTGATTTGTATTATTAGTTAGTCTTATTTTTATCTTTTTATATGTTATTCTTATCTTTTAGGTAAGACGAGACTATGTTAGAGACCTATTTGGTTTGTTTTTATTAGCTAGTTGAGATATGAATTATTAGATTTTATCTAGTACTCGGTTGGATTTGAGTCTCCAATAAAAGAAATTTAGGTAACTTGAAAAAGTCATGATTTGTTACTTGAGAATTAATG
>NC_033798.1:106172819-106194452 GCF_001876935.1 Asparagus officinalis | reverse complement strand
CCCTCCCCTCTTTTATCTTTTAAGTTTTAACACATCCTCATGTGATTACCATGAATCCAGATATGATTTTTGGCTATCAATTTGAGGCATCCGGAGGAGATTTGTCAAAAGCCAATTTTCTCTTTCTCTGAGTGTAAAAGAGCCCCCCAAAAAATTTGTGGGTCTATCTGCAACAATAGAATTAGAAGGGGTCTATCTAAAATTAAGTGATAGTATTGGGGTTTAATTCACAATTAACCCATTTACTAACATGCAAAATAAAATTATTAATTAATTATTACTGATAGAATTAATATAAACCTATAATCCTTGATCCTTACCATAACTTCGGAGTTTTGGTGTGATGGTTAGAGGAGCTAAATTTAAGATGATATCAGAGCAACCCAAGTTCAAATCCCACAGACCATGAATTAAATGCGGATTTTCTAAAATTGACACGGCTACGTGAGTCCAGATTTCGACCCATAAAAAAGGGCGCTCAACCTGTGGAGGCATTGTTAAAATTAATATAAAACTATAATCCTTAACGCTTACCATAACTTTGGAGTTTTGGTGTAATGGTTAGAGGAGCTAAATTTAAGAATTACATTTCGGAACAAAGTTCCAATGGTATTAGGATTCATGAGATGTTTCTCTGACACAAGCATGTTGCCAATGTCTACAGCATATTGAAAAAACAGATGATCGTGATATACATAAGAATGCACACTAAAACAATTAGGATAAACCATAGAAAGTTAATGCAATTATCTCAAGGAGTATGCTATCTAGTATAATCCATAATCACTTCAAGCCTGACAAAAAAATTACAATATAACATTTAACAGCATGTAGGAAAAGCTTAAAAGACGGAAGCGAACCTCTAATATAAATTGCATTCCTCCATCCACAAAATAATATGGGGAATTTGTTAGCAAGAAAAGTTTCTTGCCCTTCTCCTTTAGCATCTTTAGAAAATTTAACACTCGGCTCTGCAGTACAAACCCATGTTAGTCATGCGACTGAAAACTCATTGTGAATGCAATGCATCCTATGATTGAGTATAATAAACAAAAATAATAATATCTAACCATAATTTTCCACTAAGAACTAATATCATTAAGAAAAATAATGGCTAACTGAAGCGGCAAAATTACTTACATTTTTCATTAAGTACTTCTGAGGATTGATAAGAATGCCTCTGTGTAGCAACCCACTTTTATGGACATGCTGAATTGCCTGGTTCACGTCTTGATACACATTAGAAGCGTCAAAGTCCAGCTTAGCATCCACAAAGTGCTGTACAATATCAGCAATAAGACATGCCTACAAGAAGAAAAACAGTTTTAGACAAGTCAGGCACAACGATGATTTGAAGAAAACTAGATCAACATCAATAAACAGTATAAAACTGTAATATAAAATGTTACACTAGCAATTGCCATTGATTTAACATACATGCTAATGAAAAAGAACGATGTAAATATGCCGAACTACATTTTATATTTGGCACAATTGTTCGGCACACTCATCATCATATGCCTGATAGCTCAGCATGTTCGAAATCTGGACAAACAATTCAAAGACAAAAGAAACTATAGTCACCAGAAGGGCATTAATTTGCAGGAATACGGAAGTTTCTTAAATCCAAATAAAATATTTATTAACAGAAGAACTCATGAGGCCTGACCTCTCAGCTTCATGTTTACTTACAGTATTCTGGTCATAGAAGTATTTATTCTCACGCATCACAGAGTAGAATTGAACTTCAAGAGGAACTTGGCGATAATGGTTCAAGCCCCTACAGTGTTGCCTTAGCTTCATAGAGCTATATTTACTAAATTAAACAAAAATGTGTCTAAGTGTTGTTACTTAAGAAGAATGACATGAGACAGAGAAGAACAAAGCAAATGAAGAGTTGCTAGAAGTCGCTTTAAGTAACAAGGATGCAAGTAGTTGAATTAGAGAAGGTACATTATGTATGGCAGAAGTCATACATTTTCTGGCGTTTCATGTATATAAATGTTTGTAAAATAGTAAATCTATCCACTATGATGTTATGATATTATTGTACAGTGGACATTATTGGATAGGAAATTAAGAATTAAAACATTCAACAAACCATCCTAAGAGTAAAAGCCAGTAACTACTGCCAACAACGTTTTTACATATATGCAGTACAGTGAAGAAGATGTGCATAAACAAAGATTTACAATAACAATGGAAAGGACATTTAGATGTATAATATCAATGTTACCTCGCTAAAGCAAAAGAAATCCATCAACCCAACAAGTCCACGTGCCTGATCTCGACCAATATGTCGTGTCCCATACATTACTTGAATCTTTTCCTTGCTTAGCTGATTAACAATAGATGAAAATAGGATAATATCTCATGAGACAACAGTGAAAATTATTACAATAATCAAATAATTCAGCTTAATCATAATGTTGAAGACCTAAAAATTTTGAGCATTTTGCTAAGACAGTAACCATCGATAGGGAATTTACCATTTCTTTCTTCAATCTTTTTTTTCCCTTATGTGTACATGCCAATTTTCCTCTCTTTTAGTTTTTTAGAGTGGTTGCCTGAGTTCTTATTCTTTTTCTTCTTCTTCTTTTGTTTTTAAAAGAGTGGTTGCTTGAGCTCTTCTTCTTCTTCTTCTTCTTCTTCTCCTACTTTTTTTTGGGTAATACTAGTAAAGGTCCATTTTTTCTAAGAAGTTCCAGCAGGCTAAAGGCCACTATCCACATGGAATGAACTATTCCATGCTTTTATGCACCAACAAAAACCAATAGATCATCAGTTTGAACCAAATCTTTCAAAAAAGAGGGTATTTTTCTAAAAAGAGCGCCTGCTCAGCTAGGTGCTCACTTAGGTGCCCGCCTAGGCCTAAACGATACTTACGTCACCCTAGGTCTTGGGATTGCCTTGGGAAGCATGGAATGGGCTGATTACGCATACTCCGCAGCATCAAAAAGGGATATATTGCTTGCTTAGGTGGAATATTAGATGAAGAGAATGAGATGAGTCAAAATGGATCGAAATAGAAATCTATATCCATGTCCATCCTAAGTAACTAGCAAGGTTAGGGTTTTAAGTCTTCAAAAAGAATCCACCCACTCTTGATATAAAAATGCAAATATGTCGCTTAAGCGCCAACCCAGGCACCTAGAAGCGCCTAACACTTTCTAAAACATTGGAAGGGAGTCATTCACACCAAACGAACAAGAAAAGATGAATTTACAAGGAAATAGATGGAAAACTTTGCCCAGTCCTATAACTTCATGCCATGAAAATAGATACTTTGCTTCTTTATCCCGTCTGTTAGAAGATAACTGCTTGCCCCTGCTTACCTTCATGGTGCAGTTTCAAGTCCCTCGACCTGTAGCTTAGAGATTATAACCAGAAACTGGCACACCAACAATCCTAGGCTATAGGCTGAGCCTAAACACATTGCCTCTGTCTTCATGCCATGAATTTACAAGGCAATAGATGGAAAACTTTGCCCAGTCCTATAACTTCATGCCATGGAAATAGATACTTTGCTTCTTTATCCCGTCTGTTAGGAGATAACTGCTTGCCCCTGCTTACCTTCATGGTGCAGTTTCAAGTCCCTCGACCTGTAGCTTAGAGATTATAACCAGAAACTGGCACACCAACAATCCTAGGCTATAGGCTGAGCCTAAACACATTGCCTCTGTCTTCATGCGAAACATGTCTACTGCTAAGGTCATTCCTACAATTGAAGTAAGAGTCTAGTTGTGGCTGCTTATTAATACAGTTCCGAATGAAAAGACAAAAAATGTTACTTTCCTCGCTAAAACCAATGCCAAACATCTTCAAATTAGATATCCTGGTGATAACAAGCCCTATGCAAGCTATAATTCCAGCACCAACTCTCTAGAAACATATTGATCTAAAGCTTGATCAAGAGAGTTAATCAAATAAATAGTAACACACAGAAAAACATCCTAATCAATAGATATTAAAAGTCATACTAAAGCAAAGGTACCCCTCCTCAAATCCAATGATCGACTCAGCCTGAGATGGAAACAAAAATAATAACCTCAGGTTTTCTCAAAACACGAGATTGTCAACCACATTCATAACCACAATACACCAAAGAGATCGTAGTTAACTTGAGAAAACCCGAGCAATGTGACTTTTTGATAAGACCAATGTCGAAATCCTCATGACTGACCTGTAACCGTGGATCCCCAAGGTACCAGACAATGCTCCACTGGTAATAACAAAGTAGTACAGAAAAACAATTGGCAATGGATCTCTCTGCCTTCAAACACATTTTATTTTTTCCTGCCAAATGTATAATAAAATAAATGCAGCCACCAGTTGCCTAGATCTTCTTACACCACCATGCCATAAACCAGCACCAACAAGTGTAGTCCATAAATCACCAATAGGGCAAGAGATACAGTACAATGCGCATGAGCTCCTTAGAAAAAAAAATGAAGTTGATGACAATATGGTCTTAAATCCTCTGCGTCAAACCTACATCACTGACAGTTCACTGAAAAGAAAAAGATGATGTTCAGCTAAAAAGCCCCTAGAGAGAAAAGTTTCTCTTCAACCTCCACAACCAACTTTTAAATGAAAACTCTGGGATTTACTGCAATCCTCAACCTTTTCTCTGGTTTCCAGGTATGCAAACAAGGAGAATATTCTTTAGTCACTATCAACTGTTACAAGTATTTATCAGATTACAATCAACTGGTACTAGTATCAGCGGTTGGAACCTCGTCGTGACTATGCCAAGTACTTCACCCATAACTAATCCAAATAGATATTGTGAAAGAAAATACATCTATATTGAACCAATCTTACTCTACCAGGAGTTGAGGATAATGAAATGTATGATTTAGTATATTTGTTATTCATTAGCACCTCTAACCTACCTTCCACCCTGATGATGTCTGCTTGCTTAAATAGCATATCTGTCATTATGCCTTGTACATTACTGTTACTTTTGATTGTTTATACACTATGTCCTTCAACTGATGCTCATCCTAGATTTAAAGATTTTACAACATTTAGCTTCTATTTGAAGCCCTCCTCTTTCATGATCTCTTATAAAACAAGTTCATGAACAGTGAATCCTCATGCCCAACGCTTCTTCAACTGATCTTATAAAGAAAAATCAGTAGGCATGTTCATGATAAATGTAATTTAATGGCACAAAGTTCCATGGTAGACATTCTCCCGAAGTACAGTTTTCTTTCCACTTCAATGATAGAAAATTCTTGCATGCATGCTCTCTAATCAAGCACAACCTTTTCCTAACAGATGCCAAGGCTTTGTCTACTAGCCAACTAGAGAAAAGAAATCAGTCAAATACAAGTAGCTATGTGTCATCTGAGATAAATGTGACTGCATCAAATTTACCTACCGACATTGCTTGGTACAGTAACAAGAATGCTTTCCTGTACTAACCAACCAATAAGAGACAAGTATCAAAATGCATGTCAACAAATGAGGAACTGATTCTTCAATAAAAATATATTCATTTATTAGAAAGAATTGCTTCCGTAATAAACCAAATAAAGCCTCCTACTATCTCATCCTTCATGTTACCAACTTTTTGTCACTAAGAAACACTTAGTTAATAAACATTAGGCAAGCATTAAAAAGAGAGCATCATAGCTTAGAGACGTATAGCGCAGTAGTAGCAAAATAGTAAGTACAAACATTTGTAATCATTCAAATCCTCATTTTTTTCATGAGTAAGGTTACTATGATATCACCTTGTGACGCCCGAAGTAGCATCCATCGGGTTCTATAGACCCGAAGAAATCAAGCTTCAGAAGGCACCCTTTCAGCTTGTCATAGGCGAGGCCTCTGATCGGAAAAGTTAGGTCATATGCAAATTGCAAGCAGCTCTCCGGATACTTAAGCTGAGATGATCATATTTCCCAAATTAAAAACAATAGAAACTCATTCAATTTCTCACCAATAAATTAATGAAGATATAGATACATATACAGCACAAGTTTGCTAACTAACCTCATCAACAAGGTAGTGTTTCGCCAGGTCATATATCAAACTCTGTAAATTTGATGAGTAATGGGCAAGAGTATAGTCATAGTCAAAACCATAGACTTGAATGTTATCCATTCTGAGGTTCTTGTTTACATAAATACCTAAAATTTGCTCCAAAGGAACATACCAAAAAGTTAGATTGTACACTATATTTACAAGGGAAAAGAAGAAAAGTATAGATCCTTCTCTTTAGCACAACTTTAGTCCTCTGATTACTGAACACAAGAAATTGATAGCTGTCATCTCAAACGAGAGCCTCTCAAGTAATCAAAAAAAAATTATTGGGACTTTTCCTTATCCAATTACACAAACTTAAAAGTCGACATTTTAGCCAAAGAAAAGGTTAAGTGCACTCTAATACCTTAAAGTTTCGCCCATTTTCATCTTTGAATACAAAACTTTTAATTTCCCCCTCAAAAATACCCCCAAAGTTTTACAATTTTTATAGCTTTAATACCTCCTGTTACATAATCGCTCACAGTTCTATCTAAAATGCACTAAGTGATTATCACATGATAACATTTGGCCTTTTTACCCCTAAAGTGAAAAGAAATTCCCTGAATCCTTTCTTCCTATTTCTATTCTTAAACACTACCCATTCAAATTTAAAGATTTAAAGATTCCGTTTTCCAATAAGAAGTGGACTTAAATTTGACATTGAACTGTAGCAGAAACACCATTGTTAAATGACATTCTCATAGAAAATATAAATCTGAACGATGATGTAATGGAAGCTATTAAAGTTAAAAGTGGTGAAACTCTGGAATAATTTTTTGGGCAAATTTAAAGTTCAGAAGTTAAAAATTTTAGAGAGTTAAATTGCAATTAACCCATATAGTAGTTCAGCTAACTACTATATTTTCCAACCAATAAGGTTTAAAAAGAACATCTGATAGGAATCTTTGATCTCATCATAAAGTTAGCACTAAAAAAAGCACCCACGACAAAGTTTTCACATGCACGTCCAAAAAAAAGGGAACTTTCAGGCCAAAACACTAAAAAACGACGTAACAGTGACGTATCGCTTCACCTTCAGGATTCATCCTGGGCATCTCCTTGAGCGCCAGTGGAATATTAAGAAAGCTCTTCTTCGCATCCTCGAACTCTCGCCGGATCCTCTCGATCTCGTCATCC
Organism: Asparagus officinalis; assembly: GCF_001876935.1. Taxonomy (NCBI): domain Eukaryota; kingdom Viridiplantae; phylum Streptophyta; class Magnoliopsida; order Asparagales; family Asparagaceae; genus Asparagus; species Asparagus officinalis. Next base: position 106,187,282 of record NC_033798.1, on the reverse strand, counting down.
AAATCCAGCGCAACGCTAGGGCTACAAATCTCAGGAGCCACAACGCTGGATAATCCTCTAACAAATCCTCCTTTTTCAAGCCCTAGAATCAATAAAAAAGGGAGATTTTTAGGGGGGAAATCGATAGAAATCACAGAAGATCGAAGGAAAAGAGAGGGGAGAACCTCTAGCTGTTGAGGAGAGGACCGCATCCTTCGAATGGCGGCTGGCCATTAGAGAAAGAGTTGAAAGCAGCGTATCGAAAGGAGAGGTCACGGGGAAGAAGAACGTCGTTTGGGGGAAAGAAAAATAAAAGTGAGCGTGATAGGCGGGTAGAGATAGGGATTTTGTTAATTTGTTTGGTCGGCTTTTTCTTTTTCAAGGTGGCATTTTCAAATTTTGCTTGCTTTTCTGGCCCGCCCCGCCGTCCCCCCCGGACTTTTGCAAATTTTTGAAGACGGGGCGTCACTTGTATTGTATTATGAAGGATGTGAAGTGAATGGGTTGCCAGCAAGGACTGGCTATAATGAGCTCGACCGTTCCCGTTTCCTACGTGTAGTTGAAAAAAAGAAAAATGTCGGACCCCAAAATAGGGACTCCTCACATGTTCCACTCATGGTTCCTTATTTTGGGGTCCGTATAGCAGTACTCTTGTAAAAATTTAGTTTTTATCTATGTGGGCTAGGTGGCTAAATATTTGCACATCTCAGTCCTCTATAACGTAACAAAACTGGATTATCTATATAGATACTTATAAGATATATATATAGTAAAACTTCTATCAATTTAAATTGATTCGTATCAATTTTAACGGTTTCGAGTGAATAGAACTTTTTACATGGCTCGACGGAGGGTCAAACCACAACGAGTTCACACCAAATTTGGTGTGTTGGGGTTTTAGAATATGTAGATCAAGTTTAACGGAGCGGATCATCCATAATGTAGCTCAATCAAGTAATCATCAATGGATAAGAAACTCAGTGGACGTCCACTTAAGTTGACAGAAGTTTTGCAACGCCCATATGTTATACGCAAATCCCCTTTTATAAATCCCCTTTTATATATATATTATTCTGTTGTTAGCCAAAATAAAAAGTTACCTCATATTGGAGAGGTTTCAACGCCCATATGTTATACGCAAATCCCCTTTTATAAATCCCCATTTTTTATAATAACACGCATACAAATACACACATATATAGAGAAACAACAAGCCCAACTTCCATGTGTATTATACTTATGGAATTAGAAGGCTCTGTTTGGCAAAACTAACTGAAAGCTGCGAGATTATAGCTGAAAGATGTTAAGCTAGCTGAAAGCTGTGAAATTATAGCTGAAAGCTGATAGCTGTGTAACTAGCTGATTGACTAGAGCTGTTTGGCAAAAGTAGCTATACAACTAGCTTAAATTTGTTAAATGACTAAAAGGACATGTATTATTGATATAAAATTAGAATTATTAGGGGCAAAAACGAAAGAAAAACAATTGGCAGCTCATTCTCAAAGACAAATACTACTTGAGGTAGCTTTCCAAAAGCTACTTGTAAAAGTCACAATCTCTAAAATAATCTCCTCCTATTTTTGGTCACCAAACAGCTCTACTAGCTTATTGACCAAGTCAATAAGACACAATCTCTTGTTACCAAACAGTGCCTTATCTCATGAATAAACTCATCCGAATATTTAGACATGTGTGAAGAAGATCATTTGAAATTACTTTAGCTTTATAATAAATTGACTTTACACCAACCAGCAAATCCGTTGTAGTCTAGTTGGTTAGGATACTCGGCTCTCACCCGAGAGACCCGGGTTCAAGTCCCGGCAACGGAATAAACTACTGTTTTTGCTTCAACATTATTAATATTTCTAGGGAAAAATTATGTAACATTATTAATATTTCGAGGGAAAAATTATGTGAAGTCTTCAAATTTGAGAACTTTTCTTACTTTTGCCTATGTGCTTTTAAGCCTTTAATTATTTTAAAAAATGTGTCTCAGCCTCTCCAGCTCGTGTATAGCCTAATATTTTATGTATCTGACTCAAAATTCCAACTTTACCCATCTCCACTCACTCAAAATTACCGTCATATTTAGACAATCAAAATGTACCCTTCTTCTTCCTCCTCTCTTTAACTCAAAATCCAAGCGCCAAAAATCTTAACCCTAACAATTTCACCTCCTTCTCCTCCCGATGCAATCGCTCCTCCCCCCGCCGTCACCCTCAATCTCCTGATCCTCATACCCTCATCCTCTTCTTCTGCTCCTTTATCATCCTCTCCTCTCTCTCCTACCTCCTTTGAATCCTCTTCCAAACCCTAATTATAACCCTAGTAACCAATCCTCTCTCCTTCTTCCTCCTCAACCCCCCTCAGAATCTCCTAATTCTACTACTGCAAGTGTAGAAACCCTACGCGCAAGGGCTTGAAGAAGGTGCTAGAGTTCAATTGAAGAAGGTGCTAGAGTTCAATGTCCAGATTCAGATCGAGGATTGTGTGAGGGAGAAGGGAAAGGAGTGGAAAGAGATAGAAGACCTACCGTAAAAAGATAGGCAATAGGGGAGGAACCCTCAGTATGAGGTTCTACGTGCCAAGCTAAGGAAGATGGCGCCGATCAATGGCTAGATAGTGTTGCTATTTCGAGCGAGGTGCAATTGCCTGCTAGCAAAATTGGAGGCTTGGGGACCGAAGAAGGGGCCGAGGTGTAATTGGAGGCTAGGGTTAGGGTTTTAGTACTTCAAGGTAGTTGGATACAATAAAGTTGTTTGATGAAATGCAGCACAAGAATTTTATTGTTTGGAGCTCTGCTATACTATTAAAATTTGAGTTAATCAAAAGAAGCTGCTCAAATTACTATGATTTTTATTGTTTTATTTTGTTAGTCGTTCATAGGATACGAGATATTGTTGAGAGGATTAGTCTTTATTTAAAATTTTATTATACATAGGTCATTTTGTTGGCTTGGAAATTATATGTAGTTTGTACATGATGTATTGGTAATTGAGAAATAAAAGCCTACATACAAAATTTGAAATAATGAATGTATAAATATTTAGTAGGTTAATTATTAAGTTTTACCTAACACATGTGAGCTATAACTAATTAACCGTTAACGTTTACCTATTCCATGTTAAGTATAGTTGAGTAAGTGTTAACTTTTTTCTTTTAAATGTTAAGTTTAGTTGATTAACTATTAAGTTTTACCTAATACATGTAAACTATAGCTGATTAACTGTTAGCGTTTAGTTGTTCCATGTAAATTACAATTGAATAACAGTTAACTTTATTCTTTTAAATGTTATAACATTTTAGTAGATTAACTGTTATGTTTTACCTAATACATATAAACTATAGTTGATTGACTGTTAACATTTACCTGTTCCTTGTTAAGTATAATTGAGTAATTGTTAACTTTTGAATTATGAGAAACGTAGTGTACAAAAGATGCGTTCGGGATATTGTCACCAATTAGTGCTAAAAGGAAGAGGAGAAATAGAACAAGACTATATAATGTAAAATATCAAGTAATTGTTAATGCATGTCTATTAAAATCCACGACGTACCTATTAAGGGTTGCTTAATTCTTAAATTTTAACTTTGTTTGTTTAATTTGTTAAGTTCTAATAAACTTGTATTGTATATTTTAATAATTTTGATTTAAATATTTTCAAATATAGTCATGTAACATCTAATGTTGCAAGATTATGAGAGGAATCATGATATAGGGGGACTATGAGATTGAGAGAAAATTAAAACTAATGCATGACATAGTTAACAATACAATTGGATGACCAACATTGGGATAATCATGTTTTTGTGACTATTGTTAGCATGTATTGAATATATTTAACCGGTACATGACATAGTTAGCAATTACTTGATATTAAACAGGAACAAACAAAGTTTAACAAGTATATAATATAGTTAACATGATATTGGATATAGTCAATAGTTACTTGATATAGTTAACAGATACTAGATATAGTTAACAATTAGTGTTCAAAATTTAACTAGTAGTGTTCAAAAATTAACATGCATTGTGCAAATTTAGTAGCTACGCTATAAGTCTACATACAGTGAGTAAAATTAACATACAATAGAGTCAAACACAAGCAGAAACTATTATCAATCAACAAGGCTCAAATAACAAAGCTCATTTCGAAGTTCAATAACAGTGAGAGAGTGTTTGAGAAAGCTTATTTTTTGAAGCTTATAAGTTATGTTAGCTTTTAGTGGCTTTTGGCTTTTATGATAAGAATATTATAAAAATTATTTCGGTAGTATAGTAATTTGTTTGGTCAAACCTAGCTTATTTAGGTGGGTTCATAAGTTAGTTTTTCAAAATCTAAGGTAAACCAGCTTTTTAAAATGTAACTTATAAGCCAACTTATTTTATATTTTTCCAAACATGTAAAAATAAAAAAAAACTAGCTTAAAAAGCTAATTTGACCAAAAAAAAATCCAAACACCCTCTAAGTCCTTTAACTTAGCAACAAATTCAAGTATTCTTTCTTGTTCTTGCTCATTAACCATAATCATAGTGATCCATAAAATGAAAGTTTTGTGAGTCATTTAATCAAACAAGTGGTGAACAACCATCACGGTCCATGAATACATCACTGTCATAACCGGTCTCTGCCATCACGCAAGAGAGTTTAGAGGTAGAGAGGGTGTGGTCAAGGGAGGAAAAGATGACAGCGAGGTCGGAGAAGGAGATCTTGCCATCGTCATTGGAGTCGAATTTGTAGAGGACACAATTGAGGTCGGTGGTGATGCATGGGGAGGAGGGGATCGATGGAGGAGGTATTGATGGTGTTGGAGGTGGATGTAGGTTCAGATCCAAGTGATAAGGATCAGGTAAGCGGTGATAGATGAAAGATGAGATCTTGCCCATTGGGGGCTGGCTCTATAAATAGAGGGGGTTTTTATTTGTTTTCTTCACACCAAAACTCATCTACTTCTCTCTTATACTCTTATACTCTCTCATACTCTTTTATACTCTTATATTCTCTTATACAATCTTATACTTTCTAATCCTTTCATCAAATGGCTTCCGGATCTAATTATGAAGAGCAAAACCTATCTCCCGATCTTGAAATGAGTCCTCCTACTGGGTCTACTCCTACCGATGTTAATCCCGAATCCGGTGACGACGAATCTGCACCAAGAGCTCCTAAAAGGCCAAGATTCGATGTGTGGAATTTTTACGAGAAGATCGACGTCACCAATGATGAACACGGTAGGATCCTCACCTAGAAGGCTAAGTGTGCGTTGTGCGGCAAGATTTTTCAAGCTCATCATAAGAGCGGCACCAACCACCTCAAACGCCATTTAGATAAACAAAACAAAAGCCAGACTCCTCAAGGTGATATCCGATAATTTATGATTTCTCAATCCTCCTCTTCTGGTAGTCTCGGTAGTTGGAACTATGACGCTGGCAGAGCCAGGAAATGCGTAATCAGGTTTATCATTCTTAAAAACCTTCATTTTAAATTAGTAAAAGATGATGAATTTGAAGATATGTTTAGAGATGGTTTTTATCCTGCATTTAAAAAAATTTCTCGTCAAACCTGTCAACGTGATATTTTAAAATATTATCAGGAGGAACAAGGAAAAATAATTTCTTATTTTAAAATTTTTAAACTGTAAAATTTCTTTAACTTCTGATATTTGGACATCTAGAGCACAAACTGGATATTTATGTATCACAGCACACTGGATTGATGAAAATTGGCAAATATTTAAAAGAGTTGTTTCTTTTATTGTAATAGAAGTGTCACATACTGGTATTAATGTTGCAAATTTAATAATTGAAGAACTTATGAAATTAAAAATTTTAGAAAGAATATTTTCTCTTTCACTAGATAATGCAAGTAATAACAATGTAGCTGTTGATTTTATCAGATCAACTCTATCATTACCATGTCATGGTGATCTTTTTCATATTAGGTGTATCTGTCATATTTTAAATTTAATTGTTCAAAGCGCATTTACTGAAATTAAACCCATGATAGAAAAGGTTAGAACAATTGCTTATATGCATAATGCTTCTGAACAAAGACTTAAAAGATGGAAACAATTTTGTAAAAGAAAAAATGTAAAGCCCAGACTAATTCTAAAAGATGTTGACCATAGGTGGAATTCCACCTATGCAATGTTAAGTATAGCAATAGAATATAAAGACATTATAACTGATTTTATAAATTAGTATGCTTCTAGTTCTAGTTCTGGTAGCACTTATGGAATAACTAAAGATGAATGGACAATTATATGTAATTTAAATAAAATATTATAAGTTTTTTATGATGCTATAATATTATTATCTGGCTGTTTTTATCCAACCATTACTTTAGCTGCTTTACAAATTTTAAATATTCAATTTTTTTTGGGAAATATCGTATAGATGATACTTTTGGACCTATGATTTTTCAAATGGAGAGCAAATTTAATAAGTACTTTAGGCCTATTCCTCATATTTTTGATTTGGGGGTTCTTATTGATCCATGCTTGAAGGATATTGGCCTTCGAAGTTTGTTACAATCATTGTATGGTAATCAGATTATAGACTTAGATGATGGAACCACCCTTACTGCTACTACTCATCATTTAGCTATTAGAAATTATTTTCAAACCTTATATGATGAGTATGCAGCTAGACATGGTGTAGCTACACAACAATCTATAGCTTCGGTTTCTTCGAGCCCATCCCGAGGTAAAAGTGTAAATTTTGATAGGTATGCAATGGTAGCTGAGCTAACTGGTGGATCTGGACTTGGATCGTCATCATTGGAGGTTTCTGAAATAGATGAATATTTATCTGCTTCTTTAGTTAAATGTTAAGGAAATGCTTTAGATATTTTGTAATGGTGGAAAGTATATGGATCAGTTTCATATCCTATACTTTCCACCATGGTTCGTGACTTACTAACAATGTAGGTTTTGACGGTAGCTTCGGAATCCGCCTTCAGCACAGCAGGATGTTTGATCGACGACCACAGGACATGCTTAGATTCGTATACTGTACAAATAGTGATGTGCTTACAAGATTGGTAGAGGTACGAGAAACGAACGCAAGGCATCGATCGGATGGCTGGAATTGAAGATAAATTTGAAGAATTGGGACTAACAGATAGATATAAAGAATAAATAATATTCATCAAATTGTAATTTTTATATCTTAGCTTAAAATTTGTAAAGAATTATTTTAAAAATAGTTACAAATGATAGTGATATAGTTGAGTAGGTGCCAACCTAGTTTGGATGTACTTATCTATTATGATGCGATGAATTCTAAAATAAATTTATACTTATAATTTATAAATAATTTATTAATTATTAATAAAAAATTTATTTTTATAATTTTTTATTTGTAATTTATGTCATTTTAAGTGATTAATAAAATTATTGTTTTTTATTAATTTTTTTGTCTTTTTTGTATAATTTAAATTTTAAATGCTCGGGCCCGGATTTCCGGGCCGGCCCGAATGGACACACCTAGGGGGGACTATATTTGGAGGAATATTAGGGTTAGAGTTAGAATTAGGAGAGAGGTGGTAAGAAGGGAGGAGCAACCATGAAGGTTCAGGTTAGGAGAGAGGAGGGAGGGGCAATATAATTAGCAACGGTGCCGGTGGCGGAGGCGGGACATAAGGATTTAAGGAGAGGGTTGAGTTAGAATGAGAAAGAAAGAGGAGAAATCTCACTATGGTTGTGATCTCCATGAGAGAGAGGGGGGAAGAGGGAAGGATATTTTTGGGTTTTTAGATTTTTTCCTTCTCTCTGTGCTTAGTTGGCGAAAGAATAATGGTCTTGACACAATATTGCCTTGTATTGAGGGCTTAAGCACATATGTAAAAGTAGAAGGGGCTGGAGTACATTAAGTTCTCAAATTTGGGGTCTTGACATAATTTTTCCTATTTCTAGATACCATTCATTCATTCATGGTTCCAATATTTAAATTTTATTTCCTGGCATTGTCCTTGTTATCAAAAGAAAAAAGAAGTAAAAGGGAAATATACATTGTATTAGTAGCGACTCTATGAGAAGCCACTTTCCTAACAAATATACGAGACTCGAACCATCCATAATCAGATAGCTAGCTGTTTATCGTGATAATTTAAAAAAGAAAACGAAAACAAAAAACAAAACAAAACAAAACAAACGCTGATTCTTCGATCTGCAGTTAAAATTTTTCATGAACCGATGCTGGAATGGATTTCTGCCATGATAGCGAGAAGGGACTTGTGCTTCCATTTGAACTTGTTATATTTTGAGATGCACGTCTCCCATCTATCTGCATAGTTGCGAACCCGAAACAGTTAGCAAGTCAACTTTTGACACTGAATAGCTTCTCCAGGGACGCATTTTAACCTGGACAATGTTAGCTCGAGTAAAAGAGGATGAAATGCATCAACATATTGAGACTCTGATTTCCTTTTATTTTCTGATTCTCACAATAAAAGAAGCAAAGTGGCTTACTCACATTTTAGTTATCAATTTGTTCTTCTCTTGGAGGTTCTCGTTTTCTGCGGTTCTCGTCACTTCTTTCCCTGTGAAGAGCAGTCATGCATTTGCAAATAAAGAGTAGAAGTGCTCCACCAAGGAGAAGCATCATAACAATCTCAAGAATTATTGCTGATCCAAGCACTGCAAAACACAAAACAAAATCAGCTACAGCTTATAAGCAAAACCATCTCTTTAGTATTAGTGCATAAAAAATGTCTGTAAGTAATGTATGGTCGCATGGCGAAAGAACCTTCTTCTTCGTTTTAGCTTGACTATTTCAGAGAGAGAGAGAGAGACAGGTTCATTCAGTTTAGTAACACCACCCTGGTGATTTGATCTCTGGACCTCATCGTGCCTTTTTACCTCTCAATTTTGACAAACCAAATTTCTCTCCATGAATTAATTGCACTCGGGAATGCTTAAAAACAGTGTTTTTATGCAAAAAGGTTGCTAGATATGATTAATTCTCTTGATTAATTTGGAACTGTTAGATACTGAACGTTTCTCTAGCTTGCAACCTGTCACGAACTACTGACTTCTGGGATTGTGAAATTGATGGTTGCTACATCTCCTCATGAAAAGTTTTAGTCTACTAATTGAACTGTTTGTCTAATCTGATCCAGTTTAACTTCAATAATATTAATTGGACAAAATGACCAGGGTTGCTGACACCAAGGCTCAGGAATTGTAACAAATTTAGCACTTTAATCTTATTGGTGTATACAACACCTTCAAAAAACCTTGGAACTATTAATGTCAACGTATGAACTAAGCATGCAGAAATGAAGAACATGAAGGAAAGTGTCAGATATCTAGTGATGTTCACAGTTGAAACCAGACAGAGATCATATTGCACTTTTAACAAACCACAGTGAGCGAAAAATAGTCAGTATTAACACTTACAAAGTGCTGTCAATGAACCAATAGGTCTCGTCTTTATCAGATTTACAGTAACTTCAGTACAAAACGGTAATGATGTCATGTCTGTACAATCTAGATAGCATCCGTAATTTCCCAAATCATTCACAGTGATAGTCAATATAGCACCTTGATGTGCACCCTGCATAGAAAGAATAAGCTAATTTGGACTATGTTTATTACCAACAAAATACAGAAAACTAGTTGAAGCACCAGCTACACTGGTCAATATATAGCTAAGCAAAGTAGAACTTTGGTTAGTATTTCAGAAAGTTCAAAAATTGAAGCCAGACAACTAGCACTTACTCAGTTTTTATGCATCAGGTGCACCACGAGAACTATGTATCCTTAACAGGAATCCAAAGTTTATAGCACAAAAGGCAAGTGAAATTATATAAAATTGTATACAATGTTCACAAATGAACTACCCAGCAATAAGAATTTCAAAATTGAATCTAGGCAAAACAGGCTTTCAATCTATGTATCTCAAACCCAAAAGTAAAAAAGAAAACAGTGAAAACAAAATGAATCATTTTTGGCATAGCACATTAAAAATTTATATACCTTTGAAGGCTGCGCATTTTGGAACACAGTTGCACAAGAGCTCAATCAAAAGTTTGTTGGGAGGAAAACTTTGGGCAAAACGACTTAGGAAACATTGTTCCATGTAACTGTCCCATAGGAAATGGAAAAAAGAAACAGAATGAACAACTGCCAACTGAAGGATACTAAACTTACATGATAAAACAATTGTTGCATTGCATTGTTGCAATCCCCAGCTGTCCCTTGAAACCTAATTCCTTTACCTTTAAGAACAAAATGGTTTGAAATGGTAACAAAAGTCTGAAGGGGTTTCCATTGACTGCTGCTTGTTGTCTTCAGTTCAGCTGTCTTGATAAGATGACCTGGCAGACTGGTCGATAAAACTCCATCATTTACTTCCAAGGAGATTATGACCGCAAGGTGAGACTTGTTTCCTGCAAATTAATCTAATAAGTATTACCATATTGATATCAAATTCTTAGACTTGCTTACAACGTGATATGTTAGGTCCATTATCTAAGTATATTCAGTCATGCACCTGAATCCTTTTTCTCTTTGGTATGATCATTTATCAATCAATTGTTTAGCATCATGACAAGCAAGGGATTTTGATATATTGCATAAGAATTATTTTCAGAAAGCTAGCTTTAAAGGCTAATCTTCCTAAGCAGCTGTTGATCTTGCAGACCTCAGGAAAGGAATTAACCTGCCAATCTTTCCGAACCAGCCATAAGAAATTGGCTAGTCTTCCAATTGAACCTGCACAAGTTGGAGTTGAGCGCATGGAATATCCTGTTTCAGGGGCCAAAGACCAGTCTTATGACAAAATTTACACAAGTTTTTTTTTGTTTCCTTCCAAATTATAAGTTCCTGCCAAACTTTAAAAATCAATTCGGTTAAGTATTCACAATTTTACAAGTTCCTGCCAAGAGGCAGTCTTCAGTTAACTATTCACAATTTTTATAAGTTCCTGCCAAACCATTAGAATTCTTCAGTTACAATGTGTGAATCTTCAAAATCTCTACGTAGAGTCCTAAAATGGCCTTTTGTACATCACATGCTGTTTAGTTATGACTCACTGAAGGGAGTAAACTAAAATGGCAAGGTAGCAGGTTTCCTTGGCAATTTGAAGACTCTCTTTAACCCTTTTTATGAACATAATCTTTCAGTTTATTCAACCCAAAAGCTTACCAGGGAAACTAAAAATATCTGTATCTCCGATTGAGAATTCAAAAGTATCTCTTTGTTTGTCAAAAATCTGTAGTCCATTACTTGCTTCTTTCCTCCCTAAGATTATGAATTTGGGAGCATATATAATTGGCGGATCATTAATAGGCTCCACAAAAACTGAAACACGGGAAGTTTCAACTCCATTTTTGTTCATTGTATGCAAACTGATAATATCATTTCCATAGAAGTTCTCATTTCTGCAAAAAGAAAAAATAGAGAAGGAAAGTAAAAGCAAGTTACGTTATGAGCTGAAATTGAAAAGTTGTTCATCAAACAACCAAAAGATAATTCTGCCAAGGATGCAGTTACATTTTAAACTGACATTGACAAGTGAAAGAAACTTTGTATAGTACCCAAGATATTGAATCGATTGAAGAGCATAGTTGATCATTTCAACACGACCAAATAAGATCAAATCCTTTTGCAATTTACCGCCTCTACTCACTGAAGGCAAACTTTCAAATTGATGGCGAAATTGCATCTGCATGGGAGCAAGAAAGGCAGTGCCAGATTGTGCCCTGATAGTCAAAGAGACATTTTCCCAGAAATCGGAATACATTATTTCAAGTCCGGTGAAACCACTGCAAAGATATCAACAACCATAAAATGAAACAGGCTGAGATGTAAAGAAAACTACATACTAATTATATGTAATTCTAAGAGTTGCAAGGAAAGGAATTTCCATGCACTTAGATATGATATATATTTTAAATTAAGGACTCACCCAAATTTGGGGTTGATAACATCTTCAATCACGTGCAATCGAACAGGTAAAGAAACAAACTGAGGTGGTCGACAGAGTACAGAGATGAAAGTTGTGCCAGTAGCATTGTTCTGATTTGTGTCAGAGAATGTATAAAAGAAGGAATCATTTCCAAAAAATCCCCTGTGAGGAGTGTATCTGAACAGGTTGCCGTACTGCAGGAGGGATCCATGAAGTGGCTGTCAACATAAAACAACATTACACTCCACCTCCACAAAGAAAAGACCACGAAGGCCACATACAATATTTCTATTGATAATCAGAAAATAGAATACAAGTCAAAATTCTAAGTGTTGTAGGTATTAAGGATCAGAAAATACACGCATGAGAAAAACATTACATGGCCGAAGTATGTCAGGGTAAATTTGTCCTATTGAGGATATATAGATATAGAGGAAGATGTTATGGAATCTAATCACGATATAGAAGCACTGTTTTAAATATCAGATGTTGGTGATGTTAGGATACACACCAACAAGAAGGCCAGGCCTCAAACGGAGACGCAAAAAACACACCCAAGCAGACACAAATTCAATCACAGTACTCACAGATATAATGTGGTTCACTCTTACGGAGCTACTCCACGGTGCAACGACGACGCCCAATTTCTTTATAAGGATCAAAGAGAACGTCATCTATTGATCAAGATACTCTCCAAGATTTTTCACAAACTCTCTCAATGTTTTCTTTCTTACTCTTCTACAAGAGGAGTTGTTTCTGGAATGATTTTTCCTAAAGAGCCCTATTTATAGTGTTTGGGAAATACTATACACAAATAAAATATTATTGGTGGGACCCGCTAGGGGTGAGCATCGGTCGGTTCGGTTTTGTTTTTACCAAAATTTGAACAATCGAACCGAACCGCCTACAATTTAAAACCGAACCGAACCGTTGCAAGTCGGTTCGGTTCGGTTCGGTTTGTTCGGTTTGAAGGTTTGAAAATATGAGAGGTGAATGGCATGACTAACTACAATGTGGAAGAGTAAGCTCAGATTAAAAAAAAATCACACTGTAACAAATAAGATACAGATCAATACCTTCATCTCATTGCAAAACTATAGCATCACAAGAGATAAGAATAGGAACAATATTGACGCAGACAGAAGGCAAACCCATCAACTATAATACTTTGAAAAAAAACTATAATACTTTTCATTGCTCTAACATGCTTTTTTTCCATTGCTCTAAGAACAATATTGACGCAGAGTCGCAGACAGAAGCTAAGGATTCTGAACTCTAACATGTTTTTTTCATTGCTCTGGAGAAATAACAATTGCATGAGTTTAAGAAAATATAACATAACAAAGAAACCTATATCTATGCACTCTTTCAGCTACAACTATATGGAATAACAACATGAACACAACAAACAAATAGTCAGCTACAACAGAGGCACAACTTGGTCAAGCTAGATACAATTCACAAGTCTAAGCGCATACTAAATCATTTTAGATGATAATAAACAGATCACGTTTCAATCAACACAAAAAAATGCAAATGAGTGCTTGTGTTGCTGTTCGCCATCCTATTCCTCATTGTTTGACATTCATTAAACAGATAAACCACTATTGTAAACATGTACGTAAGCATTATAATCATTCAAATTGAAGAACAAAAGTGAGATATGCACACAACAATCAAAACACAGATCATACACTGAAAGCAAACTGAACCAAATCATGACTGAACCAAATTGAACTAACAAAGCATGCATTGAACTAACACACTAGCATGAAGTTTTGTCGGGTAAAAAATCATGGCTGAACCAAATTGAACTAACAAAGAATATGATAGGTTTGCATGACTTCAAAAAAGTAACCAATTTACTAGTCTAGATCCTCTAAACAAAAGCTTGAAGACAAGAAAATAAAATATAAACAAAGCTATAACACTAGTCCAGGATAAAAACGAAAATAAAATTTTAAAAAAATCCACATGACACGAAAAGCTTGAAGACTGCGGAATAATAGATCCTGAGCAAAAGAAAAAAAAATCCACAACAAAAAAAAATTCGTCTGCGAAATAATCAAATCAAATTATGTCAACATTGAATGAGAAGGAAGCTTGAAAAAGAGCAAAAGAGATCACTGAGATGTTATACCTCGGCCTCAGCGACGGGTGCGGGTGTCCCCCCAAAGTCGAAGATAGATCTTGAGCCTGATCCTGAGCCAGAGATAGATCCATGAAGAATTGAAGACTGCGGAGCGCTCGCGGGTGGTGGCTGTCGGCTAAGGAGAGTGAGAGAGAGTGAGAGAGGCGGACATAGACTAGAGCGAGAGAGAGGGATTGAGGGAATGAGGAACGACGGCTGGGACTGAGAGAGGAAATGAGGTTAGGGTTGAGGGTTGGGGACGGGTCGGGTAAACGGGTAGGGTTTGAGAATTAGGAAAATATATTCGGTCAGTTCGGGTCGGGTCGGTTTGAAAAGTTTTCAACCCGACCCGAATCGCCCTACTCATAAAATCGCTTTTTTCAGATCGGTTCGGGTCGGTCCGATCGGTTTTTCGGTTTGAACCGAACCATGCTCAGCC
>NC_033798.1:106155103-106172809 GCF_001876935.1 Asparagus officinalis | reverse complement strand
TAGGACCCGCCACTAATAATATTTTATTAGTAGGACCCGTTGCCTTTTTATTTTTCAAACATTGCAGCAACTTTCGATGGGATATTAAATAAGTGGGGGCCCGCCACTTAATTAAAATTCAACAATGACTGCTGGAGGCTGCTGACTAACAATCTCCCACTTGAAGATTTGATTGAGTATTAATCATATCTTCACATCATTCTTGGTTGCATCATCCAAATATCTTGTATCTTTGGCGTCTTGCATGGTCCTCAACGTTCGCAACGGATGACATATGAGACTGCATACAGCCTCACCTTCTCAAGCGAAACTGACTTGGTCAGCATATCAGCTAGATTGTATCTCGTAGCAATTTCACAAGTTTGAACTTGTTCCTGCTTTACCATCTCCGTATGGCATGATGCTTCATGCTAACATGCTTGGTCCGAGTAACGTCGTTCTCTGACAAGTGAATGGTACTCTGACTGTCGTAATGGATAAAGTATTTCTCAAAGCTTACCCTTAGCTCAAGAAGAAAAGCTTTTAACTATAACAACTCCTTTGCTGCCTCTGCTACAGACACGTACTCCACTTCGGTTGTTGACAAAGCCACAATATCCTATAACTTGAATCACCAACTTATCACTCCACCACATAAGATGAAGATGTAGCCGCTCGTGCTCCTTCTTGAGTCTATGTCCCTGACGTAGTCTGCATCACAAAAGCCTTCTAATTATAAATCCGTCTCATCATACTCAAGACAACGGTCAGACGAGTATTTCAAGTAGCGTAGAAGCTACTTGACCGCACCCCAGTGTTGTTTTCCCGGATTGCTCATGAAACGGCTCACAACCCCCACTCTTTGTATATGTAGACGGTAAAAAATACCTCTGCAAACTTGCGAGAAATTCGCCTGCAAAGAGAAATCGCCAACATAATTCGTTAGTACGGGTCCAAGCCGTGCGGTCGTCAAACGCACTCGTGTCCTAGGTTCGCCTGAATGATCGACTCGCCCGCACGAGTCGAGATCGACTAAATAACGGAAATTCACCTTTTTACAACTCGCCTGACCGAGTCTAAAATGGGATCCGCTTGCAAACCTCAAAGTCACCAGTATAGCTGGGTATCCGTTACCCCACGTGTCGGGGCGGGCTTTCCCATCTCTCTTGACCTGAAAGGAGAAGGCACAGTACTCCAGGCTCGTCGAGTAGCCGCTTACAGTACGAGTGATCGGACAGGTGCCAGATCAACCTGAACATTCATAAATGCAGCTCACCTCGTCCGTCCGAGTCAAGAGCTGGATCCGCCGGCATTCCGCGAGCTATCCAAACCCACTCGAGTACTGGGAACCCGCTTTCCCACCTCTCTCGACCTAAAGGGAGAAGGCACAGTATTCTAGGCCCGTCGAGTGGCCGTTTATAGTACAGGTGATCAGACAGACGCCAAATCAACTTGCGTGCTCATAAATGCAACTCAGCTCATCGGTCCAAGTCAAGAGCTGGAGTCGTCGGCGCGCAGTAAGCTGGCCAAATCCACTTGAGTAGTGGACAGCCGCTGTCTCACATACGAGGATGGTCTTTCCCACTCCTACGTGACATGATGTGAAGCACGACCCATCGAATGACCGTTCGAAGTACAGAGGGGTGGCAAGACGTCTCCAAACAATACATGGTCATATCCCATAATTCTAGGAGTGACCACGTGGTCTCTCCACCATTTAAGAACTTCTTCCAGCCACGAAGGAGAGGTTCAGAACTTCCTCCATCTACGAAGAAGAAGTTCAGCTGCTTTCAGCCATTCGGCGATTGGCTCATAGTTGAATCAGCTAATTGAACCACTAGCTCTCGAATCGGGTCGACTACCAGCTCTTTGCATAACCTTTGCACTGTAGCATCTCCTCTCAGTTCCAGGCCCTGATCGCCACCGAACTCGGAGAACCGAACTCCATTAACCTGAGCTCCTACTGTGTACTGAAGCTCTCCGGCAACCTCGGTCGAACCGTCCAAGGGAAGCAGACTCGGCACGAGAATCGAGCGAAGCATCCTGTAGCTACCGAAAGTCCCCACATTAAACAAGGAGGGCATTCCCTCTGCTTCTGTTGTAATTTTGATTTATTAGTTTGTAATAAGCTATACTTATTAATACAAACGAAGTTCCCTATTTTCGGGAGATCAAAATTTACATCTACAGAACATGGCGACCATAGTGGGAGAAGCTGTTTCTTCAACCGAAATGGTGGTAGCTCAGTTCGACGAAGTTGTTGTTGGGACAACTGTGGAGTCCCTAGAGATCGAGTTCGACTAAGCCAAGTACGAAGAGTACTTGTCTGTGTTAGACCTTAGAGGGGGGTGATTAGGGTCTTATGCTAATCTAATCCGATTAAATGCCAATTAAAATATATTAACAAGTTATCCTAGCAAGTATGAAATACAACAATGTATATGAGCTAGGATAAGCAACATGAACAACAAGATATATCCTAACAAAAAGATATAGGCAATGTATGTGCAAGGATATATAAACTCAAGTGTAAACAATCTAAACTAGATAGTGGCAATATAATCAACAAGCAATATACAAAGGCGATATAAGATATGAACATAAAAGAATGTGCGACAATGCAATCACAAACAAACAATATGATTACGGAGTTCGGTCCCCACGACCTACGTCTCCGCTCCTCACCTCGAGGAGATCTTCACTATCACAACCGGGTTTTCTACGTTCACCCGAACAACGTTTACACCTCACACTCGGTTTTCTAGCTAACCGAAAACTTTACAATCAACACACTATTGTAATCCCACTCTACACCCACTAAGTGTTGGACCTAGCCGTGTCTCCCTCAAGTGCTCGGTTACAACATCTCCCTAGGTTCGTCAACCGACGCCACTCCTCTTGGACTCGACCCCGTCTCTCACCACACACTTCTCTCGGTGTACAAGTGTATTACAAGTGAATCATCACAATTAGGCACAATACAAAGTGTTTGTTCTCTATAATGAATGAGAACGAATTATAAGCTCACTCTCTAAGTTACACAATCCCACAACCCAATTATACTATGAATGTAAATACAATAAGCTCAAAAGGTTGTGTGTGAACAAAGAGATATAAATCAAAACTAAACTCAATGTAGTTCTAGCTTAATAACAATGATAATCAAATATATAAAAAAGCTAGAAATAGAGTTTAGAAAACTTCTCAATATATCAAGAGTTGGAGGGAGAATAGTTGAATGCCCAAACACCAATAGATGATCTCCTCAAGCTCTTGTAGAATTGAATCACAAAAACAAACTCTCAATTTGCTTAAAAGCTTTTTAAACACACTTAAACCAAACTAAAACCCTTGTTAAAAACTTTATTAAACTTGATTAAAAACCCTCTTGGTTAGTTTAAGAGTTGAAGGCAATGGGGTACTTATACCCTCTCTCAACTCAGCCAAAAACCTGAGCAAAAGACAAAACACAACCCCAAGGCAACGGTCAAAAAACTAGCCGTTGGAAGCTGAAGGAACACTCGTCGGTCGACCGGAAAATTCGTCGGTCGACCGAAAATTTTCATCGGTCGACCGTACCGGTCGACCGACACTGATTTTAAAACATTGTTTAAAAATATCAAATAAATTCTAAAAAATGTAAAACTTTGGGGAATGATTGTAGACATGATAATAAACATGAAAATTGCATATACTTGAAAATATGATATACTTGAATTTTGATGTTTTGACATAAACCAACTTTTGAAACTTTATGAAATGTTTTTATAGACTTAGTAAAACATGTATAAACTGATATTGAAGTCTATAAACTAATAAGATAATATTTTCACAAAATTGCATATTCTATGCAATGTTATCAAAAACGCAATAGAAAATATGAAATATATAATTTCATATATATAACCATAAAAACTCAAAACACATGTATGTATATATATAACTATATATATACATAGAAAACAAAACTTATGTATATATATATATATATAACTATATATATATATACGAAGAAACCAATAAATGTGTGTGTATAGATATTGAGCTTAACATATTAAACACACATAATATAAATCCTAAACTAAATTACCCAAGCTTGATCTTGATCTTCATTGTAGCTCAACTTGGTACACGTTGTGGATGAAGCTGAACTTGGATCTTGAACTAGAATTTCATAAGCTTCACCGACATTCCGCCAACTTCCTTTGGCTATGATCGTTGAAGCTCTATTCCATCCATCCTCCAACTCGTTGTTTGTCTATAATAAATAAGAAAACACAAATACTAGACAAACAATATTAGTGGTAAATTGTTTGTTAAACATCATCAAAACAAGAAGGCCAACAATCTCCCCCTTTTTGATGATGACAAACAATTTACAAAAAGAAATATATGCATGAAGGAAATGAATATATAATTTATAATTCACATGCATATAAACAAGAAGGAATATACTCATAATATTTCTCCCCCTTTGACAATATCAAAAAGAGAACAAAAGAATTAAGAGAGCGAAAGCTCCCCCTATCAATAAGCATAGGTGAGTATAAAAAGATATAGGGATTGCCCCCCCTATCAAAATGCCATATGGAGAATATGAAATAAAGATCATGGCAAATATGTGAGCAAGCATAAAAGATATGATAACAATCATTCACATTCAAGAGATAATGAGAACACATATGAATATATCAATATGAAAAATAGTGTCTCATATCAAAG
Source organism: Asparagus officinalis (assembly GCF_001876935.1). NCBI lineage: Eukaryota > Viridiplantae > Streptophyta > Magnoliopsida > Asparagales > Asparagaceae > Asparagus > Asparagus officinalis. The sequence continues at coordinate 106,168,108 of NC_033798.1, read as the reverse complement.
ACCATAAAAACCATGTGTAAAGATAGATTTATGAAATCAAAAGAAAAGGAAAATATGAGAACCATGAAAAAAGTTTTCAAGTGAAAACAAATCACTCAAATGAAATCATAAATCAAGATTTGAGTCCAAAAAACAATGTTTGATCAAAAAGAAAAATTTTCTTTACATAACTTGATCAAACCACTCATAGAATACATTATAAAGCACGAATAGATGATCCATTAGCACAAACACATAAATATCATCATATAAGTGAAATTTAAAACATAATTTTCAAAACCAAGACAAAGAAAAATAAAAATACTAAAATTCTTGGTTTAAAATCAAATTTATTTTGGTACCCAAGTAATTTTGGTACCAAAAGGTTTAGGGACATGACCCCTATCATTAAAGCTCAAAGCCCTTGGGTTATGAACTCATTTGGGCGCATTTAGTGCACGGGTCCGATCATAGCAATAATTATACAAATGACCCATTCGATTGCAATAAGTACAATGAAGAGGATGCATTTGATTATGTTGACCATGTGGATGTGCAATAAGTACAATGAAGAGGATGCATTTGATTATGTTGACCATGTGGATGTGCACGAGGAACATTTGTAAATAAAGATGGTTTTTTAAGATTATTTTGCAAATGAGAAACATTTTGAAACAATGTTGGTCTACTTGAAATATTTTGCGATTTAGAAACTTTTCGCAAATCAAAACAAAACTTAGCTAAGTGACCAACTCTACCACAAAAATCACAATGATAAACGTGAGCATGCTTATGATAAGCAATAGGTGCATGTGTGTATACATGTGATGAAGAAACTTGATGAGATGCACAAGAAGGATTAACATTCTTATGTTTTTGTGCATTATAGAAAAATTTAGCTAAATGGCCTTTACGACCACAAATGGAGCATTTATAAACTTTGCTATACAAGTGTGCATAATTTATAGGTGATTTTTTAGTACTAGATTTAGCACACTTGTCCATAAGTTTCTTATGGTTATCAATGCATGTTTTTAAAGTTGAATCTAAGCATGATATGCGTTCCTTAACAAGATTCAAATCATCATTATGCACACCATCATTGATAATAGAAGTAGAGCATATATGGTTATCAAATTCATTTCTAATAGCTACTACTTCTAGTATGGCATTATCTCTTTCATGAGTTAACTTAGCAAAGTTTGAAAGAAAAGAATCATGATCCAATTTTAATTTTTTATTATTTTCTTTAAGGATCATATTCTCATTAGAAATAATATCAAACTTAGAAGTTAAAGACTCATGATTGGATTTCAAATTTTCATGCTTGCTTTGTAAATTAATGAAATCATTTTGCAATTTCTTGTAGGCATGCAATAATTTATCACTAGTACAAGCAAGTTCATCACTTAGGCATGCAATAATTTATCACTAGTACAAGCAAGTTCATCACTATATAAATCATTATCGGGTTCGAACTCGCAAACATCACTAGGGCTATCGCCTAGTGCTCGTGTGCATGAAGCTCCTTTAGAACTTGGAGCGGGATCCTCCAAACCTTGTCGGATTGCCTCCAAGTCTCCTTAATGCGCTTCTATGAATTTCCATAATGTATAAGCGCTATCAAAAGAATCAAGTTTGTTAGACATAAATGAATCAAATGCATTTAATAAAAATTCTAACATAAGCTTGTTCATAATAAACATCTTTTTATCATGTTTGCTCCACTTGGATTTCTCCAACGTGGGCATAATATAAGTACGATCAATGATTTCCCATAAATCGATATTTTTAGATTGAACAAATATTTTGAATCTAAAGAACCATTGAGCATAGGGGAAAACATTGAATTTAGGAGCAACACTAGAATCATAGCCTAAACAAGATGCATCATTCATATCCATAATTTGTAAAAATATGCAAGAAAGATACAAATATAATCAAAAAAAGATTAGCACAAAGAGATAACTTGGATCTTTAACTCAAGGCGATTAGACCTTAAATCAAAGAGCACCAAGCTCTGATACCAATTGTTAGACCCTAGAGGGGGGGTGATTAGGGTCTTATGCTAATCTAATCCGATTAAATGCCAATTAAAACAAATTAACAAGTTATCCTAGCAAGAATGAAATACAATAAGATATGTAAGCTAGGATAAACAATATGAGCAAAAAGAATATATCCTATATGATAAAATTATATATAAGGATATATAAACTAGCACAAGATGATATATCCTACACAGTGTCGGTTTTCAATGCTCACCGAACAACGTTCACTCCTCACACTCGGTTTTCTAGTTCACCGAAAACTTCACAACACACTCGGTTTTCTAGCTCACCGAAAACCTTACAACACTCACAATGTAACAAAATATAAATTTGTTCTCTACAATAGATGAGAACTCAATTAAGCACAACTCAATGTTACAATCTCTCACAACCCTAATATACTATGTATGCAAATACAATAAGCTCAAAGTGGGTGTGTGTAACAATGAGTAAATAAAATCAAATCAACTAAACTCAAATATAAAATCTAGCTTAAGAACAATAATAATCAAACAAGTATATAAATGTAAAGTTAGAGTTGAGTTTAGGAAAACTTCTCTAGATCAAGATGGAGAGATGGAGATTGAAGCCCAAACAAGAAGATAATCTCCTCCACTTGTAAAAACTAAAACAGCTTTAAACCAAACCCTTAAACAAGCTTAAAACAAGCTTAAACTCTTTTTAAAACCCTTGTTTAAAAACTTCTTTGCTTTTCTTGAAAGAGAGCAGCAATAGGGTATTTATACCCTCTCAAAAACTCAGCCAAAACCCAAACAAAAGACAGAAACAGCCCCAGCAAAACAGCTCAGGAAATAGCCGTTGGGAAAGCAACGGCTCTATTGGCGGTCGACCGGCGAAAATATCGGTCGACCGCTATCTAGGACAAAAACGAGAAAAACAGGTATAGACTTATCCGGTCGACCGGTGCGGTCGATCGAAGGAAGCTCTCGGTCGACCACGGCGGTCGACCGACGAACTCTCTGCTGCCCAGTGAACAAATGAACAATTGAGCGGTCGACCGGTGCGGTCGACCGAAAACTGATATAAGAAAATCTGATTTGCTGATTTTAAAATGCTATTTAAAAATATCAAATAAATTCCAAAAAATGTAAAACTTTGGGGAATGATTGTAGGCATGATAATAAACATGCTACAATGACTGGTTTCCAAAAAGGACTTCCCAAATGAAAAATATCATTATTTTGCAAAATAGTCCAAAACATGAAAATATGAGATACTTGAATTTTGATGTTTTGACATAAACCAACTTTTGAAACTTTGTGAAATGTTTTTATAGACTTAGTAAAACATGTATAAACTGATATTGAAGTCTATAAACTAATAAGATAATATTTTCATAAAATTGCATATTCTATGCAATGTTTTCAAAAACACAATAGTAAATATGAAATATGTGATTTCATATTATAAACATGAAAACTCAAAAACTATGTATGTATATATATAACTATATATATGCATAGAAACCAAAACTTATGTATATATATATAACTATATATATATACAAAGAAACCAATAAATGTGTGTGTATAGATATTGAGCTTAACGTATTAAACACACATAATATAAATCCTAAACTAAATTACCCAAGCTTGATCTTGATCTTCATTGTAGCTCAACTTGGTACACGTTGCGGATAAAGCTGAACTTGGATCTTGAACTAGAATTGCATAAGCTATACCGACATTCCGCCAACCTCCTTTGGATATGATCGTTGAAGCTCTATTCCATCCATCCTCTAACTCGTTGTTTGTCTATAATAAATAAGAAAACACAAATACTAGACAAACAACATTAGTGGTAAATTGTTTGTTAAACATCATCAAAACAAGAAGGCCAACAATCTCCCCCTTTTTGATGATGACAAACAATTTACAAAAAGAAATATATGCATGAAGAAAATAAATATATAATTTATAATTCACATGCATATAAACAAGAAAGAATATACTCACAATATTTCTCCCCCTTTGACAACATCAAAAAGGGGACAAAAAGAATAAGAGAGCAAAACGCAACTTACCCGACATCGGTAGGCTCTCCAAATCAGGTGCGCCGACCGAGAATGACGGGGCCACCCACTCAGGTGGACTTCGCTTCTCAGGTCACATCCCTGATGCGAATAAACCACCCCACGCGAGTGAGCCTACCCATATAGATGAACTCCCGAAGGCTGGCGAGCCTCGCCATGGCCCTTTGACGGATGAACGTAAAGACAAAGCAGTAGGCGACACCTCGCAAACCCGCCTGCACGAGCGAGGGGTTGAAACCCACCTACACACTGGAGTTCGCCCGAATGCAAAAATCCGCCTGTCAAGACGAGATCGCCTAACTCCAGTACTAAAATGCTCCGTTCAGCGTGCACCAGAGAGTACACCCGAAGCTCTCTCGCGCGATCACCCAGGCGATCCTTCTGGTGCTGGGGGTTGTCACCTACCACCTACGGAAGACCTCCGGGGATACCTGACTCGCAAGCGCACCATACACGAGGCAAATCCTCAATGCCATTGCGAAAGACTCATCCAGACAGTACTCGCCGACTGTCAATGCATAGGAACAGCGAGGCCTTCAGTGTTCGAGAGACTTTCTCGACAGCCTTCCCGACCAAAGCCCTCCCGTCGAAAGCGTCGTCAACAAAAAGGACACGCTGCCGATGACCTAGAGCTCCCGTCCGCTACAATCAACATGACGGATAGGGGTAAAGTGGTACTTTCCGACTCTCCAGATTCGGACTCCGTCCTGGGGCCTAATCCTCGGCTTGTTCAGCACGGACAAGACGACATATACCAGCGTACCCATAGTCGCAAGGGGGTAAGCATCGGGTTTGATTACTCTACCCTAGCACCTCCCTCCTACGGCGAAGACGAAGTTCACTCGGCGGCAGCCACGTCTAAAACCTCACACTCAAGTCAGGACGCACTGGCAAGAGTACATATAACTGAACTCACCCATGAACAGACGGTAGCCCAAAAGCTCGAGGAGCAACAGGCAACCATCGGTTCCCTGAGAGAGATGATGGAACAACTTCTAAACAAGAAGAAGAAGAAGAAAAGATCCCAGCGTGCCTTACCCCGGCGAACAGGGGATAAGGAGTGGGTACCTCCCCATCGTTCAGCGACTGAGACGGAAGATAACAGTAATCCACAATCCTTTTACTCTTCCAAGACGTCGCTAGGAACCTCGCATACAGGGGGTGGTACCCACGACAAGAGGTTCGACGAGTTCCAAAACTAGCTCAACACGCTGAAGCTTCAGCAAAACATGAACAAACTGGGGGTGGTCCGACCCTACCCTGTCTAATGGGATACGGTCCCCTATCCGGCGAAGTTCAAGCCAATTAGTTTTGGTGCAATTTGACGACAAGGGCTCGCCATCGCAACATATTTACTACTTCATGGCACAGACCATATTCCTTACGGGGAACGATGCTATTCTCACTCGGCTATTTATAGGCACCCTCAAGGGGGTGGCCTTTGAATGGTTCCACAAATTAGAACCCAGCTCTATCAAGTCATGGGCCAATGTTGAAAGGCTCTTCCTCGCCCGCTTCTTCGACGATGACACGGAGGTGTCAATGGCCACCCTCCTCGCCGAAAAACAACAAAAGTCGGAGTCAGTCAACGACTTTGTGAAGAGGTTCCGAAACCGATCAGTCCACTATCGGGACCAAGTTTCTGAATCCACACTGATCGAGATGTGCCGCAATAATCTCTCGATCCACATCCTATCCAAAGTGGGTGCGGTAGAAACCCGGACATGGAAGGAGCTTGTTCGCTAGGGCGAGCAAGTGGAAAACATGATCAAGAGATTAGAGGCTGAAGAGCCGCAATCCAAGAAGGGAGCCGCGGAACCCTCTGTGCCAAAGAATCCTCCTCGAACGAGGGGAAAAGAGATCATGGCCGTTGATTCTACCCCGGCGTCGAAAACTGCTCAGAAGCCAAAACCCAGACAATTCGAGCAACGCCCCCCGCGGCAATATGACTTCAGAGAAGATCAGGTAGTGGCGACATTCGACACTCTACTCAATAGCGGGCGAATTAAATTGCCAGAAGCTACGAAGCCCGAAGAGGCGAACAAAACCAACGACCCGAGTTACCGTGCCTATCACAGATTCCTTAGCCACCACACGACCAAGTGCTACGTCCTCAAGGATAAGCTCCAAGCCCTCTACGATACGGGGGTCCTAAAGAAGGAGAAAGTTCAAAAGCAGGTGACCATGAATATGATCACCTTGAGCTTTGGGACAGATCTCCCGGAGGTCCAAGCTTCGGCAGGGGTAATTCCTATCCCCAAGGCAGTCTTGAAGATCACCAATGATGATCCTCACAACCAGCGAGGGAAAGGTTTAGCTCCGCAGATCCTGCCATCGGGTCAGGTGATGTGGGTCCATCCGGACCTCCTCAACGATGAACAATGGGCTACAAGGCCCTCGAAAGAGGCTAAGGGAAAACATTGTAACGTCGCCTCCGCCATCCTAGGTGGGGAAAGACAGCAATGACCGTCCTGTCTGACTCCGAAGAGGAAACCATTGTCCTCGTCACGAGAGCAGGGAAGGAATTCGCCAAGGAATACCCCACGAGGGAGGAAAACCCGGCGGTACCTCCCACGAGGCCAGCCATGACAACCCCTCCCAATCCGAATAGGCCAAGCTCAAGCCGCCAACCTTTCTGTTTCAATGTACTCGCACAGCTGAAAGGCATCCCCGCGCGAATTACCATGTACGACCTCCTACGGCTATCTAGGCCTACCCGAGAGGCCCTGCAAGAGGCATTGGCTGACTCGGAGGCCTTCTCCACCCACTTCTCGAGGGAGGAGGACACAGAACAAGAGTGTGTGACGTGTTGCCAAACCATCAAGAGACGGGTCCCGTGCATCACTTTTACTCCTGAGGACATGCTCATCAAGAGCACGTCTCATGATCGACCGCTATACTTCACGGGGTATGTCGGTTCGTCGAAAGTGGATCGAATTCAGGTCGACCCGGGTTCTGCATTGAGCATCGTTCCCTTGAAATTGATCAAACACTTGGGAATACTGCCAAGGCACCTATCTTCGACCACTACGACCATCTTTGGCTTTAACGCCATGGGGACTCGGCCGCTCGGCAAAATCCGCCTGAAGTGTTGAATAGGCGACATGAAGACAGAGGTGACCTGCTACGTTATTGACGCCGAGCCTTCCTACAACATACTCTTAGGACGTCCGTGGATCCATGGCAACCGGATAGTTCCATCCACCTTGCACCAATACCTGAAGTATGTGGACGATTACGAGCAAGTGAAGACGGTAGTGGCCGACAAGCAACCCTTCAAAGGCATCGAGAACTACTTCACGGATTCTCTACTGTACCAAGACCTCGACGAGCCACCGGCAGAAGAGCTGGAGAGTGTCAACGAGGCAGATAGCGAGCCTGAGTATGGCGACAGCCTAATCCTGAACGACTTTGAGTCAATTGTAATCGGTTACGAAAGTCACAATGTAACCAATGCTGTTTAGGCGGAGGAAATTATCATAAATGAGAAGTCCAACTTTGCTTATTTGTCATCTTGCTCCACGTCTGAGGATGATACACCCAATAACCTATGGTCAAAACTCAACAGCGATCCCTCCCTGCACTTGCCAGTATGCTCATCATACGTCACTAAGGCACAGCCGATCAAGTCATCGCAAGCTGTGCTCGTCGTGCCAGCCCGGAATAATTATCGAAAAGATATTATCTTCGGTCAAATCGATCACCCCCTGCGCACCTTATGGGATGAATCTGAAGACGAGGATCCCACGCCTCAGTTTTCACAATATAGTCAAGTTGTGAAGCGCATGATGAGCTACATGGGGTATGACCTTACTCGCTTAGAAGGTCTGAATTACGGCCGAGGGTGCAAAATGGTCATCCGACCTACTTATGTACCCAAAGGTAAACCCTCAAACTACTTCAATAGGACTCGGAGAGGCTTAGGATACTCCTCCTCATCGGATTTGTGCTGTTACGTCAACGAGGATTCCGACTATGCATGTTCGGGAGATCGATCGTCGACGACCTCGGCATGGGACTGAGACGTCAGCGTGAGGGATCTATTTGGTAACCTTACGGTCAACATGGCTGCGATGGATCCCGCCAAAATGGCGGAGGATGGACAAGTCCCGCTTTATGACGAGACATGGGATCGTCATGTTAACGCCCAGTGGAATAGTCGCTTCGAGCAACGTGAACCACCGACCGAAGACGAAATCCTCCAGGTGAATATGGGTGATGAGACGAATCCCAAGCCCATATTCATCAGCGGCAGTTTACCTCCCTAGGAAAAAGAGGACCTCATTGCCCTCATACGGGAATACATTGACATCTTCGCATGGAATTACGAGGACATGCCCGGCCTGGATCCGCGGGTCGCCACGCATCGCCTCAACATCGACTCAGACGCCAAACCAGTCAAGCAACAGGAGAGGCGGTTTCGCCCTCAGATCATGGAGGCGATCGAGGCCGAAGTGAAGAAATTGATCGAATCTGGTTTCATCAGGGAGGAGCAACACCCCGACTGGGTGGCCAATATTGTTCCGGTCCTGAAGAAAAACGGTAAGATTTGTATCTGCATCGACTTTAGAGACCTTAACGCTGCGTGCCCCAAAGACGAGTTTCCCCTGCCTATCACGGATGTCATCATAGACAACACATGCGGGTTCGAGAGGATGTACTTCATGGATGGTTTCTCAGGGTACAATCAAATCAAAATGCACCCCGAGGACGAGAAACACACTTCATTCAGAACTCCTATGGGGGTGTACTACTACACTGTTATGCCCTTCGGACTCAAAAACACTGGCGCAACCTACCAGCGTGCCATGAGTACGATCTTTCGAGATTACTTGTGGAAGACAGTCGAATGCTACGTGGACGACCTGGTCATGAAGAGTCGCTGCGAAGAGGACCACCTCCAAGACTTGAGGGTAATGTTCGAACTCATGAGGACTCATCAACTTAAGATGAATCCCACAAAATCGTTCATGGGAATGTCTAGCGGCAAATTCCTCGGTTTCGTCATCATGACGAAAGGAATCCGGATTCACCCAGACAAGGTGCGAGCTATCCAAGAGCTTCGATCGCCCCGAAATCTTAAGGAGTTAAGAGGCCTTCAGGGACAGTTGGCTTACATCCGAAGGTTCATCTCAAATCTTTCGGGCAAATGCCAACCCTTCTCCAAACTAATGAAGAAAGATACTTCCTTCGTGTGGGACGAACCTTGCCAAAAGGCCTTTGAGGACATCAAGGCTTATCTCTCAAACCCGCCTGTCCTTATGGCGCCGATCTCAGGAAAGCCATTCCTCATATATATATGGGCCATGGAGCATTCTCTTGGCACAAAATGACGATGCGGGCTACGAGCAGGGCATCTACTATCTAAGTAGAACCCTGCAGGGCGCCGAACAGCGGTATCCGATAATCGAAAAGGAATGTCTAGCCTTAGTGTTCGCCATCCAAAAGATGCGGCACTACCTGGTGGGCCAGACAATCCACATCATTTCCCGGATGAACCCCATCCGAGTTTTCATGACGCAACCCGCGGCATTAAATTAGCGTCTGGCTAGGTGGGGCACTTCTACTGTCTCAATATGACATCCATTTCATGCCATAAAAGTCAGTCAAGGGGCAGGCCATCTGCGATCTCATGGCTAGTCACCCACTGGGGGTGAAGACCGACCTATTTGAAGATCTACCAGATGAACCCCCCGAAACCAACGTAACTTCGTCACCAGAGGTGTGGCAAATGTTCATCGACGACGCGTCTCGCGTAGGCACGAGTGGCTCAGTTGTTGCAGGAGTGGGGGTGGTCCTCACCTCTCCGCATAACCACGTGTTACCCCGAGCCTTTTCTTTGATGGAGCCATGCACCAACAACGTAGCTGAATACAATGCGCTACTCATTGGGCTCGAATTAGCAAAAGAATTAGGGATAAAATGTCTTGAGGCTTACAGTGACTCCCAACTCATTGTCAAGCAGGTAATTGGAGAGTACGAGGTTAGAAATGACGATCTGATCCTACTTCACAAAGCGGTTATCAAACTAGTAAAGTCATTTGAGAGCTTCCACATCGAGCACGTGCTACGTTCCAAGAACACGCATGCAGACACTCTTGCATCCTTGGCGGCCAACCTGGCTCAGCCACTAGGGACGACCCAATGGGTCACAGTGGCGAGCCGAAAGCTCTTTCAACTAAAAGACGTCCCAGAAGTGAACGCCACCCATCAAGTCCCGGATCAGCCCGATCTGGAGGACTGACGCCTTCCGATCATCGATTATGTTCTATACGGCATGTTGCCCGAAGACACAAGGGAGCGAGAGTCTGTCCGACGACGTGCCTCGAGGTTTTACTATGATTCGACCACCAAAACGTTATATCGGAGGTCGTACGATGGCTTGTTGCTTCGATGTCTTTCAAAGGCGGAGGCGCAGGAGGCCCTACGCGAAGCCCATGACGGCACTTGCGGGGCTCATCAGCCTGGACCCAAGCTTTTGGATCGCTTGGTTAGCGACGCGGTCGCTTACGCAAAGCGCTGCCACGAATGCCAAATCCACGCCAACTACATGCATCAATCTTCCGAAGACCTGCACCCAACGAAGGCGTCGTGACCCTTCGAAGCATGGGGGATGGACATAGTCGGGCTAATATCCCCGCCGTCGGCGAGGGGCCACTGTTTCATCCTCGCGATCACCGACTACTTCTCTAAGTGGGCCGAAGTCATCCCCTTAAGAGAGGTCAAGACTAATGATGTGATCAAATTTATCAAACACCATGTCATATACCGATATGGCGTACCCCGGTGTATTATTCATGACAACGGCACGCAATTCGTCAGCCATGCATTCACCAGGTTTTGTGACAAGTTCCGAATACAGAACCTCTCCTCCACGGCCTATAATCCTTCGGCGAACGGCTTGGCCGAGGCCTTCAACAAAACAATTATCAAGATCTTGACCAAGCTGACTTCCACTAGCAAGCGCGATTGGAATGAAAAGCTGGACGAGAGCTTGTGGGCATATCGCATAACGGTTCGCACACCGACTGGCAACACGCCCTACTCATTGGTATATGGCTGGAAAGCCGTGTTGCCATTAGAGATCCAAATTCCATCCCTCCGCGTCTCTCTGGCAATGGGGATGATGGTTGAGTATAATCACCAATGACAACTCACGGAGCTCGAATCGTTGGACGACAAGCAACTAGAAGCTCAACAGCACATTGAGTTCTATCAAGCCCGAATGGCCAAGGCTTTCGACAAGAAAGTCAAACGCCGAGCCTTCAAGGAGGGAGAACTGGTACTAGCCGTTCGCCGACCGATGATCCTCACCTCTAAGAAGAAGGGCAAATTTTAGCCCAAATGGGAAGGACCGTTCGTAGTAGGGACAGTCTACTCGAATGGAGCCTACCGCCTCGTCAAGCCAAATGGCGATAAGATCATGATGCCCATCAATGGCAAATACTTGAAGAAGTACTACCCTTAGTTCTCCTCCCAAACTCCCATGAGTGCAAGAGTCTAAACTGGTCCTCATATCCTCCAACTGGTATAAGAGGTTAAACTATTCCCTATGAGCTAGGTTCCCAGTTATGGCGAACCGTTCAAATCAGGCGATCCTATAAGGCTAGGCGAACCCCACTTCCTAAGCCAGGTTCCCGGTTATGGCGAACCGCTCAAACCAGGCGAACCTAACAGTTTAGGCAAACTCCACTTCTCGAGCCAGGTTCCCGTTTGTGGCGAACCTCTCAAAACAGGCGAGACTAGCAGTTCAGTTGGGCTGCATCAGACTCCCATTATCACGTTAACATCACACCTCTGACAAAATCAACTTACCAATCCTCTTCAGAAGGATGGTAAGTCCTCAAAGTCGTTCCAATCACGACAATCCCTGTCACGTTAACATCAAACCTCTGACGAAATTAACTTACCAATCCTCTTCAAAAGGATGGTAGGTCCTCATAGTTGCTCAAATCGTAACAAAACCCCATCAGGTTAATGATCACCTCTGATGATTAGCACCGTTATTCCTACGGGTAACATAGCCTAAGTAATAACCTACCACGCGACGTGTTATTACTTCGGTCAATAGTCACACTCCTACGTCCCTGAACTACCATAACTATGCCGGAAACCCTAACATTCCCTTAGGATAACCGATGAGTAGTAGCCTACCATGCAACGGCTCCTACGACAATCGATCGTCACATTCCGACATCCCTGAACGATTCGATTATCATCTATGTCGTCGCCCACCCAGACGACGACAATGGTCAAGGGCGGCTCGGCAGGCAACATGCCCGTCGGTTCCCCAAACAACAACTCGCCAAATGAAGAGTCAAAGTTGGGTCCTTCAGTTGACTGCATGCACGAACAATTGTTCTTTTCTTTGAGCCAAGTGTTACCCTCTCGGTCATTTGAGCTACAATACGAAAATCAGAGTTAACCTGATCCCACGCCGTGAGCAACCAAGGGCGAAAAAGGAGCCTAACGACTAAGTCTAAAGCAGAGTAGTCGAAAGCTCGCCATGTTGCTGGGAATGGCATGAGTAGCTCGACTCGAGCACCAAACAACGCAGGCGAATCCAACATGAAGATCAAACACAGATCAAGTGCATGCCAAACACAGCAAGAAGAACAAAATGCAGAGCAGTAAAAAGGCAAGCCAAAATGTGATAGGCCATTACGGGCCAAACTTACATAAAGTTTTGAAAGTGTAAACACGCCTAGCGTTAACAAAATTACAAAACTACGAACACTACATCAATTTCAAGAGGCTGAAGTTGTCGATCTTCGCCTTTCCGGCCGCGAGCTCTGCCGCCCGTCTAGCACGAGTCTCCGCCTCTTGCCTCTGCAGAAATCTGGAAAGGGCAGCATAGCCATCCTCTTCCTCCTAGCGAAGAAGTCGAAGCCCCTCTGCGACCGCTTCGGCAGCATGGCTGAG
>NC_033798.1:106148172-106154103 GCF_001876935.1 Asparagus officinalis | reverse complement strand
GCTTCCAGGACATCGATGGAGAGGTTATTGTGGCATGTTTGCAGGATGAACTCCTCTGTAATAGGATCTTTGCAATTCATTGCTTTGTTACGGAAACGTTTGACAAAATTATCAACTGACTCTCCGTCTTCTTGCTTCTCATCCAAAAGGGTTCCGATTGACACTTCGGTGTCATCATCGAAGAAATTACTGAGGAACAAACTTTCCATGTCATCCCAGCAATTGATGCTCCCTGGCTTGAGCCGTCGGTACCAATCGAATGCGGGCCCACGAAGGGTGCCAACGAATGACCGAACCATTAAAGCATCGTTTCCAGAAATCATGCCTAAATGAGACTTGAAATAAATCAAGTGTTGAATCGGCGAACTCTTCCCTTCAAACGGTGTGAAGTTAATCAGATTGAATTTGGTCGGGTATGGTATTGAATCCCATTCCCTCGGATAAGGACATGGAATACCCGTCTTCTTAACTTCTTGAGCCGTCATCAAAGCATTGATTTTGTCTTCAAGTTTTTGCATTTTCCCGTCATCGTCTTCATTTCTTTCTGAATGATGTCGAGTAAAGATAATTGGACCACCCCCAGTGAGAGGTGCTATTGAACCACCCCCAATATCGTTATTGGGAGGATCCGTTAAACCACCCCCAGCGTTATTGCCATTGGGAGGTGTATCAGCCATAATGACTTCATCCACCTCTGGATCACTGTCATCTACAACATTCCGAGTGTGATGGCTGGATTCAGCTCGCTGATTGGACTCAGGAGGTTGAGGTTGTTGAGTTAGCAACTCTCTCATTTGTTGAATAGCTAACCCCATCTCTGTATTTATCCCAGCTCTAATTTCTTCACGTTGCTTTGTTAGAGCTTCTTGAAGCATTTGAGCAAATTAATCAGAGGTGATCGTGAGTACTTCTCTGGTTTGTCCTGTGCTAGACATTGTATCATCAGAAGCAATGGCTGAACAAGTGTCTGAGAATTCATCATCCGAGGACATTCCTTCTTGCATTCTCTTGTAGTCTCTGCGTCTGATAGCTCCTAATTGGAGTCGAGACATCCTTTGAGCAATTCTTGGATTGACTTTTCCTTTCGGGGAAAAGTCGGGATTTGAGTCACTTGAATGCTGTTTAGACTTTCTTCTATCAGCCACGTTGATGGTGACTTCAGGGAATTCATCATTTTGGACAGCTGCTCTTCTTTTGCGGAAATGTCTCGGCTTAGGTTTCGATAATACAGAGACTTTTCGTGGGATGACTTCTCGTTTGAAACAGTCACATTCTGATAATGCTGTTTTAACGAGTCGCGCACAGGAACAACGAGAGTTTATCTCTCGAATAACTCTCTTTCGAAAATTATTCACAACTTCAACTTGATAATACGATTCATCGGTATGATTGCCAAAAAATCGTATCGTCTGTTGGTATGATCTCCCAGGTATGACGATATCATTTGGTGAATGCGTCTTCTTCTGGGGGTATAAAACCTTGTTGGCATTCTCAGGACAATTTATTTTTGTCCTTGAGCGATCCAAGGTTATGTCAGGAGTCGCACGTCTAAAACCACCCCCTTGCGGGTATGGAGTCTTAACGGGCTCCGAATGCTGATTTTGCATAAGTCCAGACTTCAGAATCCAAACTTGGCGGAGTTTTGGTGATTCTTTGGTCACCGTTTCCTTCCTCCTTTCTCGTCTTTGTTGTAGGAGAATTCGGACATGAGCAGCATTTGCACGACGTTTTTGTATACGTTCTTTGAGGGTCGAACGAGTCCTTTTGACAATAGTCCATTCCTCCGTCGTGAGTTTAGCAGAGACATGAATGATTGGTTGTTGAGACAACTGAACCACTCGATGTCTCCTCGACTCTAGGTCCGCGTGGTAACGAACCCCGTCGGTTTGTTCCAATGCCTTAGCCATTTGGCGAGCGTGGCGTTGGCGTTGTCTCTGACGAGCTCTTTTCGTCAATGTCGGCGTGCTTTGATTCGATGACTCTTTAACTAGATAAGAGCCATTGTGAGCAGAGGTGTTGCGAGTGAAATTCTCAGCAACAATCAAGCAAGAGTCTTCATTTTGTGCCTTCTTTGGCATGTAAGTCTTCCTCAATTGTGAGATCCTCTTGTACTTGCGAGACAATGAAGATCTTGAAGAGGATGATGAGAAATATTCCTCAAACTTGGTTTGGTCGAATTCGTATTCGACCATGGATTCAACTGGAATCTTGATCGGCTGCGACACGACGGTCTCGGCAGCGAGACCGTTGGCTCCCACTGTGGTCGCCAGTTTGTTTTCGCCAAAAGTCGAATTTGTTGTCGAATTCATTATATCTTCGGTCGATTACAATAAATTCAAAGAAAACAGCCTTTTTATAAGACTCTTTTACACAACAAAAAGAAAATTACAACTCTTGAGAAAATAAACGCAGGATCGTTGTTTGGATCACTGCTTTCGTGGGATCTTTGCCTGTGCCGGGAGCGCTTTGACTCGTGGACCACCAAATCACAGATTCTGATTGAACCGTGAGGGGTTTATGATTCTGACTTCGTTTATCGAAGTGAGAAATTGAAACGATATCTTATCGATGTAAGATAGTCGTTCTTCTTGAAATCAAGTCAACGAGACAGTAAACACTGTCTCGGAAACAGTAATCGCCGGCAGTTTTTTCGTTTTAACTGCCTTTCCACGTTTCCAACTCTGTTATTTTGGCAGTTATCAACGTGATTCTCGCCCACGACGTTTCCCACGTTCTTGAACAGTTGATGGCCACGTGTGGGGCAGTTACAAAACCAATTTCTAATCTTTTGAAAGCTGTCTCGCGTGCGAGACAGCAAAGTCTGTCTCGCACGGCGAGACAGCAAAGCCTGTCTCGCACGGCGAGACAGCAAAGGCTGTCTCGCACGGCGAGACAGTCTATACTTGTGTTCTTTTGTTGATTTTTTGGATGATCTTCTCCCCAGCTGTATTTGGATATCTTTCAGCATTTTTTGACGCCTACGGTAAGTTTTAAAATTTTACAATTTTAGATGCTTATTTATAATTTAAACTTTTGAGGGTGTTTCTATTATTTTTGAGATAATAAGATGTTAACCGTAGATTTTAAATTCTTCGTTGTTAATTTCTTGATTTTATGTTTGTTGTTTTAAGTTTTTAAACGACGGTATAGTTTTTATAATTTTAAACATTTCAGAGTATTTTGTGTAATTTTAAAACTTTTTAGGTTTTTTGCAATACTTTATGTATTATAGTACGTTAGCTACGTAGAATTTTTTTATCTTTACAAACTAATACCATAAAAAGATATTTTAAATATTTTTTTAATATATTTTTTTAAATTGTTAAGCTATAGATAGTTCATGTAAGATTAGAATAGGATATAATTATGATTACGTATAATATCTTTATCTTTACAAACTAATACCATAAAAAATGTTTTAAATAGTTTATTAATATAATATTTTTAAATTGTTAAGCTATAGATAGTTCACGTATGATTTAGATAGGATATAATTATGATTAGGATAAATTAATATATAAATAAAATATTTAAAATAGTGAAGGATAATATTGATCATAGAAAGATTTTCACCAACTCGTGCTTTTAAAATAAGTATGATATGATATGACATGATATGATTATTCTACTATTGGTGTGTGATGGATAGATAGGTCACAAGTTCAATGGCTCTGAGGTCCAGTTTTCACAGCTATGTCCCTAAAAGATTTGAATTTTCACAATAATCTTCGCCAAATCCATGAAATTATAACCCAATTATCATCCTCAAAAGTAATAGTTTATTTGCATAACTATTTTCAAAATCCTGTAAGTTCTCACACATAAACTCTTATAATTTATCTCATACTTCTTTTTATTATTTGATAAGACTTAAGATTGGGAACAGAACGTATGTGTTTTATATATGTCTCATCCTTTAGCAACTATTTATAATTTAAATAAAGATTATAATTTAAATAAAAGTTGTAAGAATGTAACTCTCATAGGGCAGATGATAATCTTTTACTTCAATTAATTACAAGAATGCGAAAATTTTATATTGTGAACGAATAGATTATCTCTGGAGTCAAACTCAAATCGCTAAGCAAATGGTGAGGGGGAAAATTTTCTAAGTTACTATATTAATAATAGGAACAATTATATCTAGGCCCCAAATTTGAACTTTCAATGTGTCACAGCCCCTCCTTTTTTTTAATGTGCTTCAGTACATTTTTTAAAAAAAATTATGTCCAGACCCCTCCATCATGATTCCAGCTCATGATTAGACATATCAGCTCATGATTAGACATGTTAGCTCCTAAAAATCCGATTTTACCCTCTTCTCTTTCTCATGCCAACGGATGTTAACTGTTATAGATAACATATTAACTGTTATAGATAACATGTTAACTATTATATATAACATGTTAACTATTACAGTTCACACATTGAGCTTAAACGAAAACTATTAGCACATCCTTCTCCTCCCCCATTGGCACGTGGGCCACGTCCAGCATCTTCGCCAAGCCCCCATCATCTGAAAATGCTTGGAGAACGGAGGCGGGGAGGAGTGGGGGGGGAGGGAGGCGGGGCGGGAGGAACGGGGCGGGGGAGGCGATAGAGGGGAACCAGAACTCGCGTGGGAGGAGTGGAGAAGGGTAAAATGGGGATTTTGTATGAAAGTTTGCATGAGAACTTGGAGAGGGCTTGAGAAACAATTTTTCAGAAAATGGGTGGTGCAGCACATGTGTAAAGTTGGTGTGGGGGGGGGGGGGGGGACAATGTTTCCTTAATAATACACCAATGTGTTTTCGATTTGAATTATTGCATTACACTAATTTTTGATTCCAGAAAAATAGTTCAATACATGCGATTCATATCATTAATTATAAATAAATGCAACAAATATCAATCCTGGGGTATTCGGAAATTTGCAATGAACAAGTATAAGGGATACTTCTTCTTCTTTTTCGGATGCTTCTAGATCACTTCCTTGTATTATGGTAATCTAGACATATTTTGTCTTGGGTTTGCAAAGTCATTGAACGATTATAAGGAATCTTTTCTATAAATAGTAGCCTAGCTGTCATTTTTTTAAAAAACTCTCTCTCTGGCTATTCATAGATAGAGACAAACTTTAAGAAAAGTAGTCCGCGTGGGCATTGTAACCCTCTTTCCCCTCGCCCCCTATATAAACCTCCGATTCTCATCTTCGTCTCCGTCGCTCATAATCGACTCTCTCTATTATATCTCTTCAATCCTTGGTTCCTCCATTGTATACTTCTTCTTTTATTGAAAAAAAAAATTTTGATCAATTGGGCCCTCAACACATAAAATTTTATTTTCCAGTTGTAATGTGAGTTCCTCCTCTCTCTTTTACTCCATATTTATCTAGTATTTTAGATCTATTGTAGATCTTTGTTGGGTAGTAATAAAGATTTTTTTAAATTTTATTATTGGTCATCTACCATAAAAAATAAGGGGGGAAAGTTCTTGATCATTGTATTGGATTGAAGATCTAAAGAATAACCCATCGGAATTATTACTTTAGATACTGGTTCTACTAGGTTTTTAATTGTTGTTGTTTTTTTTCCTCCACGGCAGATAATTTTCCTAGGGTTTGAGAAAAAAAGTATATGTACGGAGTTTAGGCTGTATAATTAGCAGATGTTTTGTTATGTAAATTCTGATTGTTATTCATAGGAAATCTTTGTATGATGATTTATATATTATTCAGGCGCTCTATCTTGAATAGAGTGCTTTTATTAAAATTAGAAAGATGATATGCAAAACTAGATTCATGAATCAGTACACTCGTTCTCGTTTAATCTTAACTTCTCGCTAAATATGTAGATTAAATTATGTTGCTGGAAAAAGAATTGCTAAAAAAGGTTTTTTTCCCCGTTGGAAAGCTAATTAAGAAAACAATGCCTTTTGTTGGTTCTGCATATA
>NC_033798.1:106122026-106148162 GCF_001876935.1 Asparagus officinalis | reverse complement strand
GAAATATGAGGAGAATAGATTCCATATGTGGCTTCTTATTATACATGGCAGAGAATAAGAACGGGAGTTTTCCACCTTGTTTTGTTCCTCTATAATATTTTTGCCCTTGGAATTTGGGATGTAAAATTTTTGGTTGTTACCCACTGTAATTAAATGTTTCTACCTTTCGGCATTAGATTCTACATTCTGCATTTTAAGTTTAATCTATCTACATATAAACTATATTTCCCTAAAAGAGAGCACTCTTTTTTTTTCGGTATTTGTTTCTTTTGGACTCCAATTAAACTGTGCCTTGAGAAGGTTTCTACCAATATAACTTACTTTCCATTGTGCCTTAGACTATTTGGGGCTTCTGAATGATAATTCTGATATCAATATGCTCTTCTCTTCTAGTGCATTTCCACCTTTAAATTTTAAAAAAAAAAAACATTCCTATGATATCTTCTTTCTTGGTCATCATTAGTTCGTCTATGGTTCGTTTGATGGTTGTTATTTTACTTGGTTCTACTTTTGTTTCATACAGTTCTTTCTTCATATATGAAACTAGTCAATTAATTGTTCATTTAAGTTTTGAATTCCATACTTTGATATCATGAGGCACGGCTCTGCTTTTTATCTCTTGCAATAACAAAAATCAAGAATGTGGCATTTTACTTATATCATGCAATATACATGTCTAGCTAATATTCATGTTTCTAAGGTTTGGGATTACAGTCGAGATGTATCATGTTTTAGGCCTATACAGTTTAAGCAGTGACTGAAATCAATGGCCATGTTGCTTTGTTATGCTTTCATACTATAAACCTGTCTGCATGGTTTGTTCACAGAATACAAACAAAGTGCAGACATCTATAGATATGATCCATTCTTCTTTCCGTGGTAGTACACTCGAACTCTATCCATTGATGAGCTATCAGTGTGCATGTTGCATGAGTGCTTGGTTTCCAGTTCTACAGCTCCTTTTTGTTTTTCCAAGCAAGATTTAGCAATAATTACCTTGTTCAAGTTGCAAGTCTAATGAAGAACTATATCTTCTCTCTTGAATCAGCCATTGTGAATGTTTTAATGGAGTCAAAAGGTGGCAAAAAGTCTAGTAGTAGTAGTTCATTACAGTATGAAGCTCCCCTTGGATACAGCATTGAAGACGTTCGACCACACGGTGGAATTGAGAAGTTCAGATCTGCTGCTTACTCCAACGTAAGAAAATGGAACATAAAGATATCCAATTCTCCATATTTTACTTGCATTATGTTTTCTAATGTTTTCTTTGTATTCTCGTGCAGTGCGTGAGGAAACCATCCTGATATCCCTTTACTTGCGAATCCAGTAGTGTAGAATTTTCCTTTATTTGCAATTTGAATCCTTCTTCAAACCTGAAATCTCTCTGGCTAGCTGCTTTCTAAATACTTCCCGAAGTCCTAACTACTAGAACCAATGGCAATTCTATTGGTTGACACCCCAAATTCTCTCCCAACTTCCCCAATTGGATTCGAGGGCTATGAGAAAAGGCTCGAGATTACTTTCAGTGAGCCCCCACTCTTCCTTGATCCACAAGGCCGAGGCCTTCGTTCTCTCTCTCGAGCTCAAATTGACTCCATTCTCGAGCCCGCTCAATGCACAATTGTCTCTCAATTGTCCAACAAGAACTTTGATTCTTATGTCCTCTCCGAATCAAGCCTCTTTATTTATCCATACAAGATTATCCTCAAAACATGTGGGACTACAAAGCTCCTCCTATCAATCCCTACGATTCTTGACTTTGCCGCTAAGCTCTCACTCCCAATTCTATCGGCAAAGTACTCTAGGGGAACGTTTATATTTCCAGGAGCCCAGCCTGCTCCTCACCGTAATTTCTCAGAGGAGGTTTCAGTCCTCAATCAATTCTTTGGCAGGCTTTCATCAGGAGGCAATGCTTATGTGATCGGTGATCCAAATTCACCAGGACGTAACTGGCATATTTACTACGCTACTGATAAGCCTGAGCCCCCTATGGTGACTCTAGAAATGTGCATGACCAGCTTAAACCCATGTCATGCGTCGGTGTTCTTCAAAAACTCAGAAGATGGAGTCAATCGCTCTGCTACAGAGATGACTAAACTCTCGGGGATCTCTGATATCATTCCCGAGATGGAAATTTGTGATTTTGAGTTCGATCCATGTGGGTATTCAATGAACGGAATTCATAGCCAAGCTCTGTCAACTATTCATGTCACCCCTGAAGAGGGTTTTAGCTATGCTAGCTATGAGGCTATGGGATTTGATCCTGAGAAGATTGTTTATGGGGACTTGGTTAAAAAGGTTTTGAGGTGCTTTGCACCCTCAGAGTTCTCTCTCTCAGTCACAATCTTTGGGGGAAGGAAGAAAGCTTGCTCTTGGGGTGAGAATGTGAGCATTGACGGATATGATTCGATAGATGTTGTTGAGCAAGAACTCCCTGGTGGTGGACTACTGATATATCAGAGCTTTTCAGCTTCTTCTGTGGAGAGAGCAGTATCGCCAAGGTCTATTCTCCATTGCTGGGATGGAGAAGAAGGGGATGATGAATGCGGAAAATAAAAGATTTATTGTGTTTCATGGGATAATGGTGATTTTTTTTCTTTTCTTTCTATTGGTGGTGTTCAACATTGCTTTGGGATTGAAGCAGACAGCCAGGGTATTAGTATTTTGTTTTAGTTTTATGTGTTTTTGTTGTTGTCTCGGGACTCTTTGTTTTGAGTAATAAGCTCTATATGGCAGAATGCTGTGTCTGTCTGAGAGAGTAGGGAATTGTTTGAGGTTTGAAGATGTTTTCATTTCTCTGTTGCTCGAGTTATGAACTCCTTTTAGTTTAATGTTTGAATAAAGGATAACTATTTTGTTAAATGTCTTGTGTCTGGAGCATATGTCTGTTTATCATTTTGATTGTGAGCAGCAGTTATGTGACTAGCAAATGATATGGTCAACTATGTGACTAGCAAATGGCTCCCCCAACCCCCCACAACCAAACAGACAGCAGAAATTGACCCTGAAGTATTTAAGTCTGTTCTTTGAATTTGCTTGAGGGTCATGTTGTTTCTCACTGAATTCTACCATGGAGGTTTGTTGTTTTGAAGTTTCTTTGATTCTAAGGTGTTGTTAATATGTCGTTTACACAGTTTCCTGTTTTTTTGGCAATGAGAACTGTGTTTGCATTTACTTTGGGTTGATTATGTATAGCTCTCAATGATTCTGAATTCTGGGGGTGTTGCAGTGTTTGATGTTTTGTGTGTGTTTGGTTTGAGAAATTTACATTTTCCATCTGATGAGACTGAAAACCATCACCTGTTTAGAGAAATTGACTCTTGATTCAGTCAGTCAGTTTCATTCTGGTTTGAACAAAATTGGACCTTCATAGATCTTGAGCATTATGATCATACTAGCCTCTCTTGCTCTAATCCTTGATATATTTACTTCTCTTAGAAGAGCAGGAGGCATATCTTATATAGTCTAGTGTTTATTTGTTTGTGTTTTAAGTGTTTCTAACATCTTTCACAAGCACCTAATTCAAACATGAGTTACAGATTGCTTTATCACAAACAAAATAAATAAATAAATAAAAATTTGTATATGGATCATGTAAGGCACAATTAATTCATAGGACAGAGCAATTTAAGTTTATATCTAGAACAAACTTCGAAACCTTACTTCTTGTTTTAAACTTACTAGCCCTCTAGGCTCTAGTTTTACCTGTTGCAAATAGAGAGCTACTGAGGTGAATTTTTCTGACTCTTCTCATCCCCAGAGCAGACAGGGGCCTATCCGCAATTAACCGTACGGTATGCATGCATGGTGCCATGAAAACATTAGCCATGTTTCCTAGACCGATAGCTTTCTTTTCTTCTCTTTTATTTGTTTCTTTTCTTTTTTTTTTTCTTCCTGTTGCCGTTGTTGCTGTATGGCTGAAAATGATGCGGCAGACTGTGAGATTAGGCTTTTAAATTGATGGCATAGGGCGGCCCCCAAGCGACCGGCGACCCATCCCAAATCCAATAGCATGCCCCTGTTTCTCATTTATTGACCATCAATTACCTCCGTATGCTTCTGTGAACGGAACATATAATATTTCACACCCTCTACGAGTGGGGAGGGCCAGCTCGCCATGCAGCGCGTTGGTATTATTTTAACAACACAACACGATCCTAGCTTCAGCACTCCGCATCAAAAAAATCTCAGTCAATGATGTTTCAAGACTCGTTTTTTTTTTGTCTCATTTAAGAAACATTTGAGGGGTTACCACATCTAGCAATACCAGCTGGATCACATACTTACTAGCTAAACTAGCCGTGCACACAACCACCTTGATCAGTTTGATTTGACTCCACCATAGACTTGATTTGACGTGCTCCTATCATAAACCCAACACTTTCCAAAATCTCCTCCCACCAAAACCCACCCAATAAATAACACCCGCACCCCTTTTTCTAATAAAACCCATCGATTTGCTCAAATGACAAAATAGATTCAAGAAAATAAAATTTTAAAAAAAAAAAACCAAGAGAGCAAAGAGGACAGGGCCAAGCAGAAGAAGCCAGCCGATAAATGTCCAGCAGACAAAATGGTGAGACTCAGAGAGTGTCCGCTAGCCATAAAGACAAAGGATACTAATATAACAAAATGTAAGCATACATCACAATCACATATAAAAAGCATTCTCGTTCCATTCCCTTGTTGAGGAAAATACATCCTAACCCAAAAAGAAATACAGGGGGGAAAAAATCCATGCTTTACAAAAGAAGACAATTTGGAAAAAGAGAGAGTGAGAGCAAGGGAGTGAACTGCTGATTGAGCCTATTGTGCCAATATCAAACTTGAAACAACACTTGAACAAAGGAAAAAAAAAACCCACTAAGAAATCCCCACCGTCTTCTTCTTATTCTTCTTCTTCTTCTTCTTCTTCTTCATGTTGAGAGCCCTTGCTATCTCTTCACCAGCCTTCTTCTCTTCCTCTTGCTGAGATGGAGAAAAGAAGCATATAAAATGAGAGAAATATAGACTCTTTACTTCCTTGCACTATTCTCCCTCTCTCTCTCTCTCTCTCTCTCTAGAATAAATATTTGCACTCTCTCAAATTGAATGGAATGTACTGATGTACTATCGGCAGCAGATAAAATAAGTAGTGGGAGGCTTCCTTCTCTGTTTCTCTCCGTTTTCCATCCAAGTTCCCCCCTTGCTCTCATTTTTGCTTGAAATACCTGGGTATTATTCCAAGGGAGGCTAGTGAGAGATTGAATGACCAAAATACCCTCCTGTTGAGGGAGTTGGTGAGGGCACAATGAGGGGTGTTGATGAGGGGTAGTTTGGGGACTACGGAGAACAAGAAATGTATTCACCCCCGGATTTTACGTATCCAATAGGGGGTATGCGTGGAAGAGTAGGGGGGTAAAACTTTGAAATAGACTTTTCTGTCTTTTTGCTCTTTTCCCTCTCTAGGAAGTTACTTTTTCTCTCTTTCTTTTCCTCGTTCTCTTTGATCGAGGCGGGGGAGGGCGTAGTTTATTTTATGGGTAAATATCATAAAACCCTCTTAACTTTCAACAATTATCTACAAACCACCTGACTTTCAAAACATGATAGAATCCCCCTTAAGTACAGAGATTATCACAAAATTCTCTTTAAATTTCAGATTTTATCAGAAAATCATCTTTGAATTTGAGATTTTATCAGATCTGATAAAGTCATAAAGTTAAATAAAAAATTCTAATAGCCCCTAACTTAGGAGAGGTTTTCAGATGTTTTAAAAGTTATGGGTGGGGGGTTCTGTTAATCGTCCAAAAATAGGTTTTTATTATTATTATATTTAGCCTGTTTTTTTATCGGCGGTACTTTTTAGTGTAAATTCGCTTTGCAAATAGTTTTTTTTTTTTTTTGGGGGGGGGGGATTATTTGCATTCTAATTATTGAGGTTTTTTTCAACTTTGTTTATGGCAGAGCACTATTAATTCGTAAATAGTAGTGCTATTATTATGATATACTATAGGCAGTACTTGAGATAGACATATGGGTTAATCTAGATATAACAAGCAAGTTGTAGTTGGCTGGCATACTCCGAAGGAGACTAGGGCAAGGTTACCTTCAAGGGTAATTTACTATATTAGCTAAACAACATAATTGCAGATATTAAGAAGTTTAACATGTATAAACATATACTAGTACACTGTAAATTGTTAAAAATATAGAAAATGCACATGTAACATAAATACGCCCTTAACAAAAGGCATGTTCATACTATTTAGCAAAGCATATTAGAACAAAACAGTGCTTACGATTGATTAGTGCTTTTTATGCCATTTTCAATTGGTGTTGTATCTTGAATTATTAAGTCTAATGAACTTTTGAAGGTTGGTCACGAGTCATAATTAACTGGTCAAGTCCCACTAATCTGAAAGCCTGAACGGGGTGTGAGCATCGCTGACCTATCTGACCACCCAAGTCTTAGAAGAAAGGCGTCTTCGAGCCGGGATATACTAAAAGAACCCAAATCCAATATGAAAGGCGTCTTCGAGCCGGGATATACTAGAAGAACCCAAATCCAATATGAAAGGCGTCTTCTACTAAGGCCCTCGCTAAAGAATATCTCGAATGACGAGACAACCTATTAGGTTCATCAGCTGTACTACGTCGCTCAATCACCATTGCATTAATGCTGAGTCAGAGTCATTATGACTCATCGGGCCAAAGTAATGACTCATCGGACCATGACGATACTTCAGTCACTCTGTCGACATTGTTGTATTAAACACGAAAAGGTGACTCATTCAACCAGCTGCCGGCACATGTAATGTGCAGTCTGATCAGCCAACTGCACTGACCCGATCAAAATTTCAATGTGCCCTTGCCAACTCTCTATAAATAGTGAGAAATCTCCACTCTCTATGTTTTATATACATGTTGGTTATAATAAGAATACAAATGTAAGTCAAAAACAGAGGGAAAAAATAGAAGTCATATTTAGACAATAGCTAAATTGGAGGTTAAAAACTGAAATTTGTAACTCAAACGGACTTACTTGAAAAAAACAATATTTTTTTTTCCTTTCTGAGACTGTTGTGAAAAGGACTGGGCAAGTGTTGAATGCAGGGATCAGGGCAACAGCAACTCCCATGTGCTCCCCAAGTACACGGGACCACCGGCACGTCACCCCAATAAAAAGTTCCTAAAATACCCCTATCAGGGTCATTTCGGGAATTCCCAAAATGTCCCCGGGAACTAGGCCTACACTTTTGAGACCCTGCTCGGCTGCTCTCCCAATCGAGCTTCGAGACCAGCGAAGACCCCACACTCGGAATGTCTGAGGAGAACTTCAAGAGCCCCTCATGGCCTCATTATGCGTTAAAGGGCGCATTAACCGATTAAATTAAGTTAATGTCGCTTTCCTTGAGGATTTCTTGAGATCATTTTACCACTTTAGTACCGGAAAATTTTGAATTAATAAAGGAGTGGTACCTGGGCATTGTTTCCTCTGCTCTACTTTTTGTAGAAAAGTCCCTGACTTTTTTTTGTAGCTTTTGCAGAGAGATCAAGCTTTAGGATTAATTTGCAATTTTGGAGACAGATCTTTGTCGAATTAGCTTTTTTCCCTCGGTGTTATATTGGACTTTTGGGAAATTGCAGGCTTTGTTGAATGGCTTTTGTAAAGCTCTCCATTCTCATCAGCGTATCCATCTTTTGAGATTACCTTCACATGCATTCTGAATTAGCTTTCTAAACTCTTTGTTAAATTCTTTGATTCTTGGCTAAATTGCACTTAAATACTATAAAGTTCTCCTGTTCTGTCTCTTATGTACCACAAGTAGTCTTTTGTGACAGAAAAATACAATAAGCTGTTAAAAAATTAGCACATTACTATCCTTATGTAAACAAGGTAGTTAGCCCAATCGAATAGGCATGTAAATCATAGCATGATTGTAGGGATTGTAAACAAGGTAGTTAGCAATCCTATAGGCATGTAAATCATGACATAGCTTGATTGTAGGGATTGGGCTGTTATATAGGATCTGATTGTTAGGATTTGTTGTAATCCCTACCTTGTACAAATTGTCTATATAAAGAGAATGAAACCCACGGGGAAATTGTGAAGGCAAATTCAATTTCTTTTCTTGGTATCAGAGCCTTTTCCAATCTACCCTCTCCATCACCATGACGGGTTCCAGCGCCTCACAAATCTCCGGCATCCTGGCTTCCTCCCCGAGCGACTCTACCATGTCTTCTTTCATCAAGTCTTCCACCATCGCTACTGCTATCACTTGCAAACTAACGCGCACCAATTTCTTGCTTTGGAAGGCGCAAGTCGTTCCCATCTTACGGGGTGTCCAGCTCTTTGGATACCTCGATGGCACTACACCGATGCCCGTCGCCATGGTGACTGAGGGAACCGACACCGATGCAAGGCAGGTCTTGAATCCTGCCCGTGCTACCTGGATCGTCCAGGATCAGGCCATTCTTGGTGGCCTCCTGTCCTCAATGACAGAGGACGTTCTGCCTCAACTCATCCGTCAGATCGACACGTCCGGCCAGTTGTGGGCATCACTCCACACCATGTTCTCCGCTCAGCACCGCGGGAACTCAATCCAGATCCGCGCGCAGCTCTCGAACACGAGAAAGGGCGACATGAGCGCAGCAGAGTATTATCAGAAGATGACGGGACTCGCTGATACTATGGCGCACATTGGACGTCCCATGTCCGATGAAGAGGTGATCGGCTACATACTCGCCGGTCTGGGGCCGGGCCATAGTGATCTCTTCACCGCCATCACTGTGCTGAGCAATCAGCGTGCGGTGACTCTTCCGGAGTTCTACTCCTATCTGATTTCTCATGAGACCCAAGCCACGCTGATGAGCGGCACGGCGGAGTTCACGTCATCCGCCAACAACGTCACGCGCCAGGAATCCAACGCTCCTCGTCGCAACAACAGCAACAACGGCTACACCACCACCAACAACAACCATAGGAATAACTACCGCAACGGCGGTGGTGGTCGCGGACGAGGCCGCGGCCGTGGCAGGAACAATGGTGGCCCTCGCTGCCAAGTGTGTGGCATCCCAGGCCACATTGCGTTGAACTGTCGCAACAGGTTCAATCACTCCTATCAGCCAGATGAATATCGTGGTGGAAACAGTGCGACCACGGGAGGCTACAACGGTGACACAAACTGGTATATTGATACTGGTGCTACGGATCATCTTACGAGTGATCTAGATCGGCTGTCCATCCAGGAGCGCTACCATGGCAAGGATCAGGTGCAAGTGGCCAACGGAGCAGGTTTGCATATTTCCCATATTGGTCATTCTATAATTTCCGGTTTAGATCGTCCTCTTGCTCTTAAAAATATCCTTCATGTTCCTCATATCAATAAGCATCTCCTCTCTGTTCATAAACTTGTTTCTGATAATAATGTCTTCATTGAATTTCATGCTGATGCTTTCTTTGTTAAGGACAAGGCCACGAAGAAAACGCTTCTACGCGGTAGGAGCAGAGGAGGTCTTTATCCAGTGCCGTCCAGCCGCTCCTCTTCCACCACTTCCCATCATGCATCGTCCAGTGTCAAGGTGTCGTCATCGCAATGGCATCAGCGTCTTGGTCATCCTACTTCCACAATTGTTAGGTCCATCTTGAAGTTAAATAAATTAGACTGTTCTTTTGATTATGAGTCCTCTGTGTGTGATGCATGTCAGCGTGCAAAGAGTCATCAACTCCCCTATAATAATTCTGTTCGTGTCACCACATCTCCACTTGAGCTTATTCACTCCGATGTTTGGGGGCCAGCTCAAGCATCTACTGGAGGTTTTAAGTATTATGTAAGTTTTGTGGATGATTACAGTCGTTATACTTGGATCTATCTTATTAAGAATAAATCTGATGTTGAACAAATCTTTTATAATTTCCAAAAACATGTTGAGCGACTTTTGAATTCCAAAATCCGCACTGTTCAATCTGATTGGGGTGGTGAGTATCACCGGCTTAATAAATATTTCCAGAGTTCAGGTATTTTGCACCGTGTTTCGTGCCCCCATACATCACAACAAAACGGAGTGGCCGAGCGAAAGCATCGTCACATCGTTGAAACAGGCTTGGCTCTCCTTGCGCACTCCTCCCTTCCTCTTCGGTTTTGGGATGAGGCTTTCTTGACAGCTTGTTATCTCATCAATCGCATGCCCAGTCGTACTCTAAACAACTCTACACCCATCACACGCCTCCTCAACATAACACCTGATTATTTTTTTCTTCGCATTTTTGGCTGTGCATGCTGGCCAAGTCTTCGCAAATATAACTCTCATAAGCTTGACTTCCGATCCAAACTATGCGTCTTCTTAGGGTATAGTGCCATGCACAAGGGGTATAAGTGCTTGGACAAAAGTACTGGACGGATCTACATATCACGTGATGTGATCTTTGATGAATCACGTTTTCCGTTTGCTACCTCACCTTGTTCAGTCGCACCATCTTCTTTGTCCAGTGCTGTTTCCTTTCCTCAGTCTGAACCGGTAATTGTAAATGATCATATGCGAAATTATGACTTATCGCTCTTGTTGTCTAACACCTCAAATGCAGCTGCAGCTCCACCACCACCGGCGCTCATACCCGCGCCTGTGATTCACGTCCCGGGCACATGCAGCCTTGGGCCTGTTACACCTGGACCTGCTACACCGCCTCCCTGTCCAGAATCTTCGCTGCCTCCGCCTCGCGTCGATGCTGCACCATCTCCTGCATCTGGGCCTCAATTGGCCCAAGAACTCGGCAACCTTGTGCCCACGTTGCCTCCGCCTCGCATCGATGCTGCACCACCTCCTGCACCTGGGCCTCAACTGGCCCAAGAACCCGGTAACCTTGTGCTCGCGCCTGCTGTTGAGAGCGATGTTGCTGTCCCAACTGATCCTGTTCAGTCTCCACATGGTGTCACTACACGTGGTCGTGCCGGAAAATCGTTTCCCAAGCAGCTCACCGACGGAACAGTTCGGTATGATCCGAACAGACGTGCTTTCTTCGCCGAGCCCACCTCACATCGACTGGCTCTCGCTGAGCCTGTTTGGCGCACTGCCATGGAAGCCGAGTTTGAAGCACTTCAGAAGAACAACACGTGGGCTCTCGTTCCCCGGCCGGCTGGTGTTAATATAGTCGGATGTAAATGGGTGTTCAAACTTAAGCAGCACCCGGATGGCTCTATTGATAAGCACAAGGCGAGGCTAGTTGCACGAGGTTTTACTCAGCGATATGGCGTTGACTATCAGGATACTTTCAGTCCGGTTGTGAAGCCTGCAACGGTTCGCTTGATTCTTGCCCTAGCTTTGTCACGAGGATGGCAACTCCGACAGATTGATGTAAGCAACGCTTTTCTTCATGGCTTCTTGGATGAGGAAGTTTATATGCAGCAACCCCCTGGCTTCGAGGATTCCCGTCGGCCTCATTATGTGTGCAAACTCCAAAAGGCGCTCTACGGCCTAAAACAGTCGCCTCGTGCCTGGTTTTCACGACTTAGCGACAGATTATTCCAGCTTGGTTTTCAGTCTTCCAAGGCCGACACCTCTCTTTTCCTGTTTCATCATGGGGGCGTCACTATCTACATGCTTGTGTACGTGGATGACATCGTGGTTGCTGGCTCTTCTCAATCAGCAGTTGATCAGTTGCTGCGCGCCCTGTCTTCCTCATTTCCGATCAAAGATCTTGGACAGCTGCACTATTTTCTAGGGATTGAAGTCGTCTACAATTCAGGGGGAATCACCTTGATGCAGCACAAATATGCTTCTGACCTTCTTCACCGAGCTCACATGGAGAATTGTAAGAGCGTTTCAACCCCCATGTCTGTCACAGATAAGCTTGCTCGTGATTGTGGAACAGTGCTGGATGATGATGATGCTTTCAAATATCGAAGCATGGTAGGAGGTTTGCAATATCTTACATTAACAAGGCCAGATATTTCTTTTGCCGTTAATAAGGTATGTCAATATCTTTCCAAGCCCACTGATGTACATTGGGAGGCAGTCAAACGTATCTTAAGATATGTCAAGGGAACAGCTGCTACGGGACTTTACCTCCGGCGCTCCAACTCTACACTTCTGAGTGTGTTTACAGATGCTGATTGGGCTGGCTGCATGGATGATCGCAGGTCTACTGGAGGTTTTGCAGTATTTCTAGGTCCCAACCTGATTTCATGGAGCTCACGCAAGCAACCCACGGTATCTCGGTCCAGCACTGAAGCTGAGTACAAGGCCTTGGCTAATGGGACAGCTGAAGCAACATGGGTACAATCCTTGCTGAAAGAATTGGATGTGTGTCAGCCGCGACCACCAGTATTATGGTGTGATAACCTTGGAGCTACCTATTTAACAGCAAATCCAGTGTTTCATGCTCGAACGAAGCACATAGAGGTGGATTTCCATTTTGTCAGGGAGAAGGTTGCATTGGGCACTCTTGATGTCCGATTTGTATCTTCCAAAGATCAGGTAGCTGATGGATTCACCAAGCCAGCCACTCGCTACATGCTTGATCGCCTACGACACAATCTGAACCTTGTCATGGTTAAGATTGAGGGGGAATGTAAACAAGGTAGTTAGCCCAATCGAATAGGCATGTAAATCATAGCATGATTGTAGGGATTGTAAACAAGGTAGTTAGCAATCCTATAGGCATGTAAATCATGACATAGCTTGATTGTAGGGATTGGGCTGTTATATAGGATCTGATTGTTAGGATTTGTTGTAATCCCTACCTTGTACAAATTGTCTATATAAAGAGAATGAAACCCACGGGGAAATTGTGAAGGCAAATTCAATTTCTTTTCTCCTTAATCATGCAAACGTGAAAATTTTTACCTGAATGTTCCAATATAACACTAACATGTTAATTTTATACCTTTCTAACTATTAATATTTGCTAAATTTATCGTTAGACATATCACAACTCTGTTTCAAAGTAGAATTAAGTTAAGTTTGACAAAAAAAATTGGTTGATTTAATAGCAATTCAATAAATATTAATAGTTAAACAGCTCTAAAATTAGTATGCAAGTATCATAAAGAAATAATTACACGAAAAATTTAAGATTTGCATAACCGACAGTGCTAATGTGCCAATTTTTAAATAAATTATGATAGTTTTTGTCACAAAATATAACTTTTGATATACGAGTGACAAAGCATGAAAACTTTGTTGTATTTAAGTGCAATTTAGCCTTGCAACAAAAAAAAAAAGGTGCAGTTGAGTCTTAATTTCTCTTCTTTACTCCGTAATCTAAATAGGGGTAGAAATTGGGTCCTTTTGTCTGAGACCGTAACACATATGAGAAACCTAACAAATTCAGAAGGTTTAAACTAATCGCTATTCAACTTTCTACTTCATTTCACCGTTGTTAGTTAATCATATCCAACGTGACACTATATTCACACATGTTATTAGCAATCTCATTATTAAAATTATGACTCATATGCTTACTTGGTCACAAGAAATCTCCGAATTGACTGTTTGGTTAGGATAGAAAAAGGGTGGAAACCCCTTAGCGGAAACTCATCTTTAGAAGAGGTTTCATTCTTCTTTGTCTTTTTTTTTTGGTAGTTGGATTTATAGGGGATGGTTTCCTAAAAAATATATGAATCTACCCAAATTTAAGGAAAACTCATTTCCTTACAAAATTGTAGGAAATGGATCAGAAACCCAATTTTGGATTTCAACTTTTTAGAAAAACACTCAAACAACCTTTTAATACTCAAGCAAACGAAAACTAACATCCACAGATATTTTCACTATATGCGGACTAACAAGATTTAGGGCCTATTTGGTTGCCATTTGTTTAGAGTTTTTGGGGTTGTAAAACTGTAGGTGTCAGTCGCTACAGTATTACAATCAGCTCCTTTGTTTGGGTATTAAAATGGTCGCATATTGTAGCTGAGTTGGCATGCCTTCAGTAATTCCCAACAAAAAGGTAGGAAATGGAGTCACATTGCACAGCTAGACCACACAATTCCACGATACTGTAGCAACAAAGTGTTTTATAAAAAATTAACCATGCAAACAGGCCCTTAGGGTGTGTTTGGTAACTCTTTAAAAGTTGACCAGGTTTGAAGAACTTGGTCCACTTTTAGACTATTTTGTTGATCAATAAAAATTGGTTCAGAAGTGAACTAGTTTACATTAGTTCAGTTTGGGGTCTCTAAACTGGTTTAGTTGTGAATCACAGGGAGTTGGCCCACAACTAAATCAGCTCTTGCCAAACATTTAAGAAATAAGTGATGACCCAATTTTAGTCCACAAGTATTGGCCTAACGACGATCATGAAGTACAACCAACATTCCAGAATCTTCCCCCATCTTTTAATCTACGAAGACATTTCCAGTAGGCTAATCATAACAGTCACCTTTCACTGCTCTTGACTGATCGCTAATTTGGAAGAAATTGAACTATTTCGAGAGTTAAATAGGCCTTACATGTAGATTAAAAATCAGTAT
This sequence comes from Asparagus officinalis, assembly GCF_001876935.1. Lineage (NCBI taxonomy): Eukaryota > Viridiplantae > Streptophyta > Magnoliopsida > Asparagales > Asparagaceae > Asparagus > Asparagus officinalis. The sequence continues at coordinate 106,133,709 of NC_033798.1, read as the reverse complement.
ATGAAGAAACAAGCGAAAGCATGTAGACTGAGAAAGCGTGTGGAAATAGTACAGTTCAAGTCCAAGTTATTCTTGCAATCAAAGTGCAACCCACTACAGTTGATGTAAATGTAATTGCACATTCAAAGTAATCAAAGTGATACATCGAATATCATCATCGTCATCATCATTTAGCGTCTAATTAGTTTCTATCCCCTTGAGGAAACCCTTGCATACCTTCTCCCAAAACCTCCTATCATCATCATCTTCTTCTTTCTCCATTTTTGCCTTTGCCTCTTCAGCGAAATCCTTCTGTTAAATGCAAATATGATAAACTAATATAAGATTTCGTAGAATATATATATATATATATATATATATATATATGAGGAATATGGGTATGCTTGGTACCAAGCACAAATTTTGTGCTTGGTAGTGATGTGACATATTATCCTCCACTCATTCAAATGGGGGGACCACATTCACATGGGTTGAATGTGATCCCCCCAATTGAATGAGTGGATGAGAATGAGACACCTCACTACCAAGCATAAAATTTGTGCTTGGTACCAAGCATACCCATTTCTCTCTCTCTCTCTATATATATATATATACTATCATATTATATCAGTATTATCATATATATAGATATATATATATATATATATATATAATGTTTTCAACGAGGAGACATGGAGAGCCTTACATCATAGCATGTTGTTGCGCAAGTCGAGATCAATGATATCATATAAAGATCTCCTTCGTGTACTCTGGGATGGCCTGGATGCCAACGATATGATCTCGACTGCAAATGCCTCTACTGCAGGTCTTTCTGAATATGCCAATCACCGCAGCCCTCTCATGGGCACCTCCAACACCTGTAATTTGAGCGGGGGGGGGGGGGGGGGGGGCTAAGGCTAGCTATTTACTGAAATTAATATAATGGTGACTTATCGCTAGATGTTTTTGTTAGCTGTAACTATACATGAAATAGAACTTCTAAGCTAGCTAGACAACAAGCCGTATGTGTATATATATATGTAGTTTTTGGTGTTGCGTGGATTACTGCAGATTATGCCTGGATAGGGTGAGCATAATGATATGATTTTGAGTGAATACTAAACATAGTCAGAACATGAGCGTGAGTGGGGGCTTCCCTAAACTATAGTTGATTTGTTGAAAATCTCCAAATTGCTTTTTTATCTCTCTTAATATCGATGCGCATGTATGGAGAACACGTTCTAATAAACTGTACGCATTTTATACCTTTTTCACTTAAGAGTGCAACAATGTAGAAATCTAGGCGAGATGTTATTAAAAAAAAGGAAAAAAACTACAGTGATTTTAGCTAAAAACGCGAAAAATTAAGAGAATAAGCAAAACAACATGAAAATCGAAATACGGACCACCATAATTAACTTCGTCAACTACTATTTAATATTGATAGTTGGGTAATTCAAAGAAAACTAATACCCTCTTTATATGTTGTTTCCATTAGCCTATAAGTGCAGTTGAAACTTCTTAAGCATTGGCTATAGATCGCAGGAAGCATCATTAACAACAGAAAAGGATATCGATGGATGATAATGATCTATGATTGATGACGATGGTAACAACGATACAACGTTGATCAAAGAATGTTTTAGTGACACTACCTCATCTTGGATGGCACTCAATGATTGAAGTACAGCAAGGGATGTCCTTCTAACTCCTGGAGAGAAAGCTAAAACTTCTTCGAACCCCGCCATCAATTTCACACTTTCCTAACCGCCAAGGTCCCATCCTCCGCAACCACTTGCCACTTGCCCTGCCAAAAGCCCGGCACAAAACCTAACATTAATTCAAAGCACTATGGCTAATTTATCAAGTTCACTGATAAGAGAATGTTCGGTAATTATATATATTATATATAAATATACTATATAATATTATTATATGCAAACAAATTACAAACTAAAGCTGTTAGTTACAAACTTTAATACAGCCATCCCCTCCCCTCAACCACAGTTACATTCACATCCGTTTGTTATGTACACCGACATTTTTCTCGCCACTGTTAAAATATTACGAATCACATCAAAAAACAAACGGGTTGGTACTGTAACCCATTTCAAATTACAACTGCCAGTTGGAGTTGTAGTTATTGAATCAACACACACACATATATAAAAAAAAAGAGTTGAAACAAAGTGTATTTATCTCTCTCTGACTTATCGTAGATGTTTTTGTTAGCTGTAACTATACATGAATATAAGTTCTAAGCTAGTAGACAACAAGCCTATGTGTATATATATATGTAGTTTTTGGTGGATTACTTGAGTATTATGCCTGGATATGGTGAGCATAATGCATATGATTTTGAGTGAATACAAACCATATCAGAACATGAGACGTGAGTGGGGTGTTCTAAACTATAGTTGATTTGTTGAAATCTCCAAATTGCTTTTTTATCTCTCTTAATATCATGCGCATATGGAGAACACGTTCTAATAGAACTTGTACGCATTTTATTACCTTGTTTCACTATAGAGTGCAAAATGTAGAAATGTAGGGAGATGTTATTAAAAAAAAGGAAAAAACTACATGATTAGCTAAAAAAGGTCTAAAATTAAGAAGAATAAGCAAATACAAATGAATCGAAATACGGACCACATAATTAACTTCGTTCAACTACTATTTGATATGATAAGTTGGGTAATTCAAAGAAAACTAATACCCTCTTTTATATGTTGTTTTGCCTATTAGCCTATAAGTGCATTGAACTTCTTAAGCATTGGCTATAAGATCGAGAAGCATCTAAAACAGAATAAGGATATCGATGATGATAATGATCATGATGATGACGATGGTAACAACGAATACAAGTTGATCAAAGAATTGTTTAGTGACATTACCTCATCTTGATGGCACTCAATGATTGAAGTACAGCAAGGGATGTCTTCTAACTCCTGGAGAAATCTAAAATTCTTCGAACCCGCATAAAACTAAAGGCTTTAGTTACAACTTTATACAGCACAACCACAGTTACATCACATCCGTTTGTTTATGTACACCGACATTTTTCTCGCAACTGTTAAATATTACAATCACATCAAAACAAACGGTTGGTACTGTAACCATTTTCAAATTACAACTGCAGTTGGAGTTTTAGTTATTTGAACGAAACACACACACATATATAAAAAAAGAAGTTGAAAAACAAAGGTGTATTAATTCAGCTGTCGCCACACTCACTTGATGGCCAAAGCAAACACCAAGCACTCTCTTGTCCATAGAAATCAAATTTTGCAGCAACGAGCAAAGCTCAGTTACCCACAAATCATCTCCATAAGCATCATGAGGGCTCCCACTCACGACAAAACCATCATACTTGTTCAAATCCTCGACTTTAGGGAACTCTCCTTCGACCACTCTAAAGAGATCCCATAGTTCTCCTTCATCTCCAAATGCTTTCACAAATACATTGAAGTAGCCCCCGTACATTTTCTTAACATAATCAGAGTCCTTCGCAGCAAGGAGAAGCGCGAACCGCTTTTCTTCTTCAAGCTTCATTTTTTTTGTGGGTGATGGGAGTTTAGATGATGACAAACAAAGAGTTCATGTGCATGTTTTTATAGTGAAGAGGTGGGGAGCAACTTGACAATTTTTGATTTTTGTACAATCGGCAACTTATGTAGTTTTGTTGAATGAGTCCGGGGTTTCAGGAATAATAAGGGGGGTAACTTTTAAAGAATATGATATGTATTTCGTAAGTTTTATTTTTTTTTGGTGACGAATGAAACGAAAGGGATGAGATTTGAATGTGAAAGTTTGATTTTATTCCTTCGCAAAATATGCTTATATATATTTTGCATATGGCTCTTATGGTATAGGATAATAATTAAGTTGATTCTGGCTTTAGCATATATAAGGAAGAAAATACACATGGAAAATATCAATAGGCATGAAACTTCTTAAATATGATTGTTCTATATTCTATATAAAGAAAGTCAATAATCGTATAAGGTAACTTCTCAGCAGCTTACCGGTTTAATGTATAAGAATTTTGTCAATAAGGAATATAATTAAGGTGATAATATATTCTTAATAAATTAATATATAAGAACGTTAATAAACTATATAAGGTATTTATATATTACTTAAGAACGAAAATGGTGAAGATATGATTAGCTTTCAATTAGGAACAAGAAATTTAAAACTAATACGAGTTTTAAAAATCTGTATGTATAAGAGGCACGTCTCATTTGGACAAAATACATCTCCCTCCTTGCTCGCCAATTATTATTCGTGTTTAATTATAATTAAAAAATAATGTCATGTTTGAGACATATTCAAAGCTTGCAAGACACAAAGTCGGAATTTAAATTGTTGTCAATGATAAAGACTATTTTGTCGTTGTTGTTATTTTCTTTCACTTCATAATCTTACTCGGTCTTTTTTTTTAATGGGCCCCCATTACTGTTTGTCGTACGCGTGAACGGAACCACAAACATGAATTGAGACAGGTTATGCTTCTGAAATTCTTTACGTACTCAGATTAGTTTAAGTTCAATTTTCGGGTTAATTAAGCCCCAAGAAATTTCGGAAAAAGTCATGTTTTGCCTTATTGCACGCATTTGCAACGAGTATGGCCTAGAAATATATGTTCTAAATTGATAAGCAAACACTTTACCCGCAATAAAAATACGTTTCTTCCAACAAAAACATGCAGTAATTTTTGTAACTAACCAAACAATAGATTGATAAGCTAACCAAAGACTGAGTCACATAAGTATCCGATTCCTTTTTAGCCCGCCTTAATCCAAGCTCACATTTTGGAGCAACATGTCTACAACATTTTTGGGTCATGCTTGTAACCCCAACGAGATTCTTTCATTGTTATTAATTTTAAAATAAAGATTCTTAGCCTGCATTTTTGGAGCACTGCCTTCTACTTTTTGCTTACCACTTTAATATTCTTTCATTCGAAATGCTGATTCCTAGAAGCTAGTGCATTGTATCTGGTCATGTTTTGAGATGAGAATGAAAGAATAAATGGTATAATTCCCCGCTGGGTTTTTATATTAGTCGCTTAAAGTAGTCTTATCCTCAAGGTAAAATTATGTTAGCTCTTCGAAGAGCTAACATAATTTTATTTATGAGGAGCTATTTATTTATGAGGAGCTAACATAATTTTACCTTGAGGTAAAATTATGTTAGCTCTTCGAATCATTAAAATTATGTTAACTGTATGATTCGAAGTTTGGTTAAGTCATTGGTACCAGATACAGTTAAAATATTTTATTTATGAGGAGTTTGGTTAAGTCATGGGTATCAGAATATTTTATTAAATTTCAATCAAAATGATGTTTGGATAATTTTACACCATATTCGTTGAGAAGAGAAAGTTACTAGGATTTAATAAGAAATTTTGTTTAGGGGATGAAGAGTGAGTAAAAATTTCTAAGCGTTAGTTGTTCAATCTAACTAAGGGAACATATTTAGCGCAGATGGAAAATTTGAGATACTAAAGTGTAAAAAGAACCTAGCTTTGGAAAATTTCCAACCTTATGAATGGACATCATTATCATGCTCTAATAAATGTCAATGATTCTAATTCGATAGTAAGATTTTTTTTAGAATTAACTAATACGATTAGAAGCTTGTCCTAGATTGATGGAATATGGCTTGTTGGTCATGTCTCCATTGTTAAGGTTACGGGTTTTTAGAATATTCCTTGTTAAGGTTACGGGTTTTTAGAATATTCCTTGTTAAGGTTACCGTAACCTTCACAACCAACCCGTTACGGGTTTTAGAATATTCATTGTTAAGGATACGGGTTGGTTGTTAAAGTTACGGGTTTGTTATGTAGGTTAACTTCATAACCAAAACGTAACATTCACAACCAACGTATATCCTTAACAACAAACCCGTAACCTTAACAACTAATCCGTAACATTCACAATCAACCATTATCCTTAACAAGGAATATTCTAAAAATATTATGACTGTAGGGGTTTGAACCCCTAACATCTTATCCAAACTCCCAAACTTTACCACTAGGCCAAGTGACCCAAAGTATTCATTACACTCAAAATATATATACATATATATCCCAACGTGTAACCTTAACAACTGACCCGTAACCTTAACAATTAAACCTGTAACATTCACAACCGACCCGTAACCTTAACAACCGACCCGTAACATTAACAACAAATCCGTAACCTTAACAATTAAACCCGTAACCTTAACAATTAAACCCATAACCTTAACAATTAAACCCGTAACCTTCACAACCAACCCGTAATCTTAACAATTAAACCCGTAACCTTAACAATCTCCCAATACAAACAAAAACAATTAGTTTCCTCATCAATAACGAAAATAATAAATAATAATAATAATAAAATAACAATCCCCTTCAATCATTTCAACATCATCACAGTAAAATTATGATAAAGAGAGAGAGAGAGAGAGAGAGAGAGAGAGAGAGAGAGAAGGGATCCATAACCTTAACAATTCACCCGCAACCTTAACAATTAACTCGTAACCTTAACAATTAACCCGTAACTTTAACAATCTCCCAATACAAACAGTTAGTTCCCCTCATCAACAACAAAAATAATATTCAATGATTATTATTTCCCAAAACATCCCTAAACTCCTCACAACATTATTTCCCAAGTCAGATTAAGAGACACCGTGGAAATCATCCACCTCCGACCAATGTTCAAGGATTATTAAGTGATGATAAAAGAAATTTTAAGAAAACAAGTGATGGTACCACCGTATCATAGGATTCTTAGTGATCGTAAAGGGTGTATCCACAATTGACCCAATGAAACAGTAAGAACCTTTCCTTATATTAGGAAACCTAGAAAACAGAATCATAAGCCTGTGTAGAGCTTGTGTTCTGTATTCTTGCCACGCCGAAATTAGCATCAATTATATGGCACGCCCTCATCCATGCTCCTTTTTCCAGAATCTATTGCATTCTTAGTCACCATGGGCCTCAACCGCCACGGAGCTGTATAGCTTTATTCATGAGCAAGTAGGCTACAGTTGTTCATATTCTCAGATACGGACCTAAGCATATAAACTTCGGCATATAAACTTCGGCGCATCAAGCAGTTTCTGTGAGATAAGCACGAAACAATACCAAGGACGATGACTTGTCCTGTAAAACTCACTGAGAAAAGGAATATTGAAGTTCACTTACAAGCTTAGTTCGTTCAGCAGAGATGATCGCTAAAATGAGCAAAAATCAAGCTCAAGACTAATTTAGTTACAGTGTTGGAAAAAGTGTTTTTTTTAATGCGCTGATATAGGGTCAGCAAGGACATAAATTACTGAAAGTAATCTAACAAGAACCAGACAACAGTGTTGGTAACCAGTGGATAGTGAAGAACTTGGCCATGTGCGCACTGAAGCAGACCCAAAAGCATTCGGCAATTCTTGATTGTGTTAGGACTGCAAAAAATACATCATATGTCATTTGTCACACTTGCAAGAATGAAAGGTAACAGTGTAGCGAAACGAACTTAATAACAGCAACTCACGAGGCAGTGCTCAGTTGTTACAAGTGACTGGAGATGCAAGTATACACATCTACCACAGCAAACATTCACAAATAGTTTTTTCTATTCCAAAACGTAGGTATGTTCCATGTCAAGGAACACGTCTGCCAAAATTTATTGACAAATGAGAGTGAGGCGTTTGAGAAAAGAGTAAAAGAACAAGCAACAACAATTAATGACCAAAATGTTTTGTCTTTGTAATGGAAGTAATTTCAACAACAAATTTTTTTAACTATTTTTTATTTTTATGTAAATCCCCACTTTATATGTCCGCTAATTGCTAACAGGCTTAACTTGTGTTTATGGGAAGATTGCAAATGAAATAGGATATATTTGTAGATCAATTTGGTTGAGCAGCACTGACTTGAAGAACAAACTTCAATTTGATATGGGAAAGGAGGAAGCGCTGACAAGCAAGTAGCTTCTTCTGAAAGTAGAGAAATGCCTATAGGAGCCTCCAGGCCTGACGACTCTTCAGCTAAACAGTTCGGATGGAACATTTACTACAGAATTGTGGAGTAGCAAGACATGGGTACCATAAATATCTGAGACCTGTAGTATCATGATTCAGGGAAAGCTTGATCATGACATGGGCATCAAGCAAATTAACAAGCCTCGACCACAGACCTACATTAGAATGTTCAAGGGAACACAAAGGTGAAACTTGTGGCCAGTACCTAAGCAAAGTGCAAAAAAATCATCACTAATGTGTAGCAAGCTTAAGACCAAAGAGGGAAGGGTAAATGTTGACAGCAATAAGAATCCACAGATTCCGAAATCATGCAACCAAAAATTGGACAGTAAACTGAAAAGTTCAGCAAAGATGTTATAGTCTTATAGATATGGAGAATCACCCCCACGAGGTTAAAAAAGGGTAAATAAAGAAACTGACATGACCTTCCACTGGATTCTCATAAAAACTAACCCTGAACGAAAATCTATTATAGGTAATTACCCAGAACCTAAACTTTTTAATTTCAGAAAACTAAACTTTGTTAACTAGTAACATTCAAGACTATCCTCTGTGTTGGGACATGTCATGCAAGTGATTTCATGTGAACCGGAATAACATTTTTACTTAGTTTAAAGTTAAAATATACAAGAATTTACGAAAAATAGGGGGAAATAGAAAGTTGTGGTTTACAACATACTAGTTCTTAAATACTCAACTATTTCTAATATGAATTTATTTTTACTATAACTGCTATTTAATTATTAACAAATAATTATTAGTTTTTATACCAAATCAGTGTCATCTCTTTATTCATCATAATTTCAACCCATTCTCATGTCAAAACCCAATTCTTTAAGTTTAATTAAAAATGTGCCATCTTGGAAACACTAAACCCTAATCAACCCACGATCAAAAGCTCATCGATCTCCATAGCCAAGAATCTCGAGCGAGTAGCATGGATATCCAAGTCCGCGACCAAGGTTCTCAACCGTATGACCATGGAGAAGACGAAGAAGAGAGATGAGTGTGGGGCTATATTACCTAAGTTCTTCTAATATGGAGCTGTGTCCGTACCCGATATGTATCATACCCATGCCCGCACCCAACACGTCTTGGGCACTCCATAAATATATGCATACATTTATTCAAACACTCCTCATAACACTTCTTGGATATGTATCATACGCTTCACATTCATTTTTGAATTCATTTCGGCCTTAAGAACAATGATTTAAAAGGGTCATTTACATATATAGCTCAGAACTATGAATATCCTATGAGTTCCAGCCATGTCTTGTACCCTACCATTTATGAATTTGTCATGTCCTGCATCCGCACCGGTACCCATACAACCAGTGTTCTAAAAAGTTGTCGTCTAGGCATTCGCCTAGGTGTAGACGGAGCAATTTCCGCCTAGTTTGGGCCAGAGCGCCTAATCTAGGCAGGAAGCATATAAAGGTTGATTGTCACTTCATTATGAAATGATATTGAGCAAAATGTCACTTCACATGTTAATTCAGACAGATAAGTAACGGTTTCCCTAAAACATTACCTTTTTTCTGGGGGGGTTGGGGGGAAAGGGAAGGGAATTTTTTTCTTAGATTTAACTAGCTAAAAATGAAAGGTCTATATGCTCTTCCAGCTTAAGAAGGAATGGTAGAATAATAGTTCGTAACTAGACCATCATTGAGACTTAATGTAATTATATTCTATTTGTTTTCGAGTGAAAATACCCCTCTCTTGGACTGTCATCTTTCCTAACATATAGTCAAAATACTGTATAAAACCTTCAAAAACAATACAACATACAAGCAGACCTTTGATATTACATCATATAACCAACAAAAGTAGAAAAAAGAAAAATTATACAAAAGCAGTCATAATAAAGTCTAAAGGGAAGTGCAGTGCACTGTCAGGACTTACTATTTGTATTGGTTCTGCAAGCACCTCCCACACCTGGTCCAGGTCTTCATTGAGACGAGACTCATTTACCTACACATGATGGAGAAGAAATAAAGAATTAAGAAACGAAGAGAGTTACAAAGCAGTGTAATTTCATGAGTCATGTCATTATTAAATATGTAATTTGCAATGAGACATATTGATGGCACTGTATCAAAAATGTACAATCAAAGTATTATTACTTTAAAATAATGAGCTTTAAACTTCAAACTAATTTGGGCAAGTTTCGGAATAAACTTGATTAAATGTAGGGGTGGCAAATTATTGTTGGCCTCTTTGTTTTGATGATGTTTAACAAACAATTTACCACTAATGTTATTTGTTTAGTATTTATATATTTCTATTTATTAGACAAACAACGTGTTGGAGGTTGGATGGATTGCGCCATAACGATCATATCAAATGGAGGTTGGTGGATATAGTGGTTGAAGCAATGCAATTAAAGTTAAAGATCTAAGTTCAGCTTCATCCAAGTTTACCAAGTCAAGCCTATTGAAGATCAAGATCAAGCTTGGGTATATTTAGTTTAGGTTTTATATTATGTGTGTTAGTACTTTAAGCTCAATCATATACACACATACATGTTTTGTTTTTGTATATATATAGTTATATACATACATATATGTTTTGGTTTGATTTCATAGATATGAAACAAATATATTTTCATATACATACTCATATGTTTTATTTTCTATTGTATTTATAAAAATATTGTATTTCTCAGTTTATAGACTTAACAATTATTATATAGTTGTGGTTTACAACATACTAGTTCTTAAATACTCAACTATTTCTAATATGAATTTATTTTTACTATAACTGCTATTTAATTATTAACAAATAATTATTAGTTTTTATACCAAATCAGTGTCATCTCTTTATTCATCATAATTTCAACCCATTCTCATGTCAAAACCCAATTCTTTAAGTTTAATTAAAAATGTGCCATCTTGGAAACACTAAACCCTAATCAACCCACGATCAAAAGCTCATCGATCTCCATAGCCAAGAATCTCGAGCGAGTAGCATGGATATCCAAGTCCGCGACCAAGGTTCTCAACCGTATGACCATGGAGAAGACGAAGAAGAGAGATGAGTGTGGGGCTATATTACCTAAGTTCTTCTAATATGGAGCTGTGTCCGTACCCGATATGTATCATACCCATGCCCGCACCCAACACGTCTTGGGCACTCCATAAATATATGCATACATTTATTCAAACACTCCTCATAACACTTCTTGGATATGTATCATACGCTTCACATTCATTTTTGAATTCATTTCGGCCTTAAGAACAATGATTTAAAAGGGTCATTTACATATATAGCTCAGAACTATGAATATCCTATGAGTTCCAGCCATGTCTTGTACCCTACCATTTATGAATTTGTCATGTCCTGCATCCGCACCGGTACCCATACAACCAGGCGCCTAGGGCTAGGCGGTCCGTTCCCTAGGCGGTCCGCTCAGGCGGACCACCTAGCTTTTTAAACAATAAAATGCCTAGGCAGCGCCTAGGGCTAGGCGGTCCGTTCCCTAGGCGGTCCGCTCAGGCGGACCACCTAGCTTTTTAAACAATAAAATTTTAAAAAAAGACCCAAGATCATTAAGCCCAACCCAAAAAAAACAAAACCTGAACCCATACCCGACCCAACCCAAGCTACTTCACTTAAAATCCTAACCTAAACCATATATCCTTCTCTCTCGTGTCCCGCAACCGCGGCCCAA
>NC_033798.1:106068232-106121914 GCF_001876935.1 Asparagus officinalis | reverse complement strand
CCGCTGCCTCCTCCTCCACCTCGCCTCCTCCCGCAGTCGCGAACACCCACCTCTCTTGCCGCCGCCTCATCAACCTCCTAGTCCTTGCCTCCTCCCGCAACTGCTACAAGTCTGGAGCAACCACCTTCTCTCGCAGCCGCCAAAGTTCTGAAGCTGCCACCTCTCCTCTTTAGATAAAATTTTAAATTTTCATTTTTTAATACTATTTTTAAAAACTTTTTCATTGTTTTTATGTAGTTAATAGTTAATACTTAATAATGATCTTGTTTAATTCTAGTTTAATTTTGTATGAAGAGAATACTAAATAGTTAATCTTGTTCAATTTAGTTTAATTAATTTAATTTAGTTAATTAGTCTAATTTTAGTTAATTTTAGTTTAATCATGTTCAATTTTTGTTCCATTTTATTCACTGTTCAATTTTATGGATCTAACACTGTTATTTATGTTTTTTTGTAATTTTATATGAACTTTATACATATATTTGTGAATTATCATAATTAAATAAATTTAAAAATGGGCAAACGCCTAGACGCTAGGCCCCAACTCAAACGCCTAGTCCGCCTAGCACTTTCCATAACATTGCGTACAACTAAGGTGTGGGGGTAGGAAAGGGGATAAGGGCCCGAAGATGAAAGCAAATATTCAGGAGTAGAAGTGGAGAAGATGTATAATTTGTTGTTTTCTGTTATGCGAGGCTTTTTTTTTAAATTCCCTTATGTTTTAGTTACTTGACATTAGTCAACTGAGGGTATGATTCTAATGTCAACTTCTCTAATATCATCACTAGGGAGGTGCTCTGGAAAAATATACTTTTTTATGGCAGTTACATTTAATAAATTAAAATCATGTTATTTACTTAAAAACAATAAATTTAATGGTAATATGTTAAAGTTTATCCTAAAAACGATGAAAACAACAAAAGCCTTCTCCCAAATTATTTTTGGACTCGGCTATATAAATCCTATATTGTACTCATTTTTGTTAAGGACTATTCCCTTTGTTGAGTTTACCACTAACATACCCTTCTTAATTCGATCCAACAAAGTTCTATTAGTTGCTCCTCCTTGTTCCATTAATATTAATATTATTACTTCTCCTAATCAGTGCATTTTAGTGGCCTCATTTGCATATGGCGAAAACATTTCAATTAGTTCTCTCATTTTATTCTCAATAGTACACCCTTTACCCTCCTACAAATGCAGTAATTTCTTATCTTATCTCTTATTCTATATCGACACACCCATCATGTCATTCTCATTTCTGCTACACTCATGTTTAAACATATGGTTTCTTAGTTGCTCGCATTCTTGAATTTAACTGTGGCACAAGTATATTCAATTTCATTGGTATTCTACGTTCATGAATCTAATTAGTCTAAGGGCGTATGATATCTACATTGTATTATGATACCCAAATTTGAAAAAGAATCTAGGAAACCTGCCAGGCTAGTTTTCATGTGTCTGTGTGCATGCAGGCAAGGAAAGGTTCATTCCACACATGTTCAGGACATGGCTAGAGAGTAACAGAAGGATGCACTCAGTCAACAATAAATTCACAATTGCAAAGCTAAAGTATATTGGTAGAAAGAAGAAATTAATGTTCCTTCCAAGGTACAGTGTATAAGAACTCGTACATGCAAAATAGGACAAAATTAAGACGAAGTAACCAAGTGCAATGACACACGTTTGTTGCGTGACAAGACAAACAGCCAAACAGTGAATTTTTGTGTTTCAGAAAGTCAAGTTCATACCTTGTAAAGCGACACAATTTGATGATAGAACAAATATGTCAATGATGAAAAGGACAGACAAAGGAAATTCCCAAACCTGTCAAGAAAATATGAACAGAAATGAATGAAAAGCACAAAGATGGGAATATGGAGAAGAATTCCTTTTAAAGAATACTGAATTGGAGTGAACAAATACCATAATTGCCATGAGAAATAACTTGAAGTAGCTCGAAACCAGGATAGCAAGCAAAATACCTCTGTACCTGAATGTAGTAAAAATATTTTGACGTGATTGTTGAAAATAGTAATCAGAGAAGATATATAATTCCCTCTCTTGGATGTTATTTATAATATTATAAATACAAAGAGACTTATCCCTAACCAATGTGAGACTAAACATATATAAAGAAACAACTCTCAACACTCCCCCTCAAGCTAAGCATATATATATTATACATGTTCAACTTGTAACAAATAAAGTGCACACACTCTAATCTGTGACGAGGCTTCAAACACTCAAAGTAGTCTTGATCTTCCTATCTTCACTTGGATGTCTTTAAATCATTTGATCCCCTCTAGGGCTTCACCAACCAAACGATCCTCTCCAGGATCCACCAAACAAATGATCCTTCATGCATCCATCAGCAAACGATCCTCTCTGGGATCCACCAAACAATCTTCTCAGGGATCTGATCAACAAACGATCTTCTCTTGGATCTACCAAGCAAATGATTCACTTCAAGGATTCATCAACAAACGATTCTCTCCGGGATCCACCAAACAAACAATCCCCTCAGGGATTTGATCCTTCTTTAAAGATCCATCTATGAATGATCCTTTTTTGGGGATCTAACAAATGAACTGAGAGAATGATATTCTCCAAAACGAAACCAACTGAACAATTTTCACTAAACCAAACATCAAAGCAAAGCAACGAAACGATCTCCACCAAACCAATCTCCAAAATCCAAACCAAACAAATCAGTTTTCCGCTATATCAATCACAAAGTATGTAAATCAATGGATGAACAGTATTTGGGTCAGGTCGGATGGGGCTGAAATGAACAGTGTTCCTGATGAACAGTGTCACGGCGGATAAACAATATCTTTGAACAGTGATTGGAAGTGGTGGCGACTAGGGTCGTCGGCTGTGGATAGAGGGTTAGGGTTTGATGCTGGAGGGTGGCGGCTAGGGTTTCGCTATGAGTTGCACATATTTCATGTGGGCCCCACCTCAACTCTTGCGCAGAGTAAAGTGGGGCCTCCCGAGATATTTGATAAGGTTGTTGGCTTGGATAGATAGCTGGGATTTGATGAATGATCAAGAGGATGGCTCTGATACCATGTTGAAAATAGTAATCAGAGAAGATATATAGTTCCCTCTCTTTGATGTTATTTATAATATCATAAATACAAAGAGACTTGTCTCTAACCAATGTGGGACTAAACATACATAAAGAAACAACTCTCAACAGTGATAAAGTAGCAACGCAAATTTCATATAATTTACTTAAATTATTTGAAAATGATGATTAGAAATTGGATTGAGATCATATTAAAAAGGAGGCCTGATTGTAAATCATATGTTAAATTCAAAAGGTGCATTTAGCAGCTTACTAACATCAAATTTCTAATCAGTTATAGTGCTCCAAGCCTCCAACAATTATTCAATTCTCAACTAACCCTATGGTCCCTACTCCCATAATAAATAGAAACTTGGTCAAATTCATGGTGGGAAAAGTATAAAGTTCCAGGTAAAGAGGTAACAAGGAATCCCTAATCTGACTCCTAAACCAGAAACAGAATATAACATGTCACTGTTGTACGAAGCAATATGTTTATATGAATTAAAGAGATTATCACCCACTCAATTTGTGAATCAAGAGGTTGTAGATGGTTGTACAGGCTGATGGCTGATTATAACTTAGATATCTATGCTTTAAAACAATCTAGAACCCCAGCAATTACACAAGCCCCCTAAAAGAAAAGAAAAGAAGAAAAAATGATAGACGCGAGTCCCACAAAATACACACCTGAAACAGTCCACTTAAAGATGTAGGTAAAACATAAAGGTTTTGTAATGTATACAATCATCCAAGTATAGCGTTCATCGTGCAAGCATGTGCTGGAAATATAGTATGATGACTAAAGAAATTTGTCCACGATTATGTGTCAAAATTCTCCAGAACAGATGTTCAAACATGGAAATCCCTATTATACATGCAGAACAGAATAGAAGCAATCGAGGACAAGAACCAACAAATGGAAAATATTACATAGCAGGATAGGATAGAAAATAACTTTATTATTTTACCTAGTAATCGCAAAGGTAGAATTGAGCAGAATCCTTGTGCCAAGAAATACAACAGATACAAACATTAGATTTCCCAAAGTAACATTCACAAATATCTGCATAATATTTTACAGAAACATTAGTTACAGAACATACCAAAGGGTTCAATCTAATGATAAAACATCAAGGTCACTGTATTTTCAGAGGTTCAGAAGTTAACCTCTCCACATGTCCAAATTGTCAATAAAAGTCCCTTGGATGAATCCAAATCATTTTTGCTTCCTTTCAAGATAGAAAACCTATCTTAAAATGTTAAGGTCCTTCAACAAAGCATAATGAATAGTATTATTTGGTCTAATCTGGATCTCAAGAATGAGTCATGTCAATCATAAATGGATACATGCATCTAAAAGAAAATTGATTAAACTTGACTTCCAAAGTATTCCCTGCAAATTGAAAGATGACGAAGTCTGTAAGAATACATGACTACTAAGAAAATTTGCACTGACAAATTCTGAAAATCCACTATAAAGCAGTTCCAGATAGAGTGAAGAAGTTGAAGCAGCAAAACTGGAACATATTAATTTAACTGAGAATCTTAACTTTCTCAGAATGCATCAGGGTTATCTTATTTCAGAATGTCAGAATTTTCTAGAACGTATAAAAGAAGCATGACACTTAGACAAAATATTTTGACCAATAAAAAGAAACTTAATGAGATGCTAGTCACGAAGAAAGAACTAGCAATATGCAAAAGGAAATCCTCTGCACAGTTTACAGTGACCTTCCTCCTGTGACAAATATCAACTTACATATGGAAAAAATCTCTGAAAAACTTCATTAATTTGCTCATACACTTTTTTTCTGATGTACAAATATAATCATGAAGTCAAACCTCATGTCATGTTGGTGGCATTTTTATGCTTGGAGGATACACTTTCTTATTTAATGCCTCAGAGAGTTACCGCAGCTAGCTAATCACTCTTCTAAAACCATCACATTCACGAATACTGAGAACCTCAAGTTTGCATCCCCTGCAACACCCTACACGCATGTGTTAGCAAACACCACTATTCAGTCTCCATTTGCATGCTGCAGTTTTCTTTTTCATTTTTCTTTTTGGAGTGTCATAGTGAAATGGGTGACTTCCATCCACACACACACACAAAGATGGCTGGTGTATATCCGATGATAAATAATGGTACAAGACTTCTATGTAAATATTCGTGGAGTCCTCACAGGATCAGTCTGCAAAAATTATTTCCTACTGATCTAGGCATGTGACCTACCTTAGGCTATGAAACCAGCTGAATTGCTACCTGTTATGGCTACTAGTGTTCAGTCTTCCTTATAAGTACTCAACCTTGCAAGTCAGGGCCTCCTATGCAATATCGAGGTAGGAAATTGAACCTAACTTCAATCAACAATATTATTACAAAAAATCAAGAGAATCATTAGCTCCTCCAGATATACGATACCTCTTCCAACTGTGTGATCCTTGTTTTTATTTTTCAAACCTAGCAGTCAAAAGGTATGTTCTTCTGCATGTCAGCCTGTGGATAACTTCAGATTCAATTGGTAGGAAAGAATTGCAAATAAAAATGCATGTCAGGAAGCTTAATGGTTGATAAAGGGCATAACTAATAATGTAAACATGCGTTATACAGAAAAGGCTCCAATATACAGTGGAAAACAAGAATGATGGAAACGTATACTTTGTCAATTATCTTTATATATGTTTATCAGCAGAATGATCATTATGAAAGAAAATATTGTAAAAACATAAGGAAAAATAAATAAGTTTTCAATACCTTGACATCAGAGGCTTCTAGATTGAGCATGTTGTACAGCAAATGTCGGTAAGCCTTTGTCTTGTGAAGAATCAGGTCGATCAGAAGAATCTAGAAAAATAATCGGGAATACTTAATATAAACCAATAAAAAACATAATTATTTCGCTGTTAAGCTAAAAGTAGAAATACTCTAAACTATCTGGTTATTAAATTGTCTTTGGTGAACTGGGGGTAATGACAATGCAAATACATCTCATTTAACTTTTAAGCTTTGATGAAATAGAACATGGAAATAGAAACAGAGTTAGACTTTTATTCATCCAATATTTTCTAACTTATTAGTTTCCTGGATTAAATTGTAGATCTCATATTAACAACTAACTCCGCCAGTGTTGTTTGTCAGCACTGTCTGTCCCAAGCCATGATAAAGGAAGAGGGTTGATTTAGGTAGCCGATAGCCAGCATAAAACATAGTCGGATCCACATGAAAAATAAATTATATTGTAAACTTGTTGGGGCGTCCCCACCGCGACGCGTTGCATCGACCACCCCGATGCAATGATAAGTAAACAAGGGTGGTTTGTCAGGGTGTCCCCCGGAAGCGACGCATTACATCAATGTTACCCCGGTATAATGACAAGTAAGCAATGGTGTTCTAAGAATCTACAATCCTCTAATAGGGTACCTAATAGTATTAGGCATAGACTAGAACGGTCTAAGAGGAAAAATGGTAGGAGTCTTTTATAACAAAATAGAATTATATTAGCTACTTGGAATATAAATACACTTATCGGAAAGACAATGGAATTAGTGGATGTCATGATTAGAAGAAAGATAAATATAATTTGTTTACAAGAAACTAAATGGATAGGTGAAAATCTAGAAAATTTGAAAAGACCGAATATAAACTTTGGTACACGGGAAAAGAGAAGAATAGGAATGGAGTGAGAATTCTTGTAGATAATATAATAAAAGAAAGTGTTGTAGATGTAAGAAGAGTTTGAGATAGAATAATACTAATAAAAATAGTCTTATGTGTAGAGGTTATTAATATTATTAGTACCTATGCACCACAAATAGGCTTGCCCGATAGTACTAAAAGAAAATTTTTGGGATAGTTTAGATGAATTAGTACAAGAAATCCTATTTGGAGAGAAATAACTCATAGGAGGGGATCTTAATGGGCATGTTGGTAAGCATAAAAACGGATATGAGAGGATACATGGAGGTTTCAGGTATGGAGATAAAAACGTTATGGATAAACTAATTTTAGAGTTTGCAATATCGTATGATTTGATAATAGCAAATACACTTTTTAAAAAAAAGGATGAACACTTAATAACCTATAAAAGTGGTTTTAATAATAGCCAAATAGACTTTTTTTCTTACTAGAATGGCGCATAGGTTAACATGCAAGGTTTGTAAAGTTATACCGGGAGAGAGTTTAAGTACACAACATAGATTGATGATCTTAGACATATCCTTCAAAAGTGGAGTAAAAAAACTAATGTGAACGAGAGAAGAGACTAAGAACTAAATGGTGGAATTTAAAAAGAGAGAATTTAATACATTTTAAAGATAAGATAATGAAAAAAAGATATATGGAACATAGATAATAAGACTAATATTATGTGAAATAGCATGTCTTCTTGTATTAGGAAAGTGACTAAAGATATACTACAAGAATCTAAAGGTTGTAGATTAGACGGTAAGGAGAGTTGGTGGTGAAATGTGTGCAAAAGGTTATTAGAGAGAAAAACTTTATATAAAGAATGACAAAAGTGTAGTAGGGAAAACTTAGAAAAATATAAACTAGTAAGGAAGGAAGCAAAAAGAGCGTTTGATGAGAATAAATACAAGGCTTATGAAAATTTTATAAGAAGTTAGAATCTAAGGAGGGAGAGAAAGATATACATAAGCTTGCTAAGATTAGAGAAAAGAAAAGTAGAGATTTGGTATTAAAAGTGAACATCAAAGAGTTCTAGTGAGGGACTGGGAAATAAAAGAGAGGTGGAGGGGTTACTTTTATCAATTGTTTAATGATAACCAAACAAGTGAGCAAAAGGGAAATAAAAGAGAGGTGGAGGGGTTACTTTTATCAATTGTTTAATGATAACCAAACAAGTGAGCAAAATAGAGATTTTGATGAGGGGTTACTTTTATCAATTGTTTAATGATAACCAAACAAGTGAGCAAAATAGAGATTTTGATCATATAGTGAATGATAGGAACTATAGATATTGTCCAAAAATTAGGATTAGTGAGGTTAAAGATGCTCTAAAGAAAATGAAAAGTGGACGAACCGTAGAACCGGATGATATCCCTATTAAAGTTTGAAAATGTCTTGGAGATCACTAGTAGAAATCGTTATATTGCTGACAGTAACATCCCTGACGAGTGTTTCCCGTCAGCAATATATACAATCATGACGGCATGAGCCGTCAGGAATGTAGCCTTCAACGATCGGCGTAGCCCGTCAACGATGTTAACATCGCTGACGGGAGGACATCGTTGGCAGCGATGTGTGAAATTCTTTTTTTTTTTTTTTGGGGGGGGGGTGGGGGGTATTCCCCCAAAATTACTTTTTACCTTCTCCTATCTCTCTCCTGTTAAATCTCCAGCACCCTCATCCCCGCTCCACGGCCATCGCAACCGTCGTTGCTGACCGTCGACGCATCACCGTCCCCTGCGTCATCCGCGTCTACGCCTTCACGCACAGGCCTGCGTCTACGCCTCCGCATCCGGACCGCGTCTCGACTACCGCGCCTCGCGCTACACGCTCGCACAGAGGCCATGACCGCGTCTCCGACTGCACCGCCTCGCCGCCGCCAGTTTGACGCCGTCAACCCGATCTGCTCAAGGTAATATTTTTGACTAATTTCACATTTTTATTACAATATTATGGGTACTTTGCTCCTATTATCAAAAATTGAAATCAAAAAACCTAATTATACTCACTATAGCCCCAATAGCATTATCCTAAGCATAGAATCGTAATTAAACTAATTTTTATTTTTATTCCACCTAAATCTCATATATAATACTATTTTAAGTTTGATAATCCTAACCCTAAATTTAGTTCTCATCAAATCTAATCAATTAAACTTATCTACTTAAGTATATAACCCTAATTCAACTAACTTTAACCAAAAAGTTAGCATATTTCAATCTCTAATTAACTAATTCAATTTTAATAACTTTAATCTTAACTTTAATAACTCAATAATCTACTTTAATCCTTAACTTTAATAACTCAATTAAATTTATCAACCTAATATGATCCTAATAGTAACCCTAATCACATTACCCTATGTATAGAACCCTAATTAAACTAACTTTATCCTTTTTCTTACCCTAATCTCATATATAATAGTACTAATTAAACTTTAGTTAGCCTATTCCTAATTTGATAACCCTAATTGACTAAAATTTAATTAACTAGTACTCCTAATTATTACCTTAAAGTCATTAACCAAGTCAATGACCCTCCTAATTCAACAAACTTTTACTCAAATTTGATCTTAATCCTAAATCTAATTAATTAATTTAAATATGTATAACTATAATCCTAACTCTATGAACTAACTATCGAAAATAATCCTAATACTAATGTTTATAATCCTAATCCAAAAAACATTATCCTAAGTGTAGAATCTTAAATAAACTAACGTTAACCATTACTCCTAATTTTAATTAAACTAATTTTACTTTAAATCAACCTTGGCCATTAGTCTTAACTAACCATATTAAATATTACTATAAAAATATTCAATAAAAATAAGCCTAATGTTAATAATATTATATGACTTTAGTCTATCATCCTAACTAAACTAACTTTACTCGTATTATCATTTTAATCCAATTCAAATTAAATTGGACTTTATCCTTAAATAACATTAATACAACCATGATTATATTACCATAAGTCTAAGACTCTAATTAAACTAATTTTAACATCTACTTAAAATCTACCTTACCCTAATCAAACTAATTAAACAGTGATTGTTATGACAAATCATTCTGCTGTTATTGATGCATTCAATTTAGTTAAATATATAACATTGTATTTTGTTATATATCATGATTATATGAACCAGAAGTCATTACCCCTAGTTTCCCGTCTAATAATATTGGATGTTAATCTCTTCTAACATAAACGCACGCAATTCTAGTTGGATGTGAAAATACTTTTTATATCTAAAGAGAATTACGTGAATTATATTAGGAGCATGATCTACATACAATAATTATTAGATTTGTCCGGGGAGGATTCCCCTTCTCGTACAGGTTAGGAATACAGTAGTGTATCATCTATCTTTGTATACTTTATGCATTTTTAATACTTAAAATTTTAATAACGCATATTGTATTGTTCTCCGTGTACAATAAGCGTATGTTGCTTTGTGTGTCGATCTATTATCGATCATTGATAAGCATTATAACATCCGCACAGTGTACTCGGAGAACAGCGGGTAGGTACTGCCGAAATTTTTAAGAAATAAAAACGCATAAAGTATACAAAGGTAGATGTAGACACTACTATATTCCTAATGGGATAGGTCCATTTCCTATGACAGTTGTTAAAGCGTCTTATTGAAAATATAAGCATTAGATTTTAGAAAAACATAATTTATGTTTTGGCAATTCCCCCTCGGAGATTATTATAATTTGTATTTCCTCGATGTTATTAAAAAAGTTAATATTACCCAATCATTAATTTGATGCGTTAATCATTAATTTCAGATTACCTAATTATATTTAATTTCATTAATAAAAATTATATATATTATATAGATAAGGATAGTTCCCGACAAATCAAGGATCGATATTCCTCGTATTGAGAGATGGAGAGACAGTCGATATAAAGATGAAATAAATTCTTTCATACAGTACGCCTTGGCAGACCCGCGAAAGTTAAATAGTGATGTCGTGTATTGTCCCTGCTATTGGTGTAAAAATCTGGTGTTGGAGAATAAAAGTGATTTACATAGACATCTAATATCAGGATTTATGAGGAGTATAAATATTGGACATTTCACATGGAAGGATGTCTTGAAGAAATGGAACTGACGACAGACACCGGTATGTCGAACACCGGTGCGTCTGATGGGAGGATAGATGATACACAGACGATGTTTGCTAATATGTTAATGGTTCCTAATATAAATGAAATTGAAGTGTCGATGATGTTGAAGTTGCAGGAAATGCTGAATGTGTGAATGATCCTGAGGAGCTGGCAGATAATGAAATTAATAGAAGACAATGAAAATGATCTGTATGAGGATTGCATCGAATTTACCATATTATCATTTATGCTACGACTTTTGCGTATAAAGTTCCTTAGCGGAATGACAGATAAATATTTCAATATGTTACTTCTGTTGCTGAGAAAAGTGATTCCAAATGGAAAAGAGAGCTGGAAAAGAGAGCATACCCAAAAATTATGATAACGCAGAAGATTATTTCCGTTATAGGACTTGATTACAAAAAGATCGACGCATGCCCTAATGATTGTATCCTCTACTATAAAGATAATAAAGACCTTCAGGAGTGTCCAATTTATGGAGTATCATGGTGGGTACACCGTAAAAAAATTTTAAACACAAAGGACATCAAGGTCTATGCTTAAGCAAAGGAAGATTCCAGCAAAGATCCTTCGTCATTTTCCCTTGATACCTAGACTAAAACGATAGTATATGAATAAAGAAACTGTTAAGCAAATAAGATGGCACATGGAAGAACGTATAAATGATGACAAAGTCAGACATCCGTCTGATGTAGAGGCATGGAAGCATGTGGATCGAACTTTTCCTTGGTTTGCCAATGAGTGCAAGAATGTTAGACTACGTTTGTCTAGCAACAGATTTAATCCATTTGTGATTATGAGTTTTGGGTGGTCTACATGGCATGTTGTATTAATACCTTATAACTTACCGCATTGGCTTTGTATGAAACAACCGTTTATGATACTTTCATTACTGATATCGGGCAAGCATGCACCAGGCAATGACATAAATGTGTTTTTATAATCGCTAATTGATGAGTTAAAACAACTCTGGACTGAAAGAGTTATGACATATGATACTCATGCAAAGCAGACTTTCAGACTAGGTAGTATTTTACTATGGACAATAAATAATTTTTCAACCTATGTGAATCTATCAGGTTGGTCTATAAAGGGAGCATATGCTTATCCAATGTGTGATCCAGAATTCAAAGGTATTCATCTGCAACGCAGTTGAAAGTTTTGTTATTGGTTTAACAGAAGGTAGTTGAACCCTAAACACAGATATAAAACAAAAAAATAGAGCAAGTTTTTTGATGGGACTGTTGAGAAGAGAGATCATCCTCGTCCATTAAGTGGAGATCAGATTGTGCATTTGCTTGAGAAGTTCTCTAATGTCAGATTTGGAAAGAAGCGCTATTCGAAGAAGATTTATTTGGAGTAAAGAACTTGCGTATTAACAAAAGGATAGCGAAATGAATGAGACAAACACAAGTGGTGAGTGATGGGACTGAAGTCGTAAAATTGCCCTCAGGATGGACAAAATTTAGCGTTTTCTTTCAATTACTTTATTGGAAAGAGCTAAAAATACGACACGACTTGGACGTCATGTACATTAAAAAAATATTTACGATAATCTTTTATCAACACTATTGCAAGATGCTAATAAATCAAAGGATGATCTACGAGCTCGTCAAGATCTAATTGCATTGAACATTAGAGGAATTGCAACCAAAAAATGTCGGAATTGAGTTGCCTGCCTCTCGTATTACGATGTCGAAGATTAAGATGTAAATATTTTATTAAGTCCTCAAATCAATGAAGTTACCAGAGGGTTACTCCGCAAACATATCGAACAATGTTCAGGTGCAAGAAAGGAAAATATTAGGACTTAAAACTCATGATTATCACGTGTTTCTTCATCAATTGCTCCCAGTGGCATTATGCAGTACTATGTAGAATAAAAAAGCAGTGAAGGTTATAATTAATTTTTATGGATTTTTCAGAAAGCTTTGTTCTAAAGTTATAGACGTCGGTGATTTTGAAAAACTTGGAGAAATTATTTCGAAAACACTTTGTGAAATGAAGATGCTCTTTCCTCCATCTTTTTTCACAGTAATGGTTCATCTTACACAACATCTTGCAGAGAAGGCTGTAATAGCAAGACCAGTCCATTATCGTTGGATGTATCCAATAGAGAGGTTAGTATTTGAAAAACATGAATCTTTACCTATCAATATTTACATCTACTACTGTTAATATCTTTACATTTATACTTGATAAATTATCATTTTCTTAGATATTTAGGTTCAATGAAGCACTAATTTCATAATAAAGCTCGTCCAGAAGGTTCAATGGCTGAAAGTTACGTGAGAAACGAGTCTCTTATTTGCCTCACGTTATATGAGGGGAACAAACTGTACTTCAAGCACCTGTTAATAATAAAGATAACACAGTTCTATATCCTCGGGGAATGAACAAAAATTATTCTAACCTATTGTTAGATCAAGCTTATGCATACGTATTAAACAATCTTGAAATCTTCTCAGAGTACAGAAGGTAAAATATCACATAAAAGTTTGAATACCACTAACTAGTAAATTAAACTACTTTGACAATAATAATATATTTATTGCATTGCTAGGCAACATCAGGAAACTAAAGAATGAAATTACGGGTAGTACAGCAGTACATGACATCAAAGAAAGACATATGAAGGAATTCCTTGTTTGGATGAAGAATGAAGTAAATATTGTTAAATTTAGTCGTATTATCATTTTCATTAAATAATTTAGTAATTGTTGATTTAATAGTTTCTTTATTGTCTATTTTTAGATCCACGAACAACTTGTCCTTAATAACCAAATATCAGAAAAAGTGAAGGTTCACGCACGTCCTTACTATGTCGTAAACTAATATGGTGAATATCGTGTTAATGGGTATAAATTTTACACAATGGATGTTGATGATACGAAGGTTACCTAGAACAGTGGTGTCATGACTACCTTCTCACGAGAATGTTTCTCAAACAGAAGAGATTAGAATCCAGTTGAAAATAATATAACATATTATGGACGGTTGGAAGATATGGTGGAGATATTTTACGGCTATGGTGGTCCAAATAAACATAAATACATGATGTTTATGATTCGTTGGTGTTTTGCAAAAACTCAAAAGGATTCTTTTGGATTTATAATTGTCAATCTCGATAAAGAAATAGATAATGATGAAAAATTCATGTTTACATTTCAGGTGGGACAATGTTTCTATGTGAAAAATCCTACAGTTAAAGACGAGTGGGTTGTCCTATACAAGGATCCTAAATCTTATATTTAACATTCTACCGATGAAGATGGTGATGAGAGCTATATAGACAATTTCAATGAGCAAAATGCAGCTATCGATGAATTCTCATACCCTCAAAACGTAGTGTTTGATACGGATGCTCCAACGACTCGGACTGACATTCCAAATATTATCACAGACATTAACAGGAGCTAAGAATTAACTAGTTGAAGTAACGTCTTCATTTAACATTTTTTAGTTTGTAAATTATAAAATGAAAACTTTATATTATCACTACGATGTATCTTATTTACCTTTTGAACAATATAAATGACATATAAATATATAATATCTTCTTTTGCATATTCAACTTGCAGATGCCTAAAGGCTTGCTGTGAAATGAAAAGTTTAATATCGCAATAATATATCTTGATTTTATTTTGGCCAATCTAAATTGCATATTGATATATAATATATTGTTTTGCATATTTACTCAACTTGCATATGTCTAAAAACTTGAGTAGGAGGGGCTATTCAAAAGCCCCGGTCATGACCGACCCACCAAGGAAGAGCCAGCATGAGCGAGCATCATCTCCAGATCATAGGTATAACTTAATTTAAGTATTTATCATTCATGATAAATGAAAATAATAACTTATTTTTTTATTTCTTTAGGTAAGAGCGAGGATGAGTCATCGTCCATACCATTGCATGCAGAGCCTCCAGTCCTTCAAGCATACATTCCTGGGATTGAGCGTGGGCCTTTACCAGCATTTACAGAGGGGTACGATCTCAAGCAGATGCAGAAGTATAAATTGGCTAAAAACGGTTGGATGATTAAACGTCGCAAATTGATGATATACTAGTTGATGCTACAGCTAAAATCAGACAGAGATTTGGTAAATTGACTTATAATTTTATATTTTTTAGCTACTATAGATACCCTAAATGCTTGTCTAATATTATAATGCATAACAAATATTTTTCCATTATTGTAGGAGATAAGCTTTTCAAGAAAAAAAGGACGCAAAGGAAGTGAGTTTAAAAAGAAATTACCATTGGATGGCTTTCGTGCAATTTTAAGGTGGGGACACAGCAGGATTCCCACCAAGCAATGGGCTAACAACTTCACCTCATATCTTGGATGCTTAGTACGGAAAAGTGATTGTCTTAATCCATATTACAAGGCTGAGGAGCAGCTCTTTCATGTCTTGGAGAGTATATATCGAGATTGTTAGGTAAATTAAACTGTTATTTTTTAATTATTTTACCTATCTAATCGATTGGTCTTACTTAACTGTATGTCTATAATTAGAGATATTTCAACATCGAAGACAATCACGTAGGGTGGGATTTTTTGTTTGGATACATGGAAAAATTCAAGCATGCTCTTCGAGAGTGGAGACATGAGATAAAGAAGAAATGTTTTGAAAGTTACAGTGTGAACTGGGAGAGGATCTACAAGCGAGATCCGAGGATTGGCCCAGATCATTTAGCTGCACTTATAGTATTAT
Organism: Asparagus officinalis; assembly: GCF_001876935.1. Taxonomy (NCBI): domain Eukaryota; kingdom Viridiplantae; phylum Streptophyta; class Magnoliopsida; order Asparagales; family Asparagaceae; genus Asparagus; species Asparagus officinalis. The sequence goes on along the minus strand of NC_033798.1, from coordinate 106,106,295 downwards.
GGGGTCAGGAGGATCACCAAGTAAATATATATAAATGCATAATTTTCAAGGAAACCAAAAGCTTTAAGCTAGTACAGATGATTAGTTAGATGCCATTTGAATATTTAAATTGAGTTTATGCTTATAAAGCAAAGAAATTTAAAAAAAATAGGTTATTACTGTGCAAATGTTGTTATATTAATAGAAATTGCATACCAAAAAATTATTTATCTGAATATAGTGCTATATTTCGTTGTATATTATAGATTGTACTAAAATTCTTTGTTATTATTGAAGAAAAAATGTCAGAGAAATCAACAAAACCAATTGAGGAAAGATTATGATCATCATACGGGGACTACTTCATTTGCCCAGAATGAGGATCAATTTTGTAGGACAACAGTATAAAATATTTTAATCTTCTATATATATTCTCTCTGTTTCCAATAATATTTGATAAATGAAACTAATAAATAAATTTATAAATCTCAGAACGCCCCATTTATCTCGCTTCACGAACTGCATAAGAGGACGATGGTTTACTTTAAGAAGGGGTATGATGACGATGAGGAGAAGAAGAAAAAGCTACAACTAGCCCAAAATATGCAAGTAGTTTAATGGTGTATTTACTTTCACTCTATCCGAATGAATTACATAATACTAAAACTAATCTTGAAGGTTTACATTATCTTTATTATTGAAATGCCAATTCGTATATTCATCTTTTTTGTCTCTTAGAAAGCATTAGAAAACACATATGTTGAGGTTGTTGAACAAAGCCAGGAGCCCCTAACTGGAGAGGAGAATTATATTGTGAGCCATTTAGTTTGTGGACTTCCCAAAAATGGGAGGATCAGGTGGATGGAAGTGGGAACTCGGAGGTTGTTTACACCATTCCAGCCTCCGTCGATCTCAACACCATCGACGATGCCCTCAGGGGTACCCTCTTATATGCCGCAGGAGGACTACACTCAGCAGGCAATGCAACTTGTTACATCAGTGATGAATATTTTGGATGGTCATATTGCCGAGTTGTGGAAGGATATTCAAGAGGAGCTTATGCGAGTGATCCACCCTACTGCTACTTCTGCGATGGTTTCCAGACAAATAATGAAATCTTGAAGACGTCGGATTCCTACTCGATTGCAAACGCAGATTATGAACTTTTTGGCCTCTCAAAAGGCATTTACCGATAACGAAGAGAGTAATAGACATGTATACTTATTTATATACGTAAAACATGATTATACACACAAGATTAAATGCGTAAGTCTAAATTTAGATTATTTTGTTTTTAGAATGAAGATGATGTCATTGGGGGCACGAGTCGGGGGGATGGAGCCGTCGGTGGCAATGTGGATGATGGCAATGCGGATGACCTGACTTAGTGAGTTTTTATTTTTATTTTTATTTTATTTTTTTTGTATCTTAAACATCTTTATATGGAAGATTATGATATGTTTGTATGCTTTATATCCACAAACTCTTATTTATTGAAACTGTGAGATATATGTGGGTATGGATATGGATCTTTTATGGATGCTTGTTTATGTGGGTATGTATGTGCGTACGATATATGTGGATATAGATATTTTATGAGATGTATAGGAAATTATCATATTATTTTTTGCGGATTGTTATTTGTGAAGTTTGGATTGTGAAAATTTTGAATGTAGGGTGTGGATATATGTGAGATGTTAGTTATGAAATGTGAAATTTGAATGTATGTGAGTTAAATGTTTGTGAATTTTGAATTGTTAAAATTTCGAATGTAGTGTGTGGATGTATGGGAGATACTAATTATGGAAAGTGCACGAAATTTGTGAAATTTGAACGTATGCGAGATGGTTGTGGAGATTGTTGTGAAATTTGGATGCATATATTTCGAATGTAGGCAAGGATTGTATACATGAAATTTTGCATGAAATAAGCATAATTTCTTTTGCTGATTATATAACGATCCCTAACGGGCATGCCGTTAGGGATACATATCGCTGACGGTTGTCCCGTCGGGGATGTACATAATATCCCAGACGGGCTTGCCGTCAGCGTTGTTTATTCCTGATGAAAATTATACACATCCCGACGGCGTGGCCGTCAGGGATGTTTATCCCTGACGGCGTGCCCGTCAGGGATGTTTATCCCTGACGGCGTGCCCGTCAGGGATGTGATGCACATCCCCGACGGGATTGTCGTCAGCGATATTTTCACATCCCTGACGGGACCGTCGTCAGCGATATTTTCACATCTCTGACAGCGCCCGCCGTCAGGGAAGATGACGTCATTAATGCTTATTCCTGACGGCGGCCCGTCAGGGATGTTTCTTCCCTGACAGGACTTTTACTGACAGCGTATCATTGACGAGAAGCCGTCAAGGATACGTATCCCTGACGGGAAATTTAACATCCCTGACGGGAAAGCCCGTCAAAGATGCCCATTTTTTTACTAGTGGATATAGGCTTAGGATGGTTAACTAAACTATTTAATAAAATTATTAAGATGAAAAGAATATTGGATAAGTGTAGGATTAGTACTTTGATACCGACATATAAAAATAAAAGGGATATACAAAGTTAATCAAATTATCGAGGTATAAAATTCATGAGTCATACTATAAAACTTTGGGAGAGGGTAATTGAGCAAAGACTAAGAAAAGAGACATGTATATCTAAAAAACAATTTGATTTTATGTCTGGGAGATCAACTATGAAACCTATACATATTTTGAGATGGTTGATGGAGAGATATAGAGATAAGAGAAATGATTTACATATGATTTTTATCGGTCTAGAGAAAGCTTATAATAGAGTACCTAGAGAGGTAATGTCGTGGATGTTAGAAAAGAAACATGTATCTAGTATATATATTGATGTGATTAAAGAAATGTATGATAGAGTAACAACTACAGTAAGAACTAATGAAGGAGAGACTAAACTATTTCCTATTACCATAGATTTACACTAATGTCAGCGTTAAGTTTTTATCTTTTTACATTAGTTATGGACCAACTTACTAAGCATATTCAGGATAAAATCACATGGTGCATGTTATTTGCTGCTAATATAGTATTAGTTGATGAAACTAGAAGATGCATTATTTCTAAAGTAGAAAGATAGATATAAGATCTCGAGTCTAAAGGTTTTAGAATTAGTAGAACAAAACAGAATATATTGAATGAATTTTTAGTAAAACTAAGAAAGAAAGATAGTCTATAGTACATATCGATGGCCAAAAAATAACTAAAACTAATCATTTTCACTATTTAGAATCTATCATTAGACATGATCTTGAGATAGAGGATGATGTTGTGCATCAAATCAAATCGGGATGGTTGAGATGGAGGAGTGCTTGGGAGTCTTATGTGATCATAGATTACTAATGAAACTAAAAGGAAAATTCTATATGACGGTTATAAGACCAACTACGCTTTATGGATCAAAATGTTGGACAATTAAAAAACATGTTTAAAAAATGAGTGTAGCAAAAATGAGAATGTTGTGATGGTCTTGTGGGTATACATTAAAAGATAGAATAAGAAATCAGTACATCCGTAATAAATTAGAGTTTGCGCCTATTGAGGATAAAATGAGAAAGAATAAATTAAAATGGTTTGGTTATGTACAACAGAAACCCCTTAGTGTACTGATTAGAAAAAGTGATAATATTAGTGTTAATGGGGCTAGGAGATCTAGAGGATAACCTAGAATGACATGATTAGAAGCAATTAAGAAAGATATGATTAAGACTAACTTAACGGAGGAAATGACCCGTAATAAAATAAAATGGAAAAATAGGATTCATGTAGCCAATCTTAAACATTTGGGATAAAGACTTGGTGGTGATTGTTGTTGTATCTCATATTAACAACTACATTTTTAAAACAACTACGATATTTTTAAGTAAAGATAAAGTAATAGGTTTGTCAGTCTGGTTCACGAACAATGGTAGCCTAGTTAGAGAAAGATAAGCTCATAAAGCATCAAATATGATAAGAAGAGGATTCCTCATAACACATAACAAAAGTCTACATTAATAGCTATGTGATGAAACTTCCACACTGGAAAATGGCCCAACCAAAAGGATCACATGAATGCAGCATTGAGATAAAAGCAAATGGAATAGGTACTCCTCGAATATTATCACGCCACTTCTTATTCCAACTTCTCTCCATCATCCTTTGTCCCAATGAGAACTCAAAATGATTTTCTTGGAATCCTTGTTCTTGGCTCGGTTGGTCAACCTCGCCAGTCGCCCTTGACAAATGTGCAGGGGCTCGAGGAAACTATCTACTCACCAGTGTCCTCCAGTGTCTACAAACAATTTCATATAGCTTCAAATCCATATTATCTTCCTAATGATATTCAGTGTTTGGCTCCAGGAAACTATCTACTCACGAGTGTCCTCCAGTGTCTAGAAACAGTTTCATATAGCTTCAAATCTATATTATGTCCCTAATGATATTCAGTGTTTTTTTATTAAGAGGGAAAAGGGGAAAAGGAACTCAAATAGATCACAGTGAATTTTCAAAACCTAATTGGCACATACAGAATAATGGAAATTTCAATTGGTAACTAAATTGCACCAACCAGTCACAGTAATAAATAATGCAACAATCTGACTACCAAAGATATTCACAATTTTACACAGAAATATATAAAATAACAAAAAAAAAATTCTCAAAAGCACAAGAAAATTTCGCCTACCATGAATTCACATTCAATGTAGGGATCAGCTACCACCTTGCAACTCTCCTAAACAATAGAAAAACAAGCCAAAATTAGCAATTTAATAATTGATCGAATATTCAATTTGTCAGCATCTAAAGAACAAGAGAAGGGAGAATATTTACACATTTCATCAACCGAATATTTCCAGGTGAGTACTGCACAAAGAGCCTCTCAATTCCCCATCCGCAGTTTACACAGCGCAGATCCAACACTTGCTCTCCATTGGGATTCATCCCCACTTTCAGTCCAAACTTTACACTTTAGACCCTAGAGAGGAAGAGAGGGAATATCTCGAGGAGCTCGATAGAAGATAAATTCCTAAAAAGGACATAACCCTAAGGCGGTCGAGGTAGCACATAATATCAATGAACTTATCAAAATAACTTAGCATGAATATATATGTGATCACAATATAACATGAGCTTGTAAAAATAACATGAGCTTATATAAAATGATTGAAAAGAACACAATATAAAGTCATCACATTTCCGATATATAAAGGTTACCAAAACATCAAACATTACGTGTATGTTCTTACAAAAGTTTGAAATGATTAATGGAAAATTTTTACGTGACAACAACGACAAAAAAATTATCCTATAATTATTTAAAATCAAATGATTAAGATTATTTGTTTATAATATAATTTATATTCTTAATTGCTTAAAATATAAAATATAATTCCTAATTAAGACCTAATAATTAGAGTTGTGAGGAAGCCTGTTATCTTTTAAGGATGTAACAATTAAATCATAATTTCAACCTAATAGCCAAAAAATCCGATTTAACTATTCAATTATTCAACTACACGTAATAAAAAAATTCCAAATTTAATTAGTCATAAAATTTTCATATTTAATAAAATAGTTGATATTTTTTACAAACTAATTAATAATCCTTAATTGATTAGAACTTCTAATGTGATTATAAATTACAAAACTATGGAAACATGTAGAGAAATACATCAATGACAAGGGGGGAAATAACATAGATTAAGGAATCTATTTACGAGAGTGAAATTAGAGCTCAATAAATGATGAAAATGCGAAAATAATTAGCAAAAAAATTATTAACCGAGAAAATAAAGGTACCTGAGGTCATGGATGGCGCCGGAGGAGTTGATCAAGTCGGAGAAGATGACAAAGGTGGAGACGATGCGCCGGAGGGGAAGAGGACCAGAGAGGGGCAGAGAAATAAAAAAGAGGGAGAGACAGAGAGAGGCGGAGAAAAAATTAGGGCCTCGAGAAGAGACGGGGCCAAATCTCAGCCGTTGGTTTCATGTGATACCGGGTATATCTCAGCATTGATTTAATGTGACATGGGTGGAATTATGTCTGTAGCAGTCGGGGTTCAAGTACAGGCACGATTTAGTCAGAGATGTCTTGTATGATATCCTCCATAGAGCAGGGATCTCATCATAGAAGGAAGCGTCGGTTAACTTCCTCACTCCTCCTGAAGAGGCTAGATCTACTCTATAAGGCCGGCAAACGTTCTTGGCTACAACTGGAGCAGGGGGGAACACGCTTGTGTTGATCTCACAGGTAGGGCTGGGCAAAAACCGAAAAAAACCAGTTCAACCGAAAATACCACCCGAAAAAACGGACCGGTTAACCGAACCGAATTAAATGAATGAGAAGAAGTCTCTAAACCGCACGAACCGAATTAAATCGGTTTGGATCCGGTTTGAACCCCTGAACCGCCCAAAAAAAAACCGACCCGAATTTTGTTGGGCGGTTTAGAGACTAAACTTATACCTCAAAACTTTTCATGTTATCATCCAATAGATTCAAACGGCGCAAGGAGCAGTTTCAAGCAATGAGTACAGCAATATCACAGAAAAATATCCTTGAGAACTAAGTAAAGTTTCAAATCAATCCAGAAAATTTGTTATGCACATGATGCACTTACAAAAGATGCTATGCTACATTATATAAACAATATCATACAAAACATCACTCCCGGTGTAATTAAATAAACTTAAACTTTAGTTAAAAAATTTCGCAGAAAAGATCTTGAGAATTACATATGATTCAAATCAATCACAAAATGTGTTATGTACATGATACTTACAAGAGATAAGCATGCTGTATTATATGAACAACATCTTTAAAACATCAGTTTTCTGCGTAATTATACCAATCCAAAACTTTATTCTAAAGATGATAACCAGTCTAATAAAGCTTTGTTGGCGAGCTCAGGAACCTCATCATGAGGACAATGCCCAGCTTGCAAATTTACAACAGAAGTCTTTGGATAGAACTCTTTGCAAATTCAAAACCGAAATCGAACCGAACCGAACCGAATTTCGGTTGGGCCGAATATTCAGATGAAGGGAAAAAATCTGGATCTGGATGAGAGTTTTGAGCATCCGAAAAATTTGGATTGGATGCGGATTGGGCATAAAACCGAACCGAACCGAATATGCCCAGCCCTACTCACAGGGGTGTCTCCGTTGGTGGGGTTTGGTAATAGAGAGTTCAAGGTTGGGTATGCATCGGATAGAGTAGTAGAGGCAAAGGTGGGCAAACATGATCAAGCTTGTAAGGACAACCACCACCACTTCATCCCGTTCGCTTTCGATACGTTTGGTTTCCTTGCAGCTGATGCAGCGGGGTTCCTCAGGAGGGTACAGAAATTCATGAATAAGAATGTGGCGACAGCAGGATCTGCTGAGTACGTGTTTCGTAGGTTGAGTTTTACAATTGAGAAAGGATTAGTGGCGCAGCTTGTTGCCCGCTTGTCATCATCACATGTGTAATATTTTATTCTTAATAAATTAAATTATGTCACTATATTGTAAAGACTAGTTAGATTGCACATGCAATGCAGAGATCTCATCATAGAAGGAAGCGCCCGTTAACTTCCTCACTCCTCCTGGAGAGGCTAGATCTACTCTAAGGCCGGCAGACGTTCTTGTCTACAATTAGAGCTGGGGGGGAGCACGCTTGTGTTGTTCTCACAGGGGTGTCTCCGTTGGTGGGGTTTGGTAATGAAGAGTTCAAGATTAGGTATGCAGTGGATAGAATATTAGAGGCAAAGGTGGGCAAACATGATCAAGCTTGTAAGGACAACCACCACTACTTCATCCCGTTCGCTTTCGATACGTTTGGTTTCCTTGCAGCTGATGCGGCGGAGTTCCTCAAGAGAGTACAGAAATTCATGAATAAGAATGTGGCGACAGCAGTGTCCGCTAAGTACGTGTTTCGTAGGTTGGGTTTTACAATTCAGAAAGGATTAGTGGCGCAGCTTATTGCCCGCTTGTCATCATCACATGTGTAATATTTTATTCTTAATAAATTAAATTATGTTACTATATTGTAAAGACTAGTTAGATTGCACGTGCAATGCACGTGGTTGAATATCATGGTTATTAAAATTAACAAAAATAGAATAAAAATAAAAAAGGAAATAAAGTTTTTTGCGAGATTGATCATCAACTCAATAAACTCTCTTTTAAATAAAATATTGTCATTGTTTCCATCAATCGAGACTATCGCCAAGTGATCTACTATTTGTGAGTTATAAACATATTGATCTAGTATATCTTTGTTTATTTTCAAAAGTGTAATTTAAGCCCACAATTTTTAAACCAACATTGATCTACTATATGCTAATATTTTTAAAAAATTGTTCTTTTAAAAAATCTCCTAAAATAAACTATTAATTTAAAATATAAAATGAGCGAAAAGACCTAAACATTCTAGTGATTAATTAAAAATAAAAGTATATTTAAATTGAATCTAACAAGACACTTCACAGAATGAAGTATGAAATGGATCCAATAAAATATTAAAAAAGAATTAAAGAAACTAATTTAAAAATTATAAGATCTATGGATAGAGGGAGAGAAGACCTCACTGACATGAATTCTATTTCTCTCTGAGCGTGACAGCGAAATTGGTGGAGAATGAGCAAGAAGAAAAGTTAACAGAATAGATGACAAAGTGGATGTGCTTATATAAATAGGTTATTAAGATATTCGTCCTAAAATCTTAAATACATACATGTTAGTCCCTAACATCTTTGTAATTGTTCATTTACAATGATATTACTATTCAGTATTAAATCAATCTTATTATATAAGATTATATACCTTTTTTAATAAATTATAAAGTATATATATGGAAGCCTCAATACTTATAGCCAGTAGTTGGGCTCCACAAAATAGGTTAACTTTACATTGTAGTTTGCAATTGGTAATGTTGTTGGTAATGTCATTACCTTTCCTCTTTATCTTATTATTCACACTTAAGCAAAAAATAGGAATTCAAATTGTATTATCATGTAGGTAAATAAATAAATGTTATTAAAGCTCCTCTTTATATTAAATTTAAATTATTAAGTGCCAAATATTAGTTCATGTGAGAAAGTAAAGTAATATATGGTTTATATACCTAAATAGTCAATTGATTAAACATATTAAAATTATAATGATCACAGTTAAAATTATATGGTGTGTTCATATTAAATATAATTTATAAATAATAGTACATTAAAGTCAAAAACTTTTAACCACTATATAGATTGTTTGAATTTTTTTACATGTATAAACTGTATTACCTAGGAATAGTAATGTGCACACTTAACTATAGTCTAATACATCTTAAGAACGACTTACTCTTTAATATCATCATTAATTGATGTATCTATGCATTACACTAAAAACACAATAAAAATTTAGAAAACAACAAAAGAAACACCCTCAAAAGTTTTAATTTTTTTAAAAACAAACACCCTAAACTTTTATAATTTCAAATACACAAAACTATTCAAAATTATATTAAGATCAAGGAACTACAAAAAATCACTGAAATTTTTCAAACTTTAGAGGGGTAATTTGCAATGTACTAAACTTTAACTTTGTTTTTTTTTTCAAATCTAATAGATTTTTAATTAGTTATATTCTTTTTTAAAAAGTTAAGGGTAATATTGACCCTGAAAAATTTTTTCTAAACCTATACTTTTAAAGGGTGTATGATATTTTTTTATAACTTTTTTATTTTCTACGGATTGCTAGTAATTTTGTATATTCATTTTAGTGTCTACATGTTAGAAATTCTCATAGGTTTTTTTATAAATTATGAATATTAGGTGTAATGACCATAATTTTTTGATATTTATTTGAATAATTTTTTTGATATTTTAAATATTAAATTATTATTTTTAAAAAAGAGTATTTATATTTTCCCCAATTTTTTATAATTTTCTATGATTTAAAACCCCGACTTTATATTTAATGGTTCTACTAATTATAAATTTAATTGTTACGGTAAAAACTTTTTAAATTAATATTTGGTTATTTATTATTGCTATTGTTATTATTATTATTATTATTATTATCATCATCATCATCATCTTGTATTAATATTTAGCCTGCACCCCTTATCCCCCTACCTCTATATATGACTGTTAGCAAATCAGCACGTCAGTCAATCAGTTTTCTGGCTGTTCCCTCTCCCCTATGTCACGCCCCGCTTCCTAAAATACCAGGGAATCGGGACGCGAGCAAGCCCGCGACGTATTAGACTGAGGAGAGATAAGTGCTGGACCCCGTCTTCTCAATCTAATACGCTAAGCGTCTGAAAATAAAACAATGCGAAGTCACAGGTCCCCGATCACAATAGCAAGAATATAAAGACAACCCAGAACAAGGAAATATCATATCATAAATGGGATAACATCCGAGACATAAAATACGGGTCAAACATGCCCTTATACAAATCTGAACAAATGAATACTAAAGAGATACAAAATACACTGATCAAATAGAAATGGAATGTAGTACAAAAGAAAACTGAGGACCAATAACTAAATTTTGGCTTCTTCTTCTGCTCCATCCGCTAGGCACTCCTGCTGAGAATCCTCTAGCTCCTGATGATTTCCCACCTGAACCTGTTCTTCCTCTAAGTCTGACGTACACCAGAGAAAACAGGTGTACGTCAGGTGCATGGCGCACGGCAAGACCCCACAAAAGAAAATAGAACGAACGGAAATTTAATGCGAAAAACGATACGATAACAGAAACAACGAAAAAAACGTACAACTGAAATCCACAAATCAACATGAAAACACTACTAAATCATGATAACATAAAGCATCCAAAATCAATCAGGTAACGAGGTCATGCAGCTAGCGATCAGTCTAATCATCCAAGCAACAAGATCATACAATAGATGGAATTAATACTTAAACATCCACAACAAGAGACGTAGTACGTCGAGCGACATAATCCAAACAAGGAAACCCTCATGTATATACCATATGTCTCAAATTATAGATAATTAAATATTAATCCTGATCTATGTATGAAAAGAAGTACAACCGACCTACATCTCACAAGAATCATACCTAGCCAAGAATCGAGGTCATGTAACTAACTATCCCATCATTCATCTCAAATAATCAACAATCTCAATATCAGTGCTCCTCAGACCTACCCCAGGCCGACACAAGGCACAGGCGCGAGCTTGAAAAATAATCAACAATCTCAATATCACTGCACCTCAGACCCACCCCAGGCCGACACAAGGCGCTGGCGCGAGCCTGAAAAGCAACCACAATCATAATATCTCAGCTCCTCAGACCCACCCCGGTGACTACACAAACTTCACCGGCGCGAGCCTGGAATATACATCAACAATCACATATCACAACTCCTCGGACCCACCCCGGTGACTACACAAACTTCACCAGCGTGAGCCCGGAATATACATCAACAATCACATATCACATAGACCAAGACTTCTCATCCCAATTCTCGTAATTCCAGGTCAACTACACACGAGATTCTAGATCTTAACTGTGTCATACATGTCACTATAGTCATAAACTCCTAATAATTTTTAATCACAACAATAAACAAGCAATGCAACTAATCATGTGCAATAATATCATGGCATATCAGATAATCAAAATAAGAATTATAAATTATAAACAGCAGCTATATAATTCAGAAAATAATCTTTTTCTAAATTTAATTCATTTTAAATTATTTCGCTTAACAATTAATCTAAACTAATTCATTTTCCAAAATAAATTCTTTTAAATTATTATAATTATCTAAAAATGATTATTTTGCCGAACTAAATTTTTTTAATTCATTATATTTTTTCTGAAAATGTCATTTATCATATTACCATGATATACTTAATATTCTTCAGCAAACAATCACACACAGATTATAAAAATTATAAATTAACATAAACGGATAATTCACCAATTCATCAACAAGCTCACGCAGATAATAAAAATTCATAATCTAATCTATGCAACTAATTAACGACAGATATAAATTAGAAATGACGAGTCAAGAGGAGCGGGATCTTGCCTACGAGACCGTGGGGTCTGATGATGAAGCTACGATGCTGATGCGGACGCGGCGCTAGCCAAGGCGAGGGGACTTCGGTGACGAGCTCCGGGAGGCGCTGGAGATTGAGTTGTAGGGATCGACGACGTGGCAGTAGCGGCGTCGTCGGATGCGGAACTCCGGCGAGCTGCGGCCGGGTGGCTGCGAAGGGCGGGTGCTTCAGGGGGCTGGTGGAGGAGGCCGGCGCGGGTGGGTGGTTGGTTCTGGTCGGGGAAGAGGAGGAGCGGGTTGCTGATAGTGGAGCCGTCGCGGGCTGATCGACAGCAGGGCCTGGTGCGCTTGACTGCTGCTGCGGCGAGCTAGCGGGGTTGGGTAGTGGCGTCTGGAGGGAAACGGGGAGTGGGGCCAGCGGTCAGGCAGAGGGCTTGGAGGTCGCAGGGCTTGGAGAGTGTGAACAGGTCGGCGACCGGGGTCTTGGGGCAGGCGGCCGCGGGATGAGAGGTTGCGGGTTTGGATAGAGCATGGCTGGCAGTGGAGTTCGGTCGGGAGAGGAGGGAGAGAGAGAGAGAGAGATGAGATGTTGGCGGCGGGGAAGAAATGAACAGAGATGAACAGTAGAGAGAGAGAGAAAGAGAGAGGAGAAAAAAACATTAAATATATATAAAGAATTTTAGGGTTAGGGTTTAGGTATAAAATAAGTATAATAAAATAGTTATGGGTATTTAAAAATTAAAATAATTACAGAATAATTATCTACAAACAAAAACGTACATGTTGAGCTATTACAATAGTTAATACGAAATAGTCAAAATATACCCATATTGTATAATTAAACAAGAATAATTAATAATAAAAACATTTTTACTTATATTTAAAATTAAATAATTATAGGACAATTACATACATGGTAAAACGTACCAGTTATACTAATATGACAGATAATATGTAACAATAGAAATAATACAATAAATTATACCAAAAACACGTAATTAATAATACAACGTATTATTCGAAAATATACGTAATAATAAAAATAATACCACGTATTATTCAAAATGATACGTAATAGTATCGGTAACACAACGGATAAATTCCAGAAATATTTACTGCACTAAATAAATTTATAAATATTTAAATCATTTAAATAAATATAAAACTTAGACTTTAAATCATAGAAAATTATAGAAAATCGAGAAAAATATAAATACTCTTTTAAAAATCATAATTAAATATTTTAAAACACTAGAAAATAATTTTAACTAGTATCAAAATTTCATGGTCCTTACACCCTAGATCACTCCCAGCAACCCATCCCTCTCACCCTCTTAAAATAACATTCTCTCTCTCCCCCTTCCTCAAATTTCCGCGCCCACCTCCTCATTTTCTGCTTCCTCACTTCTCCGTGTCCCCCTCTCACGTGTTTCCCCCACTACAATATCTCTCCCTCTCTCCTCTTAACTCTCCTACATTCCCCAAAGAGAACCCACAGCACCCCCTCTTCCTCCGTTCTTCTCCCCAACTTTCAAGCGTCTATTCTCACCGCCTTCTCCCACCCGCTCTCCCTACAGCCGCCTCCCTCCCTGCAGCTGCGCGACCCCTCAGCCCAATCCGCGCGACCATCGCCTCATTCTCCTTTGCTAGTGGACATTACAGCACTCCACCGTCTAGATCCGGCGTTTCTGCATCCGTCCCCCTACAGCGCCACCACCAGCCCGCGCCTCCCCGACAACCTCCTCCCATCTCTGGCAAGCCCGAACAACGACCGAACAACGAGCAGATTTCGGCAGCCTTGTACTGACTTTGCATGCACTTTCCGGCCACCTCTGATCTCTGTTTCCGCTACCATCTTCTTCGGTGAGTAGCCCTATATGTTTTCTATCACTTCCAATTTATATCACACTCTAACTCACTCTCTATCTCTCTCAGTATCGTCCGAAACATTGCTCGACGACAAGCAGTTCGCAGATTCTGACAGTTTTGTGCCGACTTCGCACGTGCTTTTCGATCACTTTCGGTCTCCGTTTCCGCCACTGTATTCTCCAGTGAGTAGCTATATATGTTGTCTATTACCTCCAATTTATATCCTGCTCTAACTCACTCTTTATCTCTCTCGGTATCATCCTAAACATCGTTAGACGGCAAGCAGTTCGCAGAAAACTGCAGCTTTGTGTCGACTTTGCACGCGCTTTTCGATCACCTTCAACCTCCGTTTCCATCATCATCTTCGTCAGTGTGTAGCCTTTTATATTGTCTATCACACGGCATCTCCCTCTCGCTTGGGCTCATTGTCTACCTCTCGTTATATTGCTTCGAATACCGTTCATCGTTACTAACACCTCTCTTTTGTATTCTAACTGATTGACCTTCTGGCGAGCCCGTGGAACCCGTTGTGAATCGCGCAACCACCCCGACGACCCTCACTGCCCCTCTACGACACCCTCTATGTCCCCAAGGCAATATCCTTTTCTCAATGACTCCTCCTTACATTTTTTTAGATATGCTGTGAATTAACTATGTGCATAATCGGGCTGTAATATGATTATGTTGTAGGGTATATTGTGATAATTTGCATGGGTGTATTGATGAATGATATTAAATAATAATAATATGATAAATAATACTACTATAGTTATATCTGTGGAGTGATGAGCATGATATGTATTTTTAAGCCCATATATGATGAGTGGATATGTTGAAAACTAGATTATGATTAATTATGAGATGTTTTGAAAGAATTTTTTAAAGATTTTTTTGAATTATTAATTATGAGAAATAATTTAAAGGAATTTATTTTGGAAAAATAATTACTTTAAATTATTATAATAATAAATATTTTAAAAGAATTTATTTTAGAAAAGAGATTATTTTGGATTATTATAATAAATTAAAAGAATTTATTTTGCAAAAAAGGATTATTTTAAATAAATAAAATTATTATTTTAAATGATTATTTAGAATAATTTTATGAGAAGTTTAAAGATCTGAGTAGTAAGATATTGATGAAATCAGTTTGCATGCATATACTGTTCATAGTCACTATTCATACATATCGTATTGTTCATAGTATTGTTCATATTTTACGATCTTTATTTTAATGTATTTGACATGCCATGATATTATTGCATAGAATTAGTTGTATTTATTATTCCTTGTCGTGTTTGAGAACCAATAGGAGTTCACGACTTAGTGACCCTTGCGCATCATGAACAAGACCTAGAGACATGCGTGTGTGTGCTGACTTAGAAACACAAAAAACGTTAGGATGGGAAAGTCTTGATTCATGTGATTGGATGTGGTTGTTGATATATCTTCCAAACTCGCACCAGTGAACCGTTTCGCACTGGGGTTGGTCTGTTCGGCCAGTGAATCATTTCACACTTGGTCAGTGAAATCGTTTTGTCACTCGAGTTTTGCTTGAGTTCAGACCAGGCCAAAATCGGATTGCGTGTAGTCCTCTCACCGAACCGTTTCGCAGGTTTGGATGCATGTAGAGGATTTGTGAACAGTCAGTTATCCGATAATATGAATGTTGACTTTATTTGAGATGTGGACTAATGATCTATTATAGTATGGCTAACTGCTTGACATTGTTACTTGGTTGGTTTTTGGATTCTTTTGATTATTATACTCTAGTGGTGGATTGCATTTAGATTATTAGAATTCCAGTGTCATACTTCTATTGTTATTACTGTTACCGTTTCTATTCTCCCTTATGGGATCTTGCTGTGTGCCATGCACGCTGACGTACTCCTGTTCTCTCGGGTTGTACGTCAGATTTAGAGGATGGATAGGTTCAGCTTGGAGACGTGTAAAAGCCAGAGTATTCTCAGCAGGAGTGCCTTGTAGACAGAGTAGAAGCCGAAGCTTAGATATTTTTTTTAATTAGTTGTTGGTCTTTGGTTTACCTTGTAGCACTTTCCATTCCCGTTGGGTCGGTGTATTTTTATATTTTCTCCAGTATTTAGTTGGATAGTTTTGTATAATGGCATGTATAACCCGAATATTATGTCTTGGATGTTATTCTTTATAATATGGATCCTTTCGTTCTGAGTTGTTTATTATATTCTTACTAACTGTAATCGGAGACCTGTGACTTCGCATTATACTGCTTGACGCTTACCATATTAGATTGAGCAGAAATGGTCTAGTACTTTTCTCCTCAGTCTAATTCATCACGGGCTTGTTCGCGTCCTAATTTCCCGGTATTTTGAAAAGCAGGGCGTGACATTAGGGGTTTTTTATAATTTTTAAACTTATAGACATTTTCTACAGATTGTAAATTATTTATAGACTGTTTATAATTATTATATTTTTAATTTATTAATGAGTTTGAAGTTCTGAAGGTGTTTTTTATAAAATTTGAATTTTGAGTGTTTGTTTGTAATTTATAAATTATGCAGGGGATATTTGTAACTCCTATATTTTCAATGTACTGTTAGGTTAAAAATTATCAGGATTTTTATAAAATTTACAATCTTGAGGGTTTTATCTTAGAATTTGTAAAAAGTTTAGAATGTTTATTGAAAATTTCATAAATTTTTGGGGGTTGTTTGTGTTATGTATAGGTTTTTAGTGTGTTTATAAGTTTAAAATTTCCAAGGTGTTTTTTACAAATTTAGGATTTTTAGGAGTATTTTTGCATTTTTCAAAACTTACCATATACTTTCTCCAATGTAAAAAAAACTTTTATTTTTAGTTAACATATACTTTTCAGATTTCTCACTGAATTGAAGTAAGTAAAATTTATAATTTTTAAGATATTTTAAGAAAATTTTGAATTTGTAAGGGTGTTTTTACAATTTTAAAAACTTAGAAGATACTTTTTACAAGGTCCAAAAATTTTTGGTGCTGGCTAGCATATATTTTTTAGATTTCTCTACAAACTGAAATAAGTAAAAGATTTGAATTATACCAAACATATCTATTTTATCCAATAGCATGTTAAGTCTCATTATGGATAGGATAAATCATTCAATTATAAATTCAAAGAAGATAGAAAAATTAGAATAGATTAGGATAACAATATAATATTTTAAAAAATTTAAGGGTAATATTGACCATGGAAAGATTTTCCTCAAGTAGTACTTTTAAAAGGGAGTATGATTTACACTAATTTCCATTATTTTCTCTAACCCCGATTTGGACGGAGAAAAATCTCACCAAATTTCACATTACATTTCATTCTCTAACCCCTCACAAAAACTCTCAAATAAAGCTTTCATAAAGTTTCACCTTCCCTTTCACCCTCTAACCCCATCCAAACACAAAACTATTAACATAGTACCAAATTTGTGAATTCTATAACTGAAAACTATGAACCTTTTTACATTGGCAGCGAAGAAACAAATATTTAGTTGAGAATTTGGGATGTATATTGAAAAGTTCAAACTGCATTCACACCAACTGTGAACAAGGCAGCCTGCTGGGCCCTGCCAAGTCGGGTCACCCCAAAACCAGCTAGTCTACAGTTATCCTCCAGTGTCACGCACGACTCACGTGCTGTGCGAGTTCCCAAACATACAATAAGTAAATTTGATGGCGGTGATTTGCAATATTTGGCACTTTAGATATAAGACAAAATTTTAAAATCAACACATTTAGTTGCAAAAATCGACCAATTTCGATTTAATTGCCAAAATCGACCAAGTTTCAGCCAGTTAGCTGAAACTGGGTCGATTTTGGCGAAATAATTTAGGAAACTTCACGAGACTTGAAGTCAGCCTCGTGAAGTTTAAGCACGTTGTTAAACTTCAGTTTAACTCTCGTGAAGTTTCGTAACTTTTTTTTATCAAAATCGACTAAGTTTCAGCCAATTGGTTCAAACTAGATCGATTTTAATAATTAAGTTGCAAATAAGTTGTTTTTTAAATTAAGTTTTGAAAATTTGGCACTTTAGATATAACTAGTTTTTTTGCACGTGGTTAACTATCATAATTATTTATTTTTAGTTTATTTGCTTATTATTTTTTTATTTCAATTTGATAGTTTTTACTCACTTATGTCTCTAAAATTTAACATTGTGATTATTTATTTTCTTTAATGCTTGTTTGAATGGGCTACACCTAATTTTAAGTTTCATATTCGTAATTAAATTGACATGGAATCAACGTGAAATCAATTTGAATATTCATGTTATTTGGATCGACATGAAAGTAAGTTTTACCTATAGAAGTATAGTGTTACAAAAGTAAAAAAATACTTGAAAATAGCATTATAATAGCAAGAAGATTAATTAAAGCCAATAAGCCTAGACAATTAATTAGAAGTGGCTAAAATGGCACAAAAAGAATATGGATTTTATTCCTAATCATTGATAGACTTCATTAAAAACCATAAACTAAATATTAATGCTAACTCTATTATAATTTTATATGATGAAACATCCACAAAATAAATATATAAAAATATTTAAAATTTAGTGAAAATCTCTTCCAAATATTCCTAACTTTACTCAAAAAATTAGGTTATTCTATAAAATATTAAGACAATATTATCTTTTATTCTTTCTGTTTTATTTTTGATTGAGTCGGGATCAAGTCTTCTTCACTTATCTTTTTATAGAGTAATTTTAGAGTGGTGTCTTCACCATCTACGTGAATTGTGACATCAAGCTGGACTTGGATTTCTCGTGCTATTATCTTTCCCTGAGCTCATTAATCTTTTATCTTCTCATCTAACTTTATAAGTAATTTGAATGAGAACAAATATTAGTGATAATAAATGTTAATTTCATATATATGATAATTTTTCTGTGTTTCTAATTAATTATTGAAGTTAACTTAGGATTGACCTATTTTTTCTTTACAATGATTTTTTGTATTGTGCACCTAATAAGAGTTTCTACTGTATCAAATAGTGCTACCTTTATGATGTCCTAAGTCATCAGAGATTCTATAATATTTATCACTTGGACACTCGTTATTAACATCTATATCCACCTTCTTGTTGCGGCATTTGCAAGCGTAAAGCCACAGCTCAAGTCTAATATAATTGGTAGTTATTTTTACCTTAAATGTGCGTAGCGTATCAGTACATTGGTAATTTTTAATTAGATTTAATCGTGTGAATTATAGAGTAGGTTTTTTAAGATCATACCTCTTTCAAATATTGTAATTCTTGCATAATATCACTAAGTTAAAATTTTTATTGCATTTGTAAAGAATCTTGGTGGAGACTGGAGATGCTTTTATCTTGATAGCTTGTTTTGAATGAGACATGCATATTAACTTAAAAATGTAATATTTGTTGTTTATTGTGTTATATGAATTTTGCTTGGTTTACTTACCATTCTCTTATTTATTTAGTTAGTTGAATCTTTGGGTTGGTACACACACACACGATGCAAAATTGCGATGACGTGCATATCTCCTTAGCAAATTTGAGATGGATATAAAATGAACTTTATGTTTATTGGCTTTTAATAAGAATTTTTGTAATAAAATATATTACCTTCATATTTAGAGATCATGAAATCCAATAATGCTATTATGGGCTTATCTTGATCCTTTTTTCATAGCCATGTTCTTAAATAATGTTAAAGTAGAGGCATGCCACTATATAGTAAAAAGAAAAAATATCGATTTTAATTTTTTCTTAAGCTATGATAAGTAAGTATCATGTGTATATATTTTTATCCACTATAGTGATTTTCCACCTTTTGTCTGCCTTCTTAAGTAAGTATTATGTGGATATCTTTTGTCAATTGTAGTAATTTTCCTCCTCTTGTCTGGTTTGTTATATCTCATAATAGTTGATCAATAACTTCACATTAGTTGTTATTTCAATGTATCTAATCATATAATAAGTTTACGACTCCTTTAGTATTTGAAGAATAAAATATAAAATTTTCTAAACCTTACTAATATTTCTTGTATCTTCTATGAAAAATACTTCTTGAATAGAAAAAGTTGTTTAATATGTTCTCCAATGGAAACCAGTTGGCGTTTTTTAGATAGGTATGTCTCTTATTAATATCAATTTAAGTGATTCATGTAAGTTTATGAATTTTGGGTTATTTATTCACTTTTCTATTTAAAATGAAACAACTAGATCCTTTTGAAGGATATCTCTAAACATTTTAATAGTCTCTTCATACGTAACTCATTATATTTTTCAACATGTGAATATTATTAACATCAAAGAATAATTTCTTATTCTGTGAATATTACTAACATTAGAGAATAATGTTTATAAAATATAATCAAATAACGCTAATAAATTATATTACAGTCTTTTATCAATTTGAAGTGTTCAGTCTTCTTTCAATTAATGCTACCTCTGTATTTTTCATACTCCAACTTTTGAGTAAAATTATATGCAATTACTTTTATTTAGACAATGATATTAAATTTTAATCTATCGATATATTTTTTAAATTTCATGGTTTTTTGTACTTTTAAACTTTTGAGAGTATTTCTATAATTTTTAAAACTTTGAGGGTGTTAATTATAAATTTTAAATTTTAGGGGACTACTACTACTTTTTAGATTTTACGCTTGTTGTTTTAAGTTTTTAAAAGTTAGGATGTTTTATGTAATTTGAACTATTGAGTGTGTTGTGTGTAATTTCTGAAACTTTTTAGTTTTTGTTATGGGGTATCCCCTATTCTTCACGAATATACTGTCTCGCGAGCCGTCACTCCCTCAGTTGAGTAGGCTCCATTCCTCAAAGATAACTCAAAAGGCGGACTCAGCCGAACCACTTCATAACAAAAGATTATTGCTTAGCAATTAGCCGACACTCCTCCCAAGGGCGGCTCAGAACATTTCTTCTCAGCATTATTTAACCTTTTATGATCATCATTATGTCTCCGTCCTCAACCATCTGGAACCTTGTTGGCTGAGGGTTCCCTGCGACACTAAAGTGACTTCCCACCACTCATCGACAAGACTTGGCGGCTGCGGGTTCCCCATATCACTGAAGTGACCTTCCATCACTCGCAAATCGACACGTATAGAGCAAATGGTGACTCAGCCTTCAGCTCACCCCTCACCACCATCCTAGACCGCACACTCATGAAGTGTCTATTCTGCCCTTGACATCCTCTATAAATACAGACGTTATTCATCCTGAAAAGAGGTTCGGTCTCTCCATTACTCCTAAACCTAAAAAAATTTTCTAGTTATATAGGGGTAGGATTCTCCTTACTACTTAAAAACTACACCTTTTATTTTGGGGAGGATACACTGTTCTTCCTTCACCCCACCCAAGTCCGAATAGCTGACTTGACCATCAGAGGTACCACGGGGGAAACAAGTCCCGTACTCCCACGATTCTTGTATGTGCAGGTGGTCCGTCTGCCCCGAGTTCTAAGAACCAGGCATAAAGTCGAAGAAGAAAAGCGGTCCCCTCTCGACGATTCAACATCTCGATGATTCTGCAACTCTGCAACCCCCATCGACTGTTTGTTCACAAGCATCAACAGTTTGGCGCCCACCTGTTGGCCTTCTTATTTTGATGATGTTTAACAAACAATTTACCACTAATGTTGTTTGTCTAGTATTTGTGTTTTCTTATTTATTATAGACAAACAACGTTGTTGGAGGATGGATGGAATAGAGCTTCAACGATTATATCCAAAGGAGGTTGGCGGAATGTCGGTGAAGCTTATGCAATTCTAGTTCAAGATCCAAGTTTAGCTTCATCCGTGAGATTACCAAGTCGAGCTTATTGAAGATAAAGATCATAGCTTGGGTAATCTAGTTTAGGTTTTATATTATGTGTGTTAGATACTCTAAGCTCAATATCATATACACACACATTTATTGGTTTCTTCGTATATATATATAGTTATATATATATACATAAGTTTTGTTTTCTATGTATATATATAGTTATATATATACATGCATGGTTTTGGGTTTTCATATTTATAAATATGAAATTACATATTTCATATTACTATTGTGTTTTTGAAAACATTGCATAGAATATGCAATTTTGTGAAAATATTGTATTCTTAGTTTGTAGACTTTAATATCAGTTTATACATGTTTTACTAAGTCTACAAAAACATTTCACAAAGTTTCAAAAGTTGGTTTATGTCAAAACATCAAAATTCAAGTATCTCATATTTTCATGTTTTGGACTATTTTGTAAAATGATGATATTTTTCATTTGGGAAGTCCTTTTTGATAACCAGTCATTGTAGCATGTTTATTATCATGTCTACAATCATTCCCCAAAGTTTTACATTTTTTGGAATTTATTTGATATTTTTAAACAGTGTTTTAAAATCAGATAAACAATTTTTCAGAACCTGTCATATCTGTTTTCGGTCGACCGCACCGGTCGACCGAACCTGAGGTCAAAAGTTCACTGGGCTGACAGAAGCCTGTCGGTCGACCGGTCCGGTCGACCGATGAAAATTTTCGGTCGACCGACGAATTTTCCGGTCGACCGACGAGTGATTTTTCTGCTTCCAACGGCTAGTTTTTTGACCGTTGCCTTGGGGCTGTTTTGTCTTTTGCTCTGGTTTCTTGGCTGAGTTGTGAGAGGGTATAAATACCCCATTGTCTTCAACTCTCAAGCTAACCAAGAAATGTTTTAAAAGAAAAGAAAAGTTTAAGCAAGGGTTTAGGGTTTTACTGTTTGTTTTGAGTTTGGGTTTCTGTTTACAAAGGAGGAAGTTTTCACTGCAGATTGAGGGATTCATTCTCAATCCCCTTCATCCTCTTCTTGTGTTCTTAGAGAAGTTTTCTAACTCTTTTCTCTAGCAATTTCATTATTGATTTTCATATTCTTATTATTGCTAGTTTGTTAATTGAGTTAGATTTTATTTTACTCATTGTTACACACACCCACATTGAGCTTATAGTATTTGCATACATAGTATAGTTGGGTGGTGAGAGATTGTAACTTTGAGTTGTGCTTTCATTGTGTTCTCATCCATAGTAGAGAACAATCACTTATTGTATTTGTGCTTTATTGTGAAATCACTTTGTAATACACTTGTACACCGAGTGAGGAGTGTGTGGTGAGAGTCGGGGATCATTTCAGGCTCTTCTATAAAAGAACGAGACTGAAACACTTTGGAGGGGGTATCTGTTGTTGGCCTTCTTGTTTTGATGTTGTTTAACAAACAATTTATCACTAATGTTGTTTGTCTAGTATTTGTGTTTTCTTATTTATTATAGACAAACAACGTTGTTGGAGGATGGATGGAATAGAGCTTCAACGATTATATCCAAAGGAGGTTGGCGGAATGTCGGTGAAGCTTATGCAATTCTAGTTCAAGATCCAAGTTTAGCTTCATCCGCGAGATTACCAAGTCGAGCTTATTAAAGATAAAGATCATAGCTTGGGTAATCTAGTTTAGGTTTTATATTATGTGTGTTAGATACTCTAAGCTCAATATCATATACACACACATTTATTGGTTTCTTTGTATATATATATAGTTATATATATACATAAGTTTTGTTTTCTATGTATATATATAGTTATATATATACATGCATGGTTTTGAGTTAAACATTGCATAGAATATGCAATTTTGTGAAAATATTGTCTTATTAGTTTATAGACTTCAATATCAGTTTATACATGTTTTACTAAGTCTATAAAAACATTTCACAAAGTTTCAAAAGTTGGTTTATGTCAAAACATCAAAATTCAAGTATCTCATATTTTCATGTTTTGGACTATTTTGTAAAATGATGATATTTTTTATTTGGAAAGTTCTTTTTGGAAACCGGTCGTTGTAGCATGTTTATTATCATGTCTACAATCATTCCCCAAAGTTTTACATTTTTTAGAATTTATTTGTCTACAATCATTCCCCAAAGGTTTACATTTTTTGGAATTTATTTGATATTTTTAAACAGTGTTTTAAATTCAGGAAATCGGATTTTTAAGTATCAGTTATCGGTCGACCAATCCGGTCGACCGCTCATATGTTAAGTCGACAGTGGGTAGTAGAGAGTTTGTCGGTCGACCGGCCCAGTCGACCGAGAGCTCCATCGGTCGACCGCACCGGTCGACCGATGATGGTCCAGAACAGTTCTTAGTGTTTTTGTTCTCCGTCGGTCGACCGATATTTCCGCCGGTCGACCGCCAATAGATCCGTTGCTTTCCCAACGGCTATTTTCTGAGCTGTTTGCTGGGGCTGTTTTTTGTCTTTTGTTAGGAGTTTTGACTGAGATTTAGAGTGGGTATAAATACCCTATTGCTGCTCTCTTTCAAATAAGCTAAGAAGTGTTTTAAAACAAAGTTTCTAAACAAGGGTTTAGGGTTTTACTGTTTGTTTAAGATTGGGTTTCTGTTTACAAAAGAGGAAGTTCTCACTGCAGATTGAGGGATTCACTCTCAATCCTCTTCATCCTCTTCTTTGTGTTTATAGAGAAGTTTTCTAACTCTTTTCTCTAGCAATTTCATTATTGATTTTCATATTCTCATTATTACTAGTTTGCTATTTGAGTTAGATTTTATTTTACTCATTGTTATACACACCCACATTGAGCTTTTAGTATTTACATACATAATATAGTTGGGTGGTGAGAGATTATAACTTTGAGTTGTACTTAATTGAGTTCTCACCTTGTTAGAGAGAACAATCATTTGTTATATTGTGCTTATCGTGAGAATCACTTTGTAATACACTTGTACACCGAGTGAGGAGTGTGTGGTGAGAGTCGGGGATCGTTCCAAGAGGAGTGGCATCGGTTGACGAACCTAGGGAGAGGTTGTAACCGAGCACTTGAGGAGACACGGCTAGGTCCAACACTTAGTGGGTGTAGAGTGGGATTACAATAGTGTGTTGGTAGAATTTCCGGCTTCCAAACCGGATTGTGATAGTGGATTTCTCCCCGGGAGTGGGGAGCGGAGACGTAGGACGGAAGGTCCGAACTCCGTGATTATATTGCTTGTTTGAGTTTAGCTTAGCACACTTATATTTGTTCATCTTTATAGCCTTTCTCTCATTGTTTATTTCATCCACTATATCATTTGTTTATGTTACCCTTGTGTTTGCTTATCCTAGCTCATATATATTGTTGTACTTCATACTTGCTAGGATAACTTGTTAATTAATTTTAATTAGCATTTAATCAGATTAGATTAGCATAAGACCCTAATCACCCCCCTCTAGGGTCTAACAATTGGTATCAGAACTTGGTGCTCTTTGATTTAATGTCTAATCGCCTTGAGATAAAGATCCAAGTTAGCTTATTGTGCTAATCTAATTTTGAGCTTTATTTGTATCTTGCTTGCCTTTTATATTATGGATATGCATGGTTTAGGTTATGCCACTAATATTGCTCCTAGATTAGATAATTTTTCCTATACCCAATAGTGTGTTAGATTTAAACTTTTTGTTCAATCTAAACACTTTGATTTATGGGAAATTATAGATGATGCTTATATTGTGCCCACTTTTGGAGAAATCCAAATGGAATAAGAATGATCATCGTATGTTTACAATGAACAATATTTTGTTAGAATATTTGCTAAATGCTTTTAATTCATCTATGTCTAACAAGTTTGTTCATTTTGATAGTCCTTACAAACTTTGAAAATTTATAGAAGCACATCAAGGGGACTTGGAGGCGATCCGACAAGCTTTGGAGGATCCGGCTTCAAGTTCATATGGAGCATCATGCACATGGCCACTAGGCGATAGCCCTAGTGAGGTTTGCGAGTTCGAACCTGATAATGATTTATCTAGTGATGAACTTGCTTGTGCTAGTGAAAAATTATTGCACGCCTTAAACAAATTGCAAAATGATTTTAATGATTTAAAAAGCAAGCATGATGTTTTAGAATCCAATCACGAGGAGCTAGTGTCAAAATTGGATGTTATTGCAAAAGAAAATACCATGCTTAAAGAAAATAATGACATGTTAATTTTGGAAAATAAAAAATTAACCACATCTATAACTAGCTTATCTCATGAAAAAGATAATACCATGTTAGAAGTAGAGAACATAAAAAATAACACTGCTTCATTTATAAATGACTATTTATGTTCTACTTCTAAAAATGCATATGTGCCTAAAAATAAAGATTTGATAATAATCATAAGAAGCTTATGGATATGTGTGCCAAGTCTAAGAAATCATTCACTCATTATGCACACATGTATAGCAAAACTTATAAGTGTTCTATATGCGGCCGTCAAGGTCATTTAGCTAAGTTTTGTTATGATGCACACAAACATAAGAATTCTAATGCTCCTTGTGCATCTCATGTAGCTTCTTCATCTTGTACACTTACACATTCACATGCTCATTCTCACAAAGTTCATCATAAGCATGCTAGTGTGTTCAAGTGTGATCATTGTGGTCGTTTTGGTCATTTGGCCAAATATTGCTTTGATTTGAAAAGAAAATCTCATTTGACAAATGCTTCCAATAGACCACATGTTATTAAATGTGATGTTTGTGATAGGTTTGGACATCTTGCTAAATTTTGTTTTGATATACAAAAAGCTTCTAAATTGCAATATGTTCCAAATAGACCATTGTTTAAGAATGTTTCTCATTTGCAAAATAATTTTAAAAGAAAATCTTTATTTGCAAATGATTCCCGTGCACGAGCTAATGGTCCACAAAAACAAATGGATCTCTTTCATTGCACAAATTGCAATCGGAAGGGTCATTTGAATGAATATTGTTTTGACCATGTTAGTGCACCACATATACCTAAGAGGGTTCATAACCCTAAGGTTTTGAGCTTAAATGATAGGGGTCATGTCCCTAAATCTTTTGGTACCAAGAGTTCTTGGGTACCAAAACAAATTTAAATTTTAAACCAAGAATTGTAGTATTCTTATTCTTCCTCTTTCTTGGTTTTGAAAAATGCATTTTAAACTTTTATGAAAACAATTCCTTTTATTGGTCAAATCCTTTTGTTTTCATAATTCTTAGCTTTGATTTTGATGAGAGGTTTGTATTTATATAACCCTCCGGATTTATTGGGTGTTTATTCCCAAATCATGTTTACCGGATGCTAAAATGTTCATATGGGTTAATACTAACTCAAGAGCTAGATAGAGTTGCCTCTCTTGATTTTTGAAAATCAATGATGATTTGGTTTTATGATTTAAACTTTGATTTATGATTTCAATTGGTTGATTTGTTTTCATTTCAAAACTTTTTACATGAATCTCATGTTCCTCTTCTTTTGATTTCATAAATCTATTCTTTTATATGGTTTTTATATTTTTTGTGTTAATGAGACACTATTTTCATATTGACATATTTTTATGTGTTCTCATTGCCTTTTTATATGTGAGTGGTGTTTAGCATATTTTTCATTTATGCTTGCTCACATATGTTTGCCATGATATTCATTGCATATATTCCATATGGCATTTTGATAGGGGGAGCAATCCCTATACCTTTTATGTTTGATACTCACCCGTGCTTATTGATAGGGGGAGCTTTCGCTCTCTTATTTCTTTTGTCCCCTTTTTGATGTTGTCAAAGGAGGAGAAATATTGTGAGTATATATTTCCTTTCATATATGCATGTGAATTATAATTTATATATTCATTTCCTTTCATGCATATATCCTTTTTGTAAATTGTTTGTCATCATCAAAAATGGGGAGATTGTTGGCCTTCTTGTTTTGATGATGTTTAACAAACAATTTACTTCTAATATTATTTGTCTAGTATTTGTGTTTTCTTATTTATTATAGACAAACAACGAGTTTGGAGGATGGATGGAATAGAGCTTCAATGTATATATATATATATATAGTTATATATATATACATAAGTTTTGGTTTCTATGCATATATATAGTTTTATATATATACATACATATGTTTTGGGTTTTCATGTTTATAATATGAAATCACATATTTCATATTTACTATTGTGTTTTTGAAAACATTGCATAGAATATGCAATTTTGTGAAAATATTGTATTCTTAGTTTGTAGACTTCAATATCAGTTTATACATATTTTACTAAGTCTATAAAAATATTTTATAAAGTTTCAAAAGTTGGTTTATGTCAAAACATCAAAATTCAAGTATCTCATATTTTCATGTTTTGGACTATTTTGTAAAATGATGATATTTTTTATTTGGAAAGTTCTTTTTGGAAACCGGTCATTGTAGCATGTTTATTATCATGTCTACAATCATTCCCCAAAGTTTTACATTTTTTAGAATTTATTTGATATTTTAAACAGTGTTTTAAAATCAGGAAATCAGATTTTTAAGTATCAGTTATCGGTCGACCGATCCGGTCGACCGCTCATATGTTAAGTCGGCAGTGGGCAGCAGAGAGTTGGTCGGTCGACCGATGCGGTCGACCGAGAGCTCCATCGGTCGACCGCACCGGTCGACCGACGATGGTCCAGAACAGTTCTTAGTGTTTTTGTTCTCCGTCGGTCGACCGTCGGTCGACCGCCAATAGATCCGTTAGACACTAACGGCTATTTCTGAGCTGATTTGTCTGGGACTGTTTTGTCATTTTGTTTAGTGTTTTTGTTGAGATCTTGAGTGGGTATAAATACCCAATTGCTGATCTCTTTTCAAGTGATTTAAGAAGAGTTTTAAACAAAGTTTTTAAACAAGGGTTTAGGGTTTTACTGTTTGTTTAAAAGATTGGGTTTCTGTTTACAAAGGAGGAAGTTTTCACTGCGGATTGAGGGATTCATTCTCAATCCTCTTCATCCTCTTCTTTGTTTTTGTAGAGAAGTTTTCTAACTCTTTTCTCTAGCAATTTCGTTATTGATTTCATATTCTTACTATTGCTAGTTTGCTATTTGAGTTAGATTTTATTTTACTCATTGTTACACACACCCACATTGAGCTTTTAGTATTTACATACATAGTATAGTTGGGTGGTAAGAGATTGTAACTTTGAGTTGTGCTTAATTGAGTTCTCACATTGTTAGAGAGAACAATCATTTGTTATATTGTGCTTATCGTGAGAATCACTTTGTAATACACTTGTACACCGAGTGAGGAGTGTGTGGTGAGAGTCGGGGATCGTTCCAAGGGGAGTGGCGTCGGTTGACGAACCTAGGGAGAGGTTGTAACCGAGCACTTGAGGAGACACGGCTAGGTCCAACACTTAGTGGGTGTAAAGTGTGATTGCATAGTGTTTGTTGTGTGAGAGTTTTCGGTGAACTTATAAACCGAGTGTGTAGAAGTTCCGGTTTCCAAACCGGATTATAATAGTGGATTTCTCCCCGGGAGCGGGGAGCGGAGACGTAGGACGGAAGGTCCGAACTCCGTGATCATATTGCTTGTTTGAGTTTAGCTTAGCACACTTATATTTGTTCATCTTTATAGCCTTTATCTCATTGTTTATTTCATCCACTATATTATTTGTTTATGTTACCCTTGTGTTTGCTTATCCTAGCTCATATATATTGTTGTACTTCATACTTACTAGGATAACTTGTTAATTAATTTTAATTGACATTTAATCAGATTAGATTAGCATAAGACCCTAATCACCCTCCCCCTCTAGGATCTAACACCACCGTGGGGCTACTTTCCTCTTTTGGCTGTGTGATTCCAGACATCAACAGTTTGGCGCCCATAGTGGGGCTACTTTCCTCTTTTGGCTGTGTGATTCCAGACATCAACAGTTTGGCGCCCACCGTGGGGCTACTTTCCTCTTTTGGCTGTGTGATTCCAGACATCAACAGTTTGGCGCCCACCGTGGGGCCACTTTCCTCTTTTTGAGAAAAAATGTCAGGTTCTGAGCGAGGAGTGGACCAATCTCCTCCGAAGGTGGCTCCTAATTGGGAAGGTCCCTACACAGCTCAGAGCCGGCACCTACCGGTTGAAAGCTCCAGATGGACGAATCCTTAGTCATCCATGGAACATTGAACTCCTACGACGGTATTTCCTTTAAGATTTCAGTTTAATCTCTTGAATGTTGAAAATTCCCTATGAAGAATGCATGCCTTAGATAATTGATAATATATCTGATGAAACGACTTTAGCCAAACTTTTGTGTCATCATAATAATTGAAAAATGGAAGACCTAGTCAGCTAGGCACCAGACTCCTCAGTCGAAGAAAAGTCCTTGGTACTTCCTCAGGGTAAGACAAAGGCATAACCCTTAGACCGACTCCCACAGTCGCCTCTCGGCCCTAGGGGAAAATGGAAGACCTAGTCAGCTAGGCACCCAACTCATCAGCCGATGAAAAGTCCTTGGTACCTCCTCAGGGTAAAACCAAGGCACAACCATTCGGCTGACTCTCACAGTCGCCTCTCGGTCCTAGGGGTAAATGGAAGACCTAGTCAGCTAGACACCTGACTCCTCAGTCGGTAAAAAGACCTTGGTACCTCCTCAGGGTAAAACCAATACACAACCCTCTGGCCGACTCCCACAGTCGTCTCTCGGCCTTAGGGGAAAGGTAAGGCCTAGTCGACTCTTTCGAGCCTGGGCACTCAACTTCAAGGTCAATTAAAAAAAAGGAGAGGGGGGGGGGTCAAGAGTTTTAAACACTCAAGACAAATTTACTTCTTCATTAACCCCTCACTTACGAAGTCAAAAGTACATTTACAATGACAAAAAGGGGAGGAAGGAAATATAAGTAGTTCTCATTTTCTTGACCTACGAGGTCCTCTGGAGGTGGAGCGGTCGCATCAGCAGTTGCCGAAGTCTCTTGGCCCAGAGCACCAGCAGCAGCAGGAGGAGCAGGCATCACAGGGGCTTCAGTCCCCCTTTCCATTAGCGGAATGACAATTGTCGTTTCCTTATCCGCGCCGTCTGAAGACTCGCCGTCATCTCACTGTCAAAATCAATTCTACTCAGTCTCTGCTCACTTATTTTTCCCTTGGATCCGGCCATAGCCACATCTAAGCGAAATGGGCTAACTGTTATGGGGTATCCCCTATACTTCACGAATATACTGTCTCGCGAGCCGTCACTCCCTCAGTCGAGTAGTCTCCATTCCTCAAAGACGACTCGAAAGGCGGACTCAGTCGAACCTCTTCATAACAAAAGATTACTGCTTCCATTCCTCAAAGACGACTCGAAAGGCGGACTCAGTCGAACCTCTTCATAACAAAAGATTACTGCTTAGCAATTAGCCGACACTCCTCCCAAGGGCGGCTCAGAACATTTCTTCTCAGCATTATTTAACCTTTTATGATCATCATTATGTCTCCGTCCTCAGCTATCTGGAACCTTGTCGGCTGAGGGTTCCCTGCGACACTGAAGTGACTTCCCGCCACTCATCAACAAGACTTGGCAGCTGCGGGTTCCCTATATCACTAAAGTGACCTTCCATCACTCGCAAATCGACACGTATAAAGCAAAGGGTGACTCGGCCTTCAGCTCACCCCTCACCACCATCCTAGACCGCACACTCACGAAGTGTCTATTCTGTCCTTGGCATCCTCTATAAATACATATGCTATTCATCCTGAAAAGAGGTTCGGTCTCTCCATCACTCCTGAACCTAAAAAAAATTCTCTAGTTACATAGGGGTTGGATTCTCCTTACTACTTAAAAACTACACCTTTTATTTTGGGGAGGATACACTGTTCTTCCTTCACCCCACCTAAGTCCGATAGCTAACTTGACCGTCGGAGGTACCACAGGGGAAACAAGCCCCATACTCCCACGATTCTTGTATGTGCAGGTGGTCCGTCCGTCCCGAGCTCTAAGAACCAAGCATAAAGTCGAAGAAGGAAAGCGGCCCCCTCTCGACGATTCAACATCTCGACGATTCTGCAACTCTGCAACCCTCATCGACTATTTGTTCACGAGCATCAACAATTTTTTTAATAATAATTCATGTATTATCTTTCTGTATCATCCCTGAGGCTTAATTGATGCACAAAGAGCTTTTTACCGTGAAGAAAGGGGAATCTATGTTCAAGTTTGATGTCAATTCCTAGAATTCATCTATATTGTTTGTAAGCTTTGATGGTCTTTTTTTATAACTTAAACTTTTGAGGGTGTTTCTATAATTTTTGAAATGTTAAAAGTATTAATTATAAATTTTAAATTCTTCAGAGGATATTGTTAGAGGATATTGTTAATTTTTAAATTTTATATTTGTTATTTTAAATTTTGATATGTGATAGTGTTTTGTGTAATTTTGAATATTTAAAGGTATTTTGTATAATTTTTAGTTGTTTTGAATTTTTTTTTTATTGTTATAATATTTTATCTAACTTATTAATCGTTTTTTTAATTATTAAGTTATAGATAATTTACGTGACATCAAAATAGAATATAATTATGATTATAATGGATTAAAATTTAAATAAAATATTTTAAAAAATGGAAGGTAGTATTTACCAAAGATTTTGTCGAATTTTTAAAAGGAATGACATCTTTCGCCCCCAAAATCGATCCGCGAGTATATACCCATCTTCAGTTTCCCACACTCCTGCTAGGGTTTCTCTCTCTAAAAGTTCCATAGAACTCTTTTTTTATCCTCCAGTCTCTAAATTATTCTAGAAGATGAAGTTGACAGTGAAGACTCTCAAAGGGACGCACTTCGATCTCCAAGTTCAGCCGTCCGATACAGTAATTTCTCCCTAGGATTTTTTTTTTGGGAAATTTTTACTTTCTTTTGATCCTTTACTAGCGTTCAATCGATTAGCTTTGTTGTGTATCTAATATCGAATTGTTTTCAAATAAAAGGTGATGGCAGTGAAGAGGAACATCGAAGCGATTCAGGGCAGAGGTAATTACCCATGGGAGAAGCAGCTGTTGATTCACAGCGGAAAAGTTCTCAAGGATGAGACGACATTGGAAGAGAACCAAGTTAGTGAAGATGGGTTTCTTGTCGTAATGCTCAGCAAGGTATTGGGATTTTTTTTATCTTTCTTTCTTTCTGTCCAGAATTATCCATGATTTTTTTGCGGAGTATGTTGCTTAAAATTACTCAGAATTAATTTTTTGTTAAATTATATAAGCCTTAGTCATAAGTATTAGTTAACGGCGTTATTTTCTTTCAAGATTTATGTTATTTGCAGGGAAAATAACAATATTTAACCTATGAAAATCCTACTGGGTAATAGAAATAACTCCTCATATTCTTACCTAGATCAAAGCAATGTATCTTTTCTTAGCAGGATGTAAGAAAAATAAGCATTGTACTTGGGAACTTTGACAGTTGTTAACGGACATTGCCCGCTAAAATTATCATTATTTTCTTATTTCTTGCACTTCTGTTGTCATATTTTTTTTGTTCGAAACTTTATTGTTAGATTTCATGTGTGGTACTTATTGCTTTTAAATTTTAAATTTCATCAGAACAAGACCTCAGCCACAACTGGAGCCTCATCTGCTACTCAGGTGTCTTTCTTGTTTTTTGTTTATTATGATTATGATTTTTGTAATGTTTTCCGTCTGTTAAGTTTTCATATTTTCCCCCTTATTTCATTATTGGTCCATAATGATTTCCTATTGCTTCAGAGCAAGCCTGTGGCCACTGGAGCCTCGTCTGCAACCCAGGTACTCTTTTTTGCATAAATTTGTTTTTTTATCACTGCTACAGTTATGTTTTCGCCTTCTAATTTACTCCAATTCCTTATTGAAATAGCCTGCAGGAACTGCTTCTTCTGTGCCTCCCACTCCAAGTGAAGTTCCCACTCAAACACCGTAAGTTCAACTTATTATTTTCTTTCCAATCTTTGGCATTACTCAACTGTCGAGCCAACGTGAATTCTTTGAGAGAAACATTGTTAAGCTTAGCAATGACAGGATGCAGGGTTGTTAAATGCTAATTGCTGATTATGTTTCTGTGGTATCTTAGTACTCACATGCTCTTGTTGCTTCGACAGGGCCTCAGAGAACGTTGTTAGTGGCTCTAGTAGAGGAACTGAGTACGTAGCTTCTGTTTCTAACACTCATTCAATACATAATGTTCTAATTGAATGGTTCCTCTGAAAAAGGACATATTTCTTACATACCCAAATATTAAGTTGTCATAGGTGTAAAGCACTACTTTCTGCATTCTGATTCAAATCTCTTTTTTATAACTAGATAAGCTGTTAACTGTATGCTGGAGCAAATGCTGAATTACTTGGTTAAGTGAATTTGTTTGTGTATTTGTTGTATTTTCTCACTATTCTTGATATGGTGTTCACTTCACATCTGCAATCAGCCTCCCTCCCTCCCACCCCTACTCCCTTCCTCTGACATATGGTTGTGACAAATTTCTAAACATTTTCTTTAGATTTTATGAGCTTGATCCGTCATTTATCAATTGTAGGCGTATCATATGATCCGGGTGATATAAAGTTTATCTTCCATATCAGTAGACATTGGATTATATCCATTTGATTTTGTGGGCATCAAGCTAGATAATTCACATGCAAGATAAAAATGAGAGCTATGCATAAAAGTCTTTGCCTCTTTGGTAGAGAAAATCCTGAAGCCGGACTAAAAAAAAGTGAATTTTGATCCAGAATACGTTAAATGAGATATTTTCCTCTTCTCTGTTGCTGTTTCTGCTGTCCATCCAAATATTAAATTTGGTTTACTGAATGTTGCAGCCAAAAAAGAAAAAAAGGAAAAAAAGTCTTAAACTACTCTTATGAAAATGGGTTTGTTACTGCTTTATTGTTGCATTTTAGTATGTCCTTTTAGAATAGTTGGTTATCTGTTGTGGCTAATTATCAGTTATCTGTCATTGTTATTAATGACACAAAATGATCACCGCCTTTATCACTGCATAACCGATAATGATTCTATCCGAGTTTTTGAAGTAATTTCTATCCAGTTTCTCATAAGGTGTGTCTCAATGCTTATGGTATGCTTTCTTTTCATGTCTGTCTAGTTTAGCATGTGTTATGAATTAAAGAAGATATCGTTATTGGTTTTACAACACATTACCCTAAAAAGTCTTCAGTTTATTTGATTGTATAAATGGTCAACTAAGAGCATACATCTCCTGATTCTAGTCATATCTTAGCCCAACTTGCATGCATTTCTTTTTTTTCTCATACAATACATGTTTGTATCTGTCCTGTGGGTTCTCTTATTTATTTCTGAAATTTGTAATGCAACAGCAAGTACTTTTATTGTTCTTCTAACATTTCACTCATGTGGTTTTGTGATTAATTGTGAAATGTAAACCCGGTTGGTAGTTTATTGGTTATAGCTTCAAAAAGAAATTTTAAGGAAATCTAATAATATCTGAAATTGCTGTCTATATTACAGGCTCACGTTGAATTATGATTTTTCAATATTTCAAAATAACTATTTCTTCGCTTTTCCAAGCAGAAACACAAAGTATCATGATTCTTTTATTCTTTCTT
The DNA here is from genome assembly GCF_001876935.1 of Asparagus officinalis. Lineage (NCBI taxonomy): Eukaryota > Viridiplantae > Streptophyta > Magnoliopsida > Asparagales > Asparagaceae > Asparagus > Asparagus officinalis. The sequence goes on along the minus strand of NC_033798.1, from coordinate 106,071,084 downwards.
TTAAAATGCTTTGAATGATGATGCAAATTTTTCATGGTTTGCTAGAGATATAAAATTTATACAGACTCTGCTTGTCCTGATGTGTTACTGCAAGTTTTGCTTTGTTCACAAAATTTCATAGATTGTTGTCTAGTTGTTACTCGTTGTTATTGAAAATCCAATTTTATTCTCTGTAACAAATTGCCTGAATGACAGTTATTGATGCATTATTATGCATACTTGACTAATAATTAGCATTTTTTTACGGTTGATAAGGTTTCTTGTCTCTCAATTGCAGGGCCCCTGTTTATGATGAACCTGCATCTAATTTGGTACCAGGAAACAATCTGGAATCAATGGTTCATCAGCTGATGGATATGGGTGGTGGTAACTGGGACAAGGATACGGTTCAGCGAGCACTTCGTGCTGCTTACAATAATCCAGAGCGTGCTGTGGAATACTTATATTCTGTATGCACTATATTTTGTGGGGGATGCAGTTAGAAACTATCAATAAACTGATATATCACATATGCATATCCTTATGCAGGGAATCCCTACATTAGGAGAAGCTGCTCAGGCTGAAGGGCCAAACACAACTGGGACAGCTGCTGAAGGCGATACTCTGTCTGGATTGCCAAATTCTGCACCTCTAGATATGTTTCCACAGGTCAGGCTTCTCCTAGCTTATAATCTTCAAACTACCTCACCCAGATGTATCTCATAACGGAATTCTCTCCAGGGAGCTCCCATTGTGGGTGGAGGTGCTAGTGGTGGGTCTCTTGATTTCCTTAGAAATAATGAACAGGTACCCCATTCCATTGCTACAACTTGCTTCTCTGGGTCTTTTGATTTCCTTAGAAATACTAGAACACATCTCCTTCCATTGATTCTACTTGCTTTCTCTACGTCATTATCTTTATAATGTTGTTTAACAACATAATTTGCTATGACAAGGTTAGTTATGTCTCACTAGATTTCGTGATATATGGTGATGTTTGCAGCTTTCACTAAAAACAAGATCCAAGGTATCATTGTTGATGTGCAGTGAATCTACAATCTAGTCAGATTAATTTACAATCCTTTCACAAGTGGATCTCTGAGTTTTAGTTTTGTTTTATTGGAGGGTCATTTGATTTTACAATCCTTTCTAGTCATATTTTCTTTAGGTGCAGTTATCAGATTTCCTTTTTTATCTGGTAATTTTTAATATTTAACCTTACAAGTAGGTGTTTTCTGTGGTCGCCCTATGGTTAATTAAGTAAGGTTCATTCTATCCTTATTCTAAAGAAGAAAAAAGGAACTTTTTTTTTTGGCTTTTTAATGTGTGCATATTGGTTTTGCTGAGAAGGTCAATTAGTATGGCAGAAAAGAACTTCAGGGAGATTAATGTTGTAAATTGTGATTCAATCATAAATGAAATCCTTCATGTTAAAAATCTTGCAGATAACCTGCTGCCTAATTTGTTCTTGTGGCATCTTTGATTGTTGAATAATTATTATTTTTCTCTATTATCCTTGTAGTTCCAAACATTGCGTGCAATGGTCCAAGCAAATCCACAGATTTTACAGGTCTGTATCTCTCTCTACAAGAGAGGACTTGACTGATCTTGCAAATTTAGTGTTCCACTACAATGTTTCTTTTTTTCAGCCAATGCTTCAAGAGCTTAGCAAGCAGAATCCTCAACTTCTAAGATTAATCCAGGAGCATCATGCAGAGTTTCTTCAGTTAATAAATGAACCTGTTGAAGGTCTTGAAGGGTGAGTATTTGAATACTATAGGTGCCATTTTAAGAAATTGTTGTCTGTAAATGCAAGTTAAGTCATATCTGCATGGTACAAAATTAAAACGCTATTTAACTGTATGCTTTTTTATTGATTAGTAAGCTGCTTGAGTCTGAGCCCTATAGGTCTTTTAGAAGTAATCTTTAACTGTAAATGCAAAGTTTAGTTTATCTGCAAGATATATTGACCATAAAGCTATTTGACTGAAACCATCCATTATAGTGCACATATTGAAATACCTCATGACAATTGACAAGTAAAGAAATCATTTTGCAAATAATAGAATATTGCAAATGGGTGTGAACCTGTTAAAATAGTTATTGTTTGATGTCAGCCTGGAAAATTTTGTGAGGATCTATGGTACCTTTTACAAGTAATGTAATATTGAAAGCTTAACTGCTTAAACAATGGGCTCAAATTTCAATACATAATTTGAAGTTCTTTGTATGGAGTATTCTGACCTTTAAACTCCCTATATTTTTTGAAATGGGCTTCCGATCTATAGCCTACTTGATTCAACATATTAAAACATTTATATCGCATAATTTATCTTAGCTATTTGTTTTTGTTTCCAAGTTTTCTGAAATACTGGCCAGATTTGTTGAATATGGACTTTGCATTGCTCAAAGATGAGTTTGTTTTCAGCATAAACTGATTAATGTGGGGAGTTCATTTTTGGTAGAAAGAGGCTGAAATGCAGAAATTTTACTAGCAAATGGATGTGAACTTGTGAAAATAGTTCTTGTTTGATGTCAGCCTGGAAAGACTTGTGAGGATCTGTAGTGCCTTTCACAAGTAATGGAAAATTGAAAGCTTAACTGCTTAAACAATGTACTCAAATTCACTCAAATTCTTATACATATATTTTGAAATTCTTTGCATGGAGTATTCTGACCTTTAAACTTTGAAACATGCATCTACATTTAGTATCCTCTAGCTTGTTGGTCAAATTGAATTTTCTGGGACCTCTTAAATCTCTCTCCTCATCTCAGAAATAAATATGAGTCTTCTGGTAATTTTTACCATATTTTATTGCTGATCCGTTAACTGTTTTATTACCAGCGATCTGTCAGATCAAGATATGGCTCAT
>NC_033798.1:106052909-106068222 GCF_001876935.1 Asparagus officinalis | reverse complement strand
CTTTAATGTTACATCTTGTTTAGTGTCGTCTACTTTGTTTCTGATGTGCTTTATTCTTCAGTTGGAAGCAATGGGCTTTGATCGTGGGCATGTCATCGAGGCATTTTTAGCCTGTGATAGGAATGAGGAGTTGGCTGCAAATTATTTGTTAGAACATGCTGGTGATGAAGACTGAAGGTGAGTCTGATGCCTGCATTCTTCCGGTTTTTGCTCCTCTACTGTTTTAGCTTTTGATTCTCAGCTGAATTAGTCTCTTTTTCTTGCTCCATCTACTTCTATGCGAGAGAAACCTGGCATTCTCGAAGCACTATGCTACATATTATAGTATATAAGTGTGCTGGAAAACGTAGTCCCAAATACCTATGTTGCATTATAGCTTTAAATCGTGTCTCAAAAGGAACCCAAGGATTAAGCTCCGCAGGGAAACCACTCAGCCAAGACTTCTCTAGATTTAACCATAAGTGGTGAATCAAATAAAAAGACCAAGTTCTTCGGTACTCCTGTCTATACTCTAGAGTATCAAGCTTTTCTATAACCTTGCCAGACCCTACAGGCCAGGTCTACAGCAGTTTCAGAAATATTCATATCATTTTGTTCAAATGAAGAATGCAAAGACTATTGTCCATGTTTGGAATGAGTGGCTAACTCCACCCCCACCCCACCCCCACCCCCACCCCACCCCTCAAAAAAAAAAAGTACTAAGCCTATTCGTTTCTGAACTTATCATAAAACATAAATAACATATGATTTTTGTTCCAGGTAGCTTGGATATCATCATATAAAGTTGTCGACACTCAAAATGATACAATTTCTTTCTCTACCACACAGTGGCAAGGTGAAGGCAAGGTCCTATACGTACTCCTAGAAAGTTTATGGAGTCCAAAAATTGTTTCCTTGTATGGGTCTACAACCCAAATAGTTTTCTCATCGAACTGCTTATAATGATAAAAAGTTACAGATAATACGTAACATTTTTTGAAGATTTTTACATGACGTTACAACTTTAGTCCTGGGCTCTACTATCTAATTCGGAGTCCTTTATTTGTCTGTGATTCCTTATTGATACTGAATTGAAGGTGGAGATGCATTATGCCATTCTTTGTTTCAACAAGTTGATGTCTAATTTTTTTTGTGCAGTTAAAAAACTTTTATTAGATTGTATTTTCTTCTTTCTTGCAACTTTGCTGTTTGGTGAACTTGGTCTATATTTTGATTCAACAAAACCTCGCATGCCCCCACCCCACCCCCACTTCTTGCTCAAGGGAAGTGCAGAAGCTCTTGAACCACAGGCCACAGCCTGGTTTCTTTCTTCTTCCTCTATCAAGGGTTGATGAGGTTCCATCATAAAGCAAACATTTCAAGATGTTTGACGAGTTCTTATGATCAAATATTTAAGTTAACTAGTGATACGTTAATTTTGGATTTTCTTTTTCAAGATTTAAGGTTTTGGTACTTGTACTCATCTAAGATCAGGCGTTTAAACAAAAGCTGTTCCTGTGGATGCCTAATATACCATATCATCACTGTGGAGTAAGGGGACCATCATCACTGTGGAGTAAAGGGGCAAATGGTAAAGCAAATTCATAACCATATCTACTAAAGCCGGATACAGATACAGATGAGTATGCGGATATATAAGCGGAAATTCATGCAGATATAAAATGAATATGACAACTAGATAATATTTGCAAAAAATATATAGTTCATATAATGCACAAAAGGGATATGACAACTAGATAATATTGAAAAATGAATATAGTTCATATAAAGAGTTCATAAAGAGTTCATTAATATGTTTATTATATCTAAAAAACTAAGATTAGATCTCTTGATCATTAAAATTAGCCTCAAATCCGTTAACCTAATGCTTAATACTGTTGCAGCTATATGACTAAAATAAATTAGGATACGGATCCGGATGTTTCACTACATAACCATATCCGTTACTATATCCTATCCTATCGGAACAATATCATTTACCATATCTTATCGGATATAAATTTTAGTAACCATATTAGCATTTTAATGAATATGGATATGGATATATTCTCGGATATAGATATTTTCGTGCAACCCTACTGGGAAAATACGAAGTTGAGAAATTTATTTATTTATTTATTTATTTTAGAGAAATGAAGTTGAGAAGATTGATATTTCTATACTGTAGAAAATGGGAGTTCTGGATTTGAAATTTCATTTACGTTTCGAAGCACAGTTTTAGCTAAAAGAGTCCCAAACCAGAATCCTGTGACATGAACGAATCTACAATAAGAAACAAATCAATAACTCACTCGTTAACATTCACACAAGACACTCTAATTTCCCCGCGCTCCCCAGTCTTCACACCAACACCAGCAAGCTTCACAAAAGACTCTCGCCACTTTGCAAAAAACTCATCTTCATCCTCTGCCAACCTCTCGACCTTTCCCTTTGTTCTCTCATCAACAAAAAGAACAGAATCCGACTTAAAAAGTCCTCTACCATCCAAAAGATTTCTATAATACTGGTTATCGAACAAAGAAGCGGTCACCATATCGTTACTAACTGTAACAGTATCATTTGCATTGGCAGGGCATTGCTTTATGAGCTCTGTTGCAAAATCTTTTTCCATACTAGAATCAATTGGAACGAGATTTCCTTTTGAGTCTTGTTGGAATCGCTCGCTGAATGAAGTGCAGTGGGCTGAACCGATCGTGTGAGCTCCTGAAAGAATGACTAAGTCGTCGATGGATAAGCCTTTAGAGGAGAAGAGACGAGCCATTTCGTCGAGGGAGAAACCTGTGTCGATCATGTTGGGTCTAACGTTGGATATCGATGACGTCAGGCCGTCTCTTCTTCCTAGTGGAACTTGAACTGATGGTCCTCCTGCCTGCGATGTAAGTGAGTTGAATAGAGAACAAACGAATGATTTCTGGGTTGAAGTCTTAACTCAGGGAAGGACTTAGTAATAATTGTAGTTGGCTGAAGCCTGTTACATTCTCAGTACTCTTGGACTGCTACTGTTTAGAAATTAGTCTTCGGTTGGAGTTGCAAGAAGGCTAAATTTAAAAATTTGCGGCCTTTCCGCAAGACCCCCTCAGCTTTGTTTTCTCACAAAACCCCTAGCTGAAAGGAGTCTCAAACGACCCTCCTAAAACTTTTTAGCTTTACCCACAGCCCCCTAAAAAGCAAGTAGAAGAGGAGAACATGATCCCCAGATGAACGAGGAAAGAACAGAGTTGGACAAATAATAAAATCCTCCAATGGCAACAGATGTTTTTTTGGGGGTTTTGCGGGAATAACTTAAAAGTCTGGAGGGGATTATTTAAGCTAATGTGAATGTTTTTTTGTTTTTTTTTGGGGGGGGTGGGATTAGTAGGGAAAACAAAGTTCAACTGTTACATCCCACGGCACGCCTATCATCTTGACTGCTCTTTCCTAGTTCTAGCTCAAACTCAGAACTTATAACCAACAATGTAGCTGTTTCTTCAAGGATTCTCAATAAACAAACAGACTCAATACTTACAATCTCCACAGCATCCCTAGCTGCAAGAACCAGAATATCAGCACAAGACACCGTCCGTGGACACAACGCTTCGATCATCCTCTTCGCCTCTTCGACAACCTCAAAGCCCCCGAGCGATCTATTGGCCGGATCGCTTCTCTCCGTTCTGTTCCCTTGAACTAACACCGACCCATCACATCCCTGCATAGCAATATTTGAAACAACATCTTCATAATCTATATTGTTTATCGATCGAAAAGTGAACCCATCGTCGTTTGACCCTCCATCGAGCCATGTGAAAAGTTCTATTAATTCAAAACCGTTAAAATTGATACGAGTGGATTTCCGACCGTTTCGGCCTGTTTTGACCCGTGCGAGAAAAACTTTGCGGAATTCAAAATCGCGGATTTCATGAGTTGCAACCCATGATTTTTAACCATTCTCCCCGGTTTTGGCCCGGTGGCAAACAATTAGGCGGAGTTCAAATTTTATGATTTCACCTATGCGGGCCGCGGCATTGGGAAGACCCATCTTCACTCACGTTACCGCGGGGGCTCAACCTGACTGACATAATTTGTCTCTCGCGTGCATATATAAATCTTTGTCAGTCTGGTAGTTAGAAAGCAGTTAAATAAAAATACTTCGCTTCACTATAAAGGTGTTTGGACATCTATTGTAGCAACAACGAATGCTATGCTCGACATTGTCAAGTACTTAATTAGAAAGAAAATAGGGTTAATTTTGCCCATAGAGCACTCGAGTGAAATACTTTTCTGCCCTGCGAGAAAAAAAGTTTTTTTTTTTTTTACTTTTTTCTTTTCCCCAACGAATAGACCCCCTAATCATAAAAGAGTCTCCCTCCACAAAAAAAAAAAAAGAGGGATAATAAATTCAAAACAGCGATATTAGAGGAAGTCTATCTGCAAAAATGACCCTCGAAAACATGTAGGAGTGCTGTTACCTCAACGATACAGTCATGAAAGAGCAATCGAACAAGCTTTCCAAGGAGGGTGGGGTCTGTCGAAGAGGCGAAGCGTATTGTATCTTTTACAAGAAGCTCCACGTTTGGACAAGAAACGGAGTAGAAATCTGAGGAGAGATCAGACAATGAGAACGAGAACAGAAGTGGGAGGAAGAGGAAGGGACTTTTGAAATTGAGCTTCATTTGCTATTTTTTTCTTTTTCTTTTTTACTGAGATCATAAAGAGTGGAGAGCAGAGAGAGGTAGTGATAGCGGAAAGGGCGTACTCATGCATGTACAGATAGTTATTGCTGGTGGGTAGGTGGGTAGGTGAGAGATGAGTTGGATTCATGAGAGAGGAGTAATTGAGTGCGTTGGGGACATAAAGAAATGACAAAAACTAGATGGGCGAAATTGAATGAAGCCTGTGTTAATTCACTCTTTTTGACCGGATGTTGTGTGAGGGTGTGCAATGGTGCCAAGTCGCTTGAAATAGCGTGACACGGGTTCATGTCTGATACTGTTTGATGTGCAGACACAGTGAAATTTTGTATAAATTTCAAATGGGAAAATTTGCAAAATAGTCCGTTTTTACTAATTATTTAGCAAAATAGACCGTTTTGCTAAATAATTAGCAAAATAGACCTCTTTTTGGCATGTGTGGTCAACATGCCAAAAAGAGGTCTATTTTGCAAAACGGCTCAGAAAACATACGGGACTAGTAGTCCCATATGTTTTAATCACGGATTAATGAACTCAGAAAATTTCACAAAACATTGAGATGAACTCAGAAAACATACGGGACTACTAGTCCTGTATGTTTTCTGAGTCACTAATCCGTGATTAAGTTGGTTCTAAACATACGGGACTAGTAGTCCCGTATGTTTTCTGAGTCTTGTTTTTCAAAATCGATCTTCTTTTTTTCAAAAGAGGTCTATTTTGCTAATTATTTAGCAAAACGGTCTATTTTGCTAAATAATTAACAAAAACGGACTATTTTGTAAATTTTCCCATTTCAAATTGGATAAACGATGACGAGATCATGGATAATTCACAAAGTGGGTATTAAGGCACTGGGTATCGAATTTTGTTGTTGTTGCGATTAAAGTAGAAATATTCGGGTAAACTATCTCTATCGAGGAAAACTCTGTTTCTTTAGCTGTTCGTCTCGGAACTTTAGTTGTATATCTCTATCGAGAAGCCTAGAAGAGTTTAAATTTTAAGTAATGAAATCACATCATATCAATGCAATACTGAAAAAAAATCCATCAAATCTTGCTAATTAGAAATATTTGGGATATTAAGAGGGTGGTCTGGGAGCTTATTTTGTGTTCAAACTAACTTTTAAGTTAGCTTTTCCATACCTACTTGTTTGGTAAAACATCAAATAAGTTAGCTTGTAAGTACCATTTTAAAAACTTGGCGTATCCTATTTTTTCAAAAAACTAGTTTATAGGCTCACTTAAATAAGCCAAGTTTGACCAAACAAATTCCTACTCTCCTAGAAAAGTTTTTAATACAATTATTGTCATAAAAGTCAAAAGCCACCAAAAACTAAGATAGCTTAAAAGCGTATAAAAAGGCCGAACACCCTCTAAGTCTACATGGCCGGTTAACGTTAAGACTGTCGTGTGAAAGTATTCCAAGGTTATTTTCTTTCTGGACTAACCTGCATACGATGTTTCTGATATACTGAAAAGTTTCTCCCGCGGTAGAACACTAGGGGGGTCGTCCATTATAATGCTATCACGGTCAGTTTACAAATATTTTTAAAAATGCTGATCTAACTAGAATCTAGTAGTTGCTATTTGACTCCTATTTTCTAATTTTGTGGAGCCAGTCATCCACCGTCCCGTGTAAGCAAAGCTCACCCTTTACCCTTCCAAGCATTTGTGCGGACAGGAGAGAATCGTCTCTGTGAAAGCAAACAAACCCTACACAAAACAACGACGCGTCTTCAACGCCACATTCTTTTTTTTCTTCTTCTTCCCTTCTTCTTCCCCTTGCAATTGTGTTCCTCGTCGCAATGGCTCTCTCAAATCTCTCCTCCTGCTGCCTCTTCACCCCCAGCCCCTCCACCCGCACCAAAACCATCACCAGCCAAAACCTCCCCTCGAGCTCCACTTTGAGAAGCAGCACGTTCAGCGCGAGAAGACCAACAAGACCGAGCGGGAGGAGCTCAGTAGGGTGCAGAGCCTCAGTTGTTGAGGACACCAGCAAAGAGGTGCTGCTCCCCCCGGAGACTGAAGAGGAGCAGGCTGCAGGAGGAGAATATGACTGGAGAGAAGAGTGGTACCCTCTCTACCTCACCGCCGAAGTCCCCGAGGATGCCCCTCTCGGCCTCACCGTCTTCCACAAGCAGATTGTTCTCTATCGCGACGGCCAAGGCCAACTCAGATGCTACGAGGACCGGTGCCCACACAGGTATAAACATAGATATATATTTACAAGGATTGATTAAAGATACATCTCTTACTACGGCGATACCATTATTATGTTCGATATGCATCCTTACACTATTAGGTACGGATAACACAAAGACGATCCTATATTTATTATGAATATTATGATGATTGGAAGTGTTTGTGAAAATTTCTCAGACTAGCAAAACTATCCGAAGGCCAAATTATGGATGGCAAGCTAGAATGCCTGTACCACGGCTGGCAATTCGAAGGCAGTGGCCAATGCGTCAAAATACCTCAGGTGCCAAACGTCCATTTTCTTACGGGGGAAAAAAATATTTTCAATGTCAGCACTAATTCGGTGAAATTGATCATTGTAGCTACCAGAGGGAGCAAAAATACCGAGAGCAGCTTGCCTTAAGACATACGAGGTACGAGACTCTCAAGGAGTAGTATGGGTCTGGATGTCCGAAAAAATTCCACCGAACGAAAACAAGCTTCCGTTCTTTGAACACTATGCTCGTCCGGGATTTCAAGATGTATCGACAATACACGAACTTCCATATGATCACTCGATATTACTAGAAAACTTGATGGACCCCGCTCATGTTCCAATCTCCCATGATCGAACTGATTGGACAGCTAAGCGCGAGGATGCTCAGCCATTAGTCATGACAGTAACGGAGAGAAGCGATAGAGGGTTTGCTGGTCAGTGGGGAAGATCAAGGAACTCGAAGCTTATGAATAATCTTAGATTTGAAGCTCCCTGTAATTTGCAGAATAATTTAGAGTTTGTCGATAAGAAGGGAGTGAAGCAATATTTTTCTGCATTGTTTTTGTGTCGGCCAGCTGGGCAAGGAAAATCTATGCTTATTGTTAGGTTTGGAGCCAGCACGAGATCTTTTCTTGCAAATTTGCTGCCTAGATGGTACTTCCATCAGAATGCTGGCAAGGTTTTTGAGCAGGATATGGGATTTTTATCATCACAGAATGAAGTGTTGATGAAGGAGAAAGTTCCGACTAAAGAGTTGTATCTTAATTTGAAGTCTTCTGATACTTGGGTTGCTGAGTATAGGAAGTGGATGGATAAAGTCGGGCATGGGATGCCTTATTATTTTGGGCATAAAACAATTTCGTTGCCGAAGGAACCAGCTGTAGTTGAGCAAAATCCTGCTGGATTGGCTGCTGGGATTTCTGCTTCTTTTCCAGCGAAAGGGGGGATTGGAACTCACCATGCTCCGAATCCTGTGAATAGATATTTTAGACATGTGGTTCACTGTAAAGGATGTAGGAAAGTGGTTAAGACTTTTGAAGCATGGAAGAAAGCGTTGTTGTTTGTGGCTATGGCTTCTGTTGCATCGGCGATTCTAGCTTCAACAAGACAATGGAAGGTTGTTTTCATGGCAGCGGCAATACTGTTAGGGGCTGCTTCATATGTTTGTTCTGGTGCAGTTTCCCTCATCACAACAAACTTTGTGAGAATACACAGAAGATTGTGAGTATAGAAAAGAATATTCAAGTTTACCCTGTGTATTTTTGTGTTAGAAAAAAATGATATAAACAAGTAATTCTTTTCTTGCTTTTCTAATTCTTTATTACTTGCGTGGTTAAAATTCAAGGGTAAGCAATAAAAAACATTCAGTGAAACGCATTAAGCTTCTGTTCTTCTCTATAGTATCAGTAACAAGCTAAAAACAAGTGAATATACTTATATAATAGATTGGTCAAATTGTGCTGAAATTTCAAGTGTTTTAACTAGGTACACTTCGGGTTTACACAAGTTTGCTTGAATTATAGATGATTCTATGTTAACAAGAGAGATGATATAAAAAATATTTAATGAATCCCATTAAACATTACTACTTCCATAGTCGAGATTCAAAGATAAGAAACAAAAAACATTCAGTGAAATCCATTAAGCTTCCATACTTCTCTATAAAAATCAGCAACACGCTAACAGGTGAATGTTCTCGTACAACAGATTGACCCGTGGTGTTACAGAGATACCATGCTGAAATTCCAGCTGTTAAAACTTCGTATATTTTGGGTTTTACATGAGTCTGCTTGAATAAAGAGATGGTTCTATGTGGAATCAATCGACTTTATCATGTAAAATTACACTTTGTAAAGTGTGAGAGAACAAGAGCTTGGTGATGTCAATGAATACATAAATGCAAAGAAGCATGAATGATGCGGTTTCAGGAAAAAGGGAAAGTATGGCAAACAAGAAAACCAAGTAATAAATGGTCATAAAATTATGCTCTCAGGATAGAAGTTCTCTTCTTTTTGCATCCCCAGCAGGACAACTGGTTTGTCTTTCGCTTGCTCCCAAGAAATCCTTGGCAGTTTTGCGCCCCACAGAAACACTTGACCATGGTGCCAAAGTGCACAAATCTACAAAGCCAAACCATATATATCAGTAAGAAAACAATTGAAATAAAAAGCCACCTAAAAGTGTAAAAGAAAACAGAAACTGAAGTTACAGTGACATCCATTCTTGCAAATCCTTTTACAAGCATTTTACTATCACAATTTCTATGTGAATCTATAGTGATTTAAATGTAGTAGAACTTCCACTGGGAAGTAGATATTGCAGAATGCATGCTTACAGACAAGCATTAGACCCTACTATTAACTTTCAGGTCAAATTTGAACTCTAGAGACCAGGTATTTCTTTGGCACTTCCAATTTCCAAATCTAGGGAATTTCCCTTGTTAGAACCCATTTTCTGGTTCCAGAACTATTTTAAATGTGAAAATTTAGCATCTTAATAGTTAAGTTTGGAAAGCTTTCCCTTGACATCACAATTGATCAGGCCACAAAGTGAGTAAAAGAGACAAATAAAGCTAGAATTAAACACCATAAAAATGGATTTATAACAAATTTAATTACAGAATGTGTGTAAAACAAAAAAGTCTACCTGTAATCATATGTTAAAGGCTCACCAACTTCTATGGAGCGTGATGCAAAAACACCAACACGAGTCTCCCCATCCACTTGCCTACATAAAATAAAGTTAACCTCTAGTACCCCTGTACACAAATATATAGTATTATATGGAGCAAAACTTAGGCCCCTATGTTACCATTGAGTGTGTTCTCACCATTTCTCTAATTTACAGTTAGGATCACAGCTATGGTTTAAAAATCGGGCAGTGTTTCCTTTAAAAGTTGCGTCGATTGTGAAGTCCTTCCGGACTTCACACATGTAGAAGTTCTGATCACCTCGGTATTTCATATCCCAAAGCCTTTGTTCACATAAAGCATCATTGATAACTGAAAACAGAAAATAGCATAAGAGCACAAACATTTGAATAGCTAGTATATCCATAATAAATGAGAGCAACTGCTGCATAGTGCATACTAATTATCATTTAACTAGGGCTACATTCTACAAATTAGGGGAAAATATTTTGTCTTAAATGCTACAATGAAGAAACTGCATGAACACTGCTTAAAATCGTGCTGCAGAAGTAGTTTCTTACACTGAAAAAATTGTGTCAGGTTACTTACTCAGGCTATATCTAACCGCATATGCATGCATGCATGTGAGTCTGTGTGTGTGTTTATGTGTGTGTGTGCGTGCATGTGTACATACATGTACCAATATTCTCTTCTGTGCGCTATCCATCAATATCATATCAACTCCATGAACATGGGTACCTAACCTTTATTGTACCCAAATTATGTTAATCCCCTATGTAGATTTTGTACCACATGCATAGAAGTTAGTCCGTGAACTTCTACTGGAAAAAGAACATCAAACAGCCATAAGAAGACTTAACAAAATGTCATATCACATATAGTGGATATGGAAAAAGATAATTAACGATTTATAAAGTAAGGAATTTAGATAAACACTTTTTGAGGTTTATTTGCAACCTCTTATTTATGCTTGGTAAATTCCATGTGTACACTAGGTAGAGGTGGTAAACGATCGAATCGAATCGAATACTTAGGTGTTCGTATTTGTATTTGTTTAAAATTATCAAATTCGAATGCGGACTCTAATATTCATATATGGAGTTTTTCGAATTCTAACTCGAATACTTGGTATTTGATACATATTCATGAATATTCACGAATATTTATCAAATATCAAAGTATATTTATTCTGCTAAAGAACTTGATTTTTAGATAGTATTTAAGTTAATAAATAAAAATTATTCATTTATATTATATGATGTATATATATTTTAAATTCATAATTTTCATTAGAAAACTGATTTAAGATTATTTAAGTCTTAAAATTAGTACATAAAACTTAAGTAGAAATGGTAAGTGGGTTAAAAATATGACATTATATGTGCAATAATACAAATAACAAGTGATCAAATTTTAAACAAATATTTGATAGACAAACAAATCGAATATACATCTAGTTACATTCAATTCGTTAGTAAAGTCGAATACTAAAAAATATTAGTTTAGCGGTAAATGAACTACCGAATCGAATACGACCGAATACTTACCCGAACAATTATCGAACTATTTGTTAATTATTTGGTTCATTTCCACCCCTAACACTAGGAACTACATGTGTTTCTCTTTCTTATAGTTATTAATTAAAGTATTTAACAGTATTTGATGATTAAGCAACTTAGCAATCATATATGTAACTAAAGATACCATCAAACTTTATATACTCCCTCAAATACTTCTATTTACTAATTATTCATTTCTTTGATCATCAATAAAATAGATAAAGGAGAAGAACGAGAAAAAAAAACTTGGAAGGGCATATATGAGCACGTTGCAATTTAGAGTGTATGAATGGCTTTATTCCTATAAAAAAATTTATGCCCAATTTTCCTAGCGCCCTAATTTTCCTTTTACACAATTTCAGCTTAGAAGTCAATCCCATACAAAAAGAAAAAGCAAGTCTCTCAACGTGATAGCACCTTTAACTAATGAACACAAGTGACAAGAAAACACAAGCAGCATAAGAGATGTGTTTAATAAACAACCAGTTCAAAAGACAACAAATCACAACTAGATACCTCGTAAGATATTTAAAATTGTTAAGATACCTTCTCCAATGTATTCTATAACAAAGTCTCCTTTCTCCAAGGCTTCTAAGGCCACTACTCCCCATCCACAAGCTTCTGTCTGAAATGGAAAAGAATCAGAATTATTACCCAATATATTTTAGCATAACACAAGCGGATACTAAGGGGTAGCCTAGTGCACGAGGCTCCCATCATTGTGGGCTCTGGGGAGGGTCAGATGTATGCAGCCTTACCCCGCATGCGAAGAGGCTGTTTTCAGGATTTGAACCCGTGACCACCACGTCACAAGGCAACAACCTTACCGTTGCACCAAGGCTCACCCTCTAGTATTTGCTTGTGTTAGAACAACACAAGCGGATACTAAGAAATAAAATAAGATCGACTATTTCAAGTTGCCAATCATAATGAGAAGATAGACAATTTTTTTAAATTATTTTTAATTTGATGGAAAAGAATGAAAAAAATTTGATATGATCAATTGAAAATATCAATTTGATGAGGGATTCACATCTTTCTTAAGGTTATTGGTAGAGGAACCTTTGCAAACCTCAATTGATGCTTGCCAATCCACTCCATCAAGAAAAAGAATGAAGGTTTGCAATTTGCAAAAAGACAATAATCTCATTTTTTTAGTCTCTTGCACATGATATGCATGTTTCAAAAAATTCTAGACATAACTTGCACAATAACAAATGACTTATTTTTCTCTTGCTTCTTGGATGGAGATGGTGGAATAATCTGCATGAGATGGCTCATCTTCAATGCAAATTAAAATACCCTGTATCAGTGGACCTAGATTTGAACCTCACAATGATAAACACAACACATCACTTGCATGTTGCTTCCTTCATTATCAGAACTATCTAGTATAATCATACAACTAAGAAGTGCAATAACAAGATATCAAATTCCAAGCACCCCTCAATTGAGAAGTTAGAAGGATTTCTGCGTCTGAAAGGAAGGTAATGGAATTAGCACCAAGCATCAACAAGGGTAGAGGTCAGGTTACTGAGCATGCCACCAAAGCCATTCTCATAAAATTTTATTATGCACGAAGGAACCACAATGCAAAATGATCTTAAAAGAAAGTGATAAGAGAGAATAACATATACATGGCAATTCGGATCATGCGTACGATCTTAGCCTTTATGCAACATATATTTGACTAGACAAGTGGTAGCATCTCAGGTATTTCTTGTATGGACTCAAAGGTGTACCACATACATACACACCATCACCACCACTACCAAAAGAACCAATTATTTGAAGTCAACAATAACATATCATACCTTGATGACCTTGATCTTCTTCTCTTTGCGGAATGGTCTATTTGTGCACATATCTGAGCAATGGCAGGCTTTTGAACAGCTGACTGAAAGACCTCTGTTGGCATAAAAATTATATAGTGTGAATAAAAATCCAACTTATACAACACTAAAATTCCACCATCGAACCATGTTATGTGTAGTATATATATGGAAAACCGATCTTCCTTTTAAGAGACAACTTTAAAAATTGTTGTGTTTCTGAAGTGGCAAAAGGAATAATTATGAAGAAGGCAACAGTAGAAAGTCATCCAAAGCAGGAAAAACAGCATAGCTCATAAACAATCCTGAATCAACCTGTAGGCAAACAGATCTTAGAGGTAAGTTTTGAGAAACAACGCTATTATCAATAAAATAAGTTGAAAACATGAAGGGGCTTATCACACATGTAAAACATTCAGTTCAGAATCATTACTCATTAAAGCAGTACAGCCTGTTAATTACCAATATCATTTAAGCCTGTCTCCATCAGAATAGGATAAATCCCGGGAGATGGTCTAATTAAGAAGGCTTCCTGGAATGGGTGATAAAACTTGTGGGCTGAGTGTCAGCCCTTTGTTTGAGTTGGATCCTAGGCCAATACAAATAAGGAGCTTAATGTTAAAAACCTAGAAAGACAGTTTGCAGGATGACTCATGACTCATGAGACCAACCTTATGGTTCTCAAATCAACTTCACAAGACCATGAAATTATGCAAACAGTCGATATGTGCAGAAAGTCTGATGACGATACATGGCAATATGTTTTTAAACAAAAAAGAAAACAAAAGAAAGAAGAGAACATAAACATTATATAAGGGGCACTATTAGTTACCTACACTCGCAATCATCCCTACAGGTAGAATTGTTCCTACATTTTGTGCATCCAACATCAGCTTCTGCGCCATCACGTCTCTTCTTCACTAAATAGACATCTTAGTTTATTAAGGATAAATCTGTGACATAGTAAAAAAAACTTGAACAAAGAAAAAAAAGTATGTATATATATATATATATATATATATATGTATCACACATGCTAGCTTAAATCTCAATACAAAATGACTGGATAAAAAAGTTGGTGGACAAAAGGGTTCCTATCCACTTAAGTTTATATACCCTTTTATTAAACTTTGAGATTTGTGCCTTGATTTGTATCACACATGCTAGCTTAAATCTCAATACAAAATGACTGGATAAAAAAGTTGGTGGACAAAAGGGTTCCTATCCACTTAAGTTTATATATCCTTTCATTAAGCTTTGAGATTTGTGCCTTGATTTGTATCACACATGCTAGCTCAAATCTCAATACAAAATGACTGGATAAAAAAGGTGGTGGACAAAGGGTTCCTATCCACTTAAGTTTATAGGAGCTTTACATGTGTGTGTGTATGGATCTGAAGGCACTTACAACATTGCAAGACAGCAAGTATCCATAAATCTTTTAGCTGTACTATAAAGATAAATGTAAAGGATACTGCGCCTTATATGTACATAAGGACATGGTTCAGTGTTGTTCTGAGTAACATCTGTCAAGATGGAGCCAATCTTAAAATCCTCATTGAAGTATGGAAGAGGAAGGCGCTGAAATGCTTCCTACAGTTCAAGTGTTTGATATTGATCAGTTGAACACGTCAACTGATTACAGTAAACATCTAGCTGGCAATATTGTGAATCAACACTAGCTTTCCAAATAGAAGTTAAATATGAAACAAAAAATGTGTGCAATCCAATCAAAACTAAGTGCTTGGAAGCCAAATAGAAGTTAAATATGAGTCTTCTCACCTCTATGTTACTTGTGCGATCCGGATGCTGTTATCCAAAATAAATTATTCCTGTCAGACAGATTATCAATAAAAAGATCGAATAAAGAAATATGATTCTGCGGTAGGGAGCAAAACCATTTTAAACGAACAGCAAGATTAAATGCAAAGAACCTAGTAAATACCTAGGAGAAAATGACAAGAGAATGTAACATATAGTTGATCTAGAAAAATAAACAAGCATAATATTTTAAGAAAAAAGCTCCTGACAGTACATACACATGCAGTAGCATATGATAACTTACAGGTGGAGATACCAAATAAGTAATATCAAAATGATGAAAATGCTGAAGTATAACAAAAACTCAACAACCTAATTTCCAAACTGTAA
>NC_033798.1:106051780-106052899 GCF_001876935.1 Asparagus officinalis | reverse complement strand
CAAAATTTTCAAGGAAATGAACAACTATTTCACAAAAAAACTTATTATAACACTAAGTGTCTCAGTTTTTCATACTTAAATCGCAGACCAAGATATGGGTTTACTAAATTACTTTTCAAATATGAATTCAGTATTAGCAATAGTTTATAGTTAACTTTTCTCTTATACTGACACATTTTTCTTACGAAATGTTATACCCTTATAAAGGTATGACTAATTTTCACAAGGAAAAGATAAATCATAGAGAAAATTACTCTAAAGCAATTGAAATACAATAATAGGCAAGTTCCTTCCTGCTAAAAGGGAAAATACAGGACAAGAGAACTCAAAAACCTTCTTCATATTTTAGTAGACCTATCTCATGAATAGCATAATAATGTTGGCATATTTGATGGGTGTGCTATATTTAGAAGCAAGTGCAACTGGATATTGGATAATATGACTGTCATTACATAAGATATGCATCCAAGTTAGTTATATCTATTTCTTGTGTTTATCACTTCCGTGTTCCTACTAAGCATGACTAGTGGATTTCCTGAGGGAAAATGATCATCGCATTTGTTGTGATGAAGGAAAGAGGAAATCGACCTTTTTATCATGTTGCCAATCAATAGTATGTCCCCAACAAACTGCCTGCCGGTTTCCAGAGTGATCTCCATACTGAAGCATATGACCTGGCCAAGGTGAACATTTGTCATGCCATGCATTGGTGCACCTAACACACCGCCGAGATGGAGTCTTTTTGCAAATGAAACAAGCCTGTTCTGACAAAATAGAGAGAGAAATTACTTTACCCTCCGAGAAAAAAAAACTAATAGGTTCCTTTATTGTCTGTTATCCCCAACCATCATAAGATGAATTTCATTTTTTGCAATATAAATTTTGAGTTTGAAAAAGATAAATATAAGCCATAAAGACACAAATAATTCGATTAATAGCAAGCATTGTTAGAATGTTCATGTTTGTGTTTCACAATTGTAGAGTATGGACATAGTCAGCATGAAAGCACTAAGCTTAAAACTAGTGACCAGTGTCATTTTAATATGAACATGCATTTAAGCCTTTTGCATGCACAAAACGTCAAGTAGCTGGGCTCTTAAAAATTATGTTAGGGCATTT
>NC_033798.1:105969435-106051757 GCF_001876935.1 Asparagus officinalis | reverse complement strand
CGTCAGATTGAAATGGATGGTCCAACTAGGGTACCAAATTTGAGCAGCATTAATATGAAAGAGCATGCAAAGCGGAATCCCAATTCTTGCCTCTGATATTCTTGTTTATCTCTATCTTTTTACACAGACCCCAATGCCACTGTCGCTTGACAGTAAGAGGTATGCTTTCTTTCTCTGGTCATTTCATTAAAACAAGAAGTTCCTATAGACAGCTAATCTAAACACATATTGCTCACTTTCATTGCAGTTCCATCAATGTTGATTATACATTTTCACCTTTGGAAGACATAGATCCTTGGAAGAAGTTATTGTACGCATGTAAGTGGCTCCAAACATTAAGGTCTACATATATAGCTTCAGTATCTCGTTTGTACAAATTAATTTTTCAATATCCTCTAACTACAGCGCTGATGTTGGGTTGTCATCTAAGGTTAGTAGAGGCAAACAAGAATTGTTCAAAATCCTGACACGAAGACACAGCCATAAATGTATATTCGAGTCATATGAATGTGTTTTTTCCCTTGCTATTCAATGAGAAAGGTAATTTTAGTAAAATGATATATTGCATACTTAGCATTTTGCCAAAAGCAACGGAACAAATCCGTACTTGTACAATATAATAATTGAGATAAATATTGGTTGTCAAAAAAAATCATCAAACATGGATGCTTAAAATCACAACACAAGGAAAAAAAATAAAAAGAAGGCAGCAAGAAGCTCACATCGCCCATTCAATATTAGTCCCATAGCCATTTTATTCCAGCCCCATTAGTTGAAGACAGTCAGCCTTAAATTGAACTTGATGCTGCTACAACAAACCCTCCCTATGCGCAGAAGTGTAAATGATTGGAAATTTAAAAATAATTCATAACCAAGGCACATTCCCCGACTGCAATTTGGATAGAAAAGAGGAAAGGGAAAGAAAAAAAAAGAGCTCAAATACTATCACAAAATCCAGGAAAATGTCTCACCTAAAGTAGGTAGCTGTGCAGCTATTACTATATAAACATGTTGATTATGATAACAATAGCACATTAGCAGTAAGAAGCAATAAGAAAGAGTTATTAAAAAAACAAAAAGAAAGGAAAGGAAAGGAAGGAAAGAAAGAAAGGTTTCCTATTTCCTACACAAAAACCTTATATCATAGGTTAAAAGGTGGTCAGATAATATAACAACTACGTCAGATTGGTTCACATTCATATGTATGTCTCTCATCTCACTCTATGATATACCATGGACAATGATTACAGTATTATGAAAATGCACAATGATCTTGTCTTAGTCTATTGTATAGTTTTTGAAGTTATTACACGATCAAAGCTAAACTTGTTTAAATACTTTCAACATATTGAAAATACAAAATCAAAAGTCCAAGCAGGGAATAATGAAGACAATTTTAAGTTTATTTGATCTTTATCATTGCCTTCAGCTGGATAGTTGGAAGCATTGAGCTCCAAATAGCCTATGATCTATCTCTTCCCACCTTCTCTTGACGCCCTTACAATTGACAATGTTGCTCAGGTGAGAATGATTCCTCAGAGCAAACACATGTCACTTCATACAACTCAACTAGCTAATAGTGTGATCCCTAAATTTTTGTACTATATTATACAATAAAGATGAATTGCTTATAGCAAACTTTATCAATCTGTGACCTTCCCCAGTTCATCTTTCTTGATTAGGAAATTGTTGAGGGGAGTAGGCCGGTTTGAGTGGAGAAGTATTCTTTGTATGAACTTAAATTGCATATTTAACAAGCTAAGTTGTCTCACCAGGAACTCAACACCAATTCCAGAAAGTAGCTACGGCCTAACACTAGTTGTAATATTTCACTAGTCTTTATAAAGAATTCTCACTTAAAGCTAAAAACCATAGCCAAAATCATTTTGAGTAGCAAAGGCAATTACGAAGATGATAATATCTGATACCATGAAGTCAATGATTTATAATAGAACAATATCCATAACTCACATGTACACAACCCCATCTACCCACAGGCCAAGAGTTTCACTACACAACCATGACATAAAGTGAACGGTCTTCATGAATATGTTTATAAATAATGACTACAGTTCATGTTTATCCCTATCAACAATACTTCATGACAGCATATTAAGATAAAACAATGACGGTTATCACCACATTGCCAAAAAAACATTTAATAGTTAACAACAGAATGCAAAATTATTTATATTTCAATCAAACAACTTTATGGATGGAAGACTATACCAAAACATGGGCAACGAAAAGCATGAAACAAAATGTAAGAGTTTTACATGTTGCAGGCACTTGAATTCTTTTGCAGAGGTTTTCCATTTTCTTTTCTTAGCACATGTTACATGGTAGGCTTCTTGACAACCACGAACTGAGCAAAGCACTTGTTCACCAGGATAGACATATCTGTTGCATTCGCGGCACTCGGCCTAAAGATGTAATTACAAAGAATAAATGATAATTGCATTTATGAGACGATTATAAGTGTAGTATATGGAGCAAACCAAATAACCAAAGATCAAGTTTGTGTCAACACATAGGATGCGTAAGATTACCATGACCATACTAAAATTCAATCAGAATGACAAATCGCTAGGGGTTCCAAAAGATTCATTTTGCTGCAATAGTTTCCTGCTAACTGAAAACCGTTTAACTTAAGCGTCGCAAAAACTTCAACATAAACACTTTCATACAGAAAAGACAGGAAATAATCATAAATAAAATGCAAAGGCATCAGTAAAATTATTATTTTTTAAGAATGTCCTAAAAAAATTAAACAAAAATATAGGAACATTGTTGGAAATTCTTAATAAACACATCTATTTTCAAAAATCAAAAATAAAAATAAAAGTAAAAAAACTTCCTCTTGCAACCTAAAATCAGAATATCTCCACAAATACCAATGAAATAAAGTTCAATGAACCATATCTCTATTTAGAAACTTTTTGCACAGGAAATCAGCACGGCTAGTAAGTTACAGAATAAAAACATTCGTTTCTCATAATATTGACCCAAAATTTCAATTTCTTTAAATAGATGACACTACCCACATCAGTACACTCCAGTTCTCAAAATTCCCCAACTATTAACACAAAATTTCTAAGTTGTCGTCAAGACATCAGAACTAAAGAAAACCAGAGACAAATACCCTACAGCCAACTCACCAATTTCGACGCCCCAGTTAAAAAGGGCAATTCACACTCCCTCTCCTCGACTCCATCCGCCATTTTCCTCTCGACCCAAGCCCTCACGTGATCCTCCAGGGTCCTCCCTTTCCCCTCCGCGCTAACCCTCTCCTTCTTGACCGCTGAGCACGTGCCTCGATTCGAGATCCTAAGCCTCAGCCGACGGTCAGGCTCGGGATCAGGATCTCCTTCTAGGGTTTCGACTGGAGTTGAGGAAGAAGAAGCGATCGTTGCATCGTAGGATCGGTGAATGGGGAGGGCTGACAGGGGACCGATCATGAGATTACTCAGATCTGGCATCTTATTTGAGATCTAGTTTTTTTTTTTTTTTTTTTGACTCGCACGCTTTTGTTTGGGGAGAGAGAGAGAAAGAGAGGGGAGAAAAACTCAACATGAGAAGGGAAAGAGAGCGTTGGCGGGAAATTTTGGAGCAATTAAGAAGACGTGGGTTGGGAATTTTACAGTACCACCCTTGGCGAAGAAGAAAATTACGGGACGGGCCTTGAGCGTGGAAAGATCTCAGATGGGATCCGAGGAGAGAGGAGAGAGGAGAGAAGGGAAGAAATGGATGGTTTTTATACGTGTTGTCAGCTGCTCTGAAGATATTGAGGATTGGGATCATCTATTCATCAACAGTGGCTCCTAGCATTTGCTGATGCATCTTCATCTTTCATTTTGTGGATAAGCACAAATGAAAGATGCTCCCACAAAATGAAAGATGTAGATGTATTAGCAAATATTAGGAGCTGCTATTGATGAGTATATGATCCCAATCCGAAGATAATTCTTGAGCCCAAGCAGCTTTCCTACATGAAATTTGAACTACTATTATTTCCCCCTTAAAAAAGAAACTTGTAGTCAAACTTTAGACTGACACGTCGCCTTACCTATTGCTCATTGAACACTATAGTAGATACTACTGCATTATGCAACATATGTTTTTTAGCTATTACACATAGTAGGCGCTACTTATTAGCGAAAGCATGACTGGTCATGAGAGCTGGGATTCCCCATGATTAATCAATAGCCATGAAGAAGAAATTTCCATATGACGTCGTGCTTCAACTGAAATTTATAGTTTAAAAATCAACTACGCCATGAACTTCAGCCTACGGAGTGATCAACTAGGAGCGTTTGACAACCGTGGCGTTTTTGTCGTTTCTGTTTTTGTTTTCAACAAAAATAATAAAACGCGTTTGGCAACCGGTGCCTTTTTTTTGACTTGATCCTTTACAAAATCCAAAAAATAAATACTTTTTTTAAAACACCAAAAATATGTTTTGAGATTCCGTTTTTTCATCTAACATTGTTGTCCGCCTGCCCGCCATCCGTCGGCTGCCCATCGCCAGTTGGCCCGCCCCGCCGCATCCGTGCCTCTGCGCGTCGGCCGCCTGCCGCTGCGCCGTCCGCGCCCCGCCCATCGTTGCCGCCGCAACGTCTGACCTGATCGTCCCCGCCCGCCCGCTGGCCACCCGCGCCTATCGTCGCAGCCCGGCTCGCCACCACCCGCCGCCCGCCCGTGGCCACGCTGTCCCCGGCCCAGGCCGCGTCGTCCGTTCGAACCGTCTCGTCGGTCCTGTCGCTGCCCATCGGCCGCCGGCACGGTCGTCGACTCCGCCGTCGCCCATGACAAGTCGTCGCCGCCCGTCGCGCCCGCCCGCCCGCGCACAGGTCGTCGTTCCGGCCACCGCCCGTCGCCGGCCGTCACACCCGCGCCGCCAACGTTCGAGTCTTTTTGCCGCCGCCATCTCTTTATAAATAATAACTATAAATGATGTTTTCAAAACATGTTTGAAATAAAACACCATGGCATGGTGTTTTTCTAAAAAACGCAACAAAAACAAACACCTCCATTACCAAACACACCTGACCAGAGGATTTCCTTTTCTATTCAAAATCATGAAATTGTTGCTCAAAGTAATGTTTCTCCCAAGTATAGATGCAACTCTCAACTTTTGTATGACGGACAAAGTTTGCACATCCCTACTTTATATATGTTGTGCCATAAAAATAAGTGTTGATCAATATTCAATTGGCTCACACATATCTCAAGCAGGCTGCACCTCAAGCCGACCCAGACAGACCAAGAAAGGAGTCATTCCTTCTCGCCAGGCCGAGACAGGCATCCCTTCTCGCATGCCTGACTCATCCCTTTTCGTCGGGCCAAGTCATTCCTTATCACAAGGCAGTGTCATTCTCTCCAGTCCGGATCGAAAACTTTTGAGGCCTACTAAAAGGATGATACTTCTCGCCCTTCTCGTAAAGAGTCGTCCATTCTCGACAGGCAGACCGAGTCGTTCCTTCTCGCCATGCCGAGTCGTCATTTCTCGCCAGGCCAAGTCAAAATGCGGTCATCCTCAAGCCCCCTGCCAATAGCCAGTCATCATCACCTTAAATGCACGGTCAGAAATCATCATTGCTCCAGCCCCAAAGGTCTTTATGACTCATCAAGCCTCGTCAGCACCAAGCAGCTGTTGTCGCTTTGCACTAACCACCTGGATGACCATCTTCGCTAGCGGCCGACACCTATCAGCTGTCTGTCGAGTCAGCTGTCTGCCTGGACTCAGCTCAAGTTACATATATGCTCTTCTGATCCTCTATAAAAGGAAGTCATGCATGTCAATGTAGCCCTCTGGTCTTTTTAGCCAACTTTGAAACCTTCTTCATTATCTCACTTTTCCCACTCAAGTTCATATACTGACTTGATCGTTGAAGGAATAACCGGAGAACCTAACTCTGGCCTCTTACGATTTTTTCGTGTGCAGAGAAAAACAGTAGGCTTCTGGATCAACCATCTAAAGAAGTTTGAGCACTCCAACCCACATTAATCCTTAATTGAACCCCTTGTTAGATAACTGACATCAACAGTTTGGCGCTCATTGTGGGGACTTATCATTCTTCTTCGTACAAAATGTTTTGTTCTGAGCGTCCTGCTCAAGCTTTCGACCCACTCCCTGAAAAATCACCTACAGGCTATGACACTCAGGCCTAGTTGAAAGAATCTACACGAAGAATCTATCAATCTCTCCAGCAACAAATTGTTATTTTACCAATGGGCTCATTAGCCGAATTCCTCCCTAACAACCCTCATCATCATTCATTCCTCCACCTCCACTGGGTCAACCATTCATTCCCTCACAGCCTAGGCCTATAGCCTAGGTTGGACAACAAGAAGACTATGTTGAGCACGTCTCTCCCCCACCTCTCTAACAAACTCATTTGCGGCCCCTCCTCGACAACATCAGTTGTACATGGAAGCAGCAGGGGAGAGCCCTAGTTATGGTCATGACGGCCGAGAGTACGCTACATGAGTGGCATCACGTGGCCCCCGACTTCCTCGTACCTCTTCAGACCCTTCAACCACTAATATTGTGTTTGGTTATGATCGGACCTTTCAGTTAATCGCTGGGGCCATAGTGGGGGACACTCTCCTCGCCGACGGCATCATGAATGGCACTTGTGACAAATTCAAGATGTCTCACATGAAGAAATATAAAGGAGAAGGAGATCCAGCCAAACATGCTCAGAATTATTATGATATGATGACCATGCTACAGGCGCCGGAGCCGATTATTTATAGGTGTTTTCCTATCAAATTTTTAGAAGTGTCAAGTTATGGTGGAAATCCTTGCACAAGAAGTCCATCAGCAGCTTTAAGCAACTCAGCCAGAAGTTTAGACATCACTTCTTAGCCAAACACTAAGTCGAAGCTGGCTCAACATGTCTTGCTCCATATGAGACAAAAACCAGAAGAAAATCTTAGGAGTTACTTTAAGAGGTTTCAGGTCAAGAGACTGGAAGTCGATGACCCTGACAGCGCCGTCACGATGGCTGCCATCATGGCCGACCTAGAGAGCAATGAGCTAGCTGACTTCCTCATTAAGAAATGAGTGACCATGTATGAGTAGCTAATGACTATGGCCCATGGGTACATGGACGTAGAACATGCCTAAACATACAAGAAGGGAAGTCAGGGCAGCTAAAGCAACAGTAGCAACCACAACAATAGCAACAACATCATCGACAGCTGACTCAGTGGTAGGGGCCGACCCCTTGCCAAGAGAGAAAGCGGCAAAGGGTCCCACCAGAATTGACCTCGTACCAAACAAAGCCGACAAGAGGAATTGGATAAAGGAGGTTGCTAAGAAGTCGGTCTACTTTAGCTATAGACATTGGCATCTTTTCATGTCTAAGCCTAAGGCACATAAAACTCTCCAAGATAATCAAATTAATGGTACTATCTTCAAACAAGATATTTTTTCCTGCTGTATATCTATGTACAGCTTTCATCAATCGATCTATTGGCCTCTTTGTTTTGATGATGTTTAACAAACAATTTACCACTAATATTGTCTGTCTAGTGTTTGTGCTTATCTATTTATTATAGACAAACAACATGTTGGAGGATGGATGGAATCGAGCATTCACAATCATATCAAATGGAGGTTGGCAGAATTATGGAGTGAAGCAATGCACATTCAAATTAAAGATCCAAGTTCAAGCTTCATCCGCAAGTATACCAAGTCAAGCTTATTGAAGATCAAGATAGCTTTGGTATAATTAGTTTAGGAGTTTATATTATGTGTGTTAAGTACTTTAAGCTCAATATTATATACACACACTTTTTATTGGTTTCTATGTATATATATAGTTATATATATATATATACACATTTTGGTTTTTTGTTTATCCACAAACAAAGTTTTTACTAGCATATAATTTATATTCATACATGTTTGTTTTTACGTGGATAACTTGGTTTGGTTTAATTTCATAGATATGAAACAAATATATATTCATATTCATACTCATATGTTTTATATTCTATTGTATTTATGAAAATACTATATTCATAATTTATAGACTTCATAACAATAGTTTACATCTTTCTTCAAGTCTATAAAATCATTTTGTATTGTTTCAAAACATGGTTAAGCTAAAATGTCAAAACTCATATGTTCACATTTTCATGTTTTGGACTATTTTGTAAAATAATGATATTTTTCATTTGGGAGGTCCTTTCTGAAAACCAATTTTTGTAGCATGTGTATTATCATGTCTACAATTATTTCCCAAAGTTTTATATTTTTCTGAATTTATTTGATATTTTTAAACAGGGTTTTAAATCAGAAAAACTGCTTATAAAACTGTCATTTTCATATATCTGTTTGCGGTCGATCACCACGGTCGACCACGCCTTTGATTTACCCTATGGAGCCAGCATAGACTTTCACGTTCGACCATGACGGTCGATCGTCAAGCTAAAAATTCTTACGGTCGACCGTAGATGTTTCTGAAAATTTTCTCAATCTCTAACATGGCTCGCGGTCGACCGTGAGAATTTCACGATCGACCGCCGTATGCCCAATGGTTCTTTTTGTACAGAATCTGAAAAATCTTTTTTTTTTTTTGGTTTTTAGGAGATTCGGTTGGGGGTTTTGCTATTGGTTTCTCTTCCTATATAAACCCCTCAAACCCCAACTACCAAAATGAACCAAGAAGTTTTTAAAACAAAAGTTTACTAAGGGTTTAAGTTTGGTTAGTTTGTTTTAAGTTTGCGGTTTTACAAAGAGGAGCTTACATTAGTTGTTGAAGAGTTCATCTTCAATATTTCATCATCCTCTCTTTGTGTTTATAGAGAAGTTTCCTTAACTCTATTTCCTAACATTTTTACTATTATATTTCATATCAATCTTATTGCTAGTTCTTCTTGAGTTAAGTTTTATTTATTCTCATTGTTACACACACCCACATGAGCTTATCGTATTTTCATACATAGTATATTTGGGTCGGTGAGAGTTGTAACAATTGAGTGTGAGCTTTCATTGAGTTCTCATCTATTGAAGAGAACATATTTATTGTTACATTGTTAGTGTTGTAAAGTTTTCAGTGAGCTAGAAAACCGAGTGTGAGGAGTGGACGTTGATCGGTGAACGTTGAAAACCGATATTGTGAGTGTTTGTGAACGTTGATCGGTGAGCGTTGAAAACCGACATTGTGAGTTATAAACGTTATTCGGGTGAGTGTAGAAAACCCGGTTATGATAGTGGATTTCTCCCCGGGAGTGGGGAGCGGAGACGTAGGACGGAAGGTCCGAACTCCGTGATCATATTGTGTGTTTGAGTTTGCTTTAGCGCACTTACTCCTATGTTTATATTTCTTATCGCCATTGTCCATTGCTTATTATTTATATCATCCACTATCTAGTTTAGATTGTTTACCTTTGTGTTCATTGTATATCCTCGCATATATCTCATAGTATATCTCATTGCTAGGATATTTCCCTTTGTTCATATTGATTATTCTTGCTTGTAACATTTTGTATATCTCTCTTGCAAGAATAATTTTCCAAGTACACAATTTATCAAGTTATAGTATAAAAAGATATCGATCCCACGAGGAAGGTGATTTTAAGAGATTATTAAACTTAATTTTTATATTTTGTGCGTGACAATTAGGAATAAAGAATAAGTGTGAATGTGATGAGTGATTGTTGTGAATATTTGTAAAAGATAATAAATTGATTTTTAGAGGAGAGAAGGAAGAATTAAAGAATAAATGAAATCAAAAGGCAAGAAATATAAATTAATAAAATCAAGAAATAAAACTAAGAATGAAAAGAAAATTTAAGAAAGTTAAGATGAAGGATTCAAAAGAGGTAAGAAATCTAGAATATAATCAACTAACCAATTTCAATTACAAAATATAAACTATTCTCTTTTTATCATATTTCAACTTAGATTTATTAAGCATAGATTATCAAACCATTTAAGGAAAGTGTAACCTATCAAATTATCATCTAAGTTAAAATTACTATTCATGATAAGAACAACAACATGATAATAATCCTAGAATTCATAAGCATAACCTATCAAACCATTTAAGATAAGCATAGATTATCAAATTCTTCTTCTACCGATTAGTTCTCTAGTTGATTATCCTAAACATGAACATTTTAAGTACAAGAGAATAATTCATACAATATAAAGGAAATTAGACTAGTTTCATACAATTCTAAGATTCCTACAAGAATTAAATTCACATCTTAAGAAATAAAAACAAGAAAAAGAAGACTAATTACAAAATTAAAAAGAAAAGAAAAATCTAAACTATGAACAAGAAATAAATCTAACGCGGTCGACCGTGATGGTCGACCGTCAAGCTAAAAATTCCCACGGTCGATCGCCACGGTCGACCGCAGATATTTCTGAAAATTTTCTCAGTCTCTAACATGGCTCGCGGTCGACCGTGAGAATTTCACGATCGACCGCCGTATGCCCAATGGTTCTTTTTGTACAGAATCTGAAAAATCTTTTTTTTTTTTTGGTTTTTAGGAGATTCGGTTGGGGGTTTTGCTATTGGTTTCTCTTCCTATATAAACCCCTCAAACCCCAACTACCAAAATGAACCAAGAAGTTTTTAAAACAAAAGTTTACTAAGGGTTTAAGTTTGGTTAGTTTGTTTTAAGTTTGCGGTTTTACAAAGAGGAGCTTACATTAGTTGTTGAAGAGTTCATCTTCAATATTTCATCATCCTCTCTTTGTGTTTATAGAGAAGTTTCCTTAACTCTATTTCCTAACATTTTTACTATTATATTTCATATCAATCTTATTGCTAGTTCTTCTTGAGTTAAGTTTTATTTATTCTCATTGTTACACACACCCACATGAGCTTATCGTATTTTCATACATAGTATATTTGGGTCGGTGAGAGTTGTAACAATTGAGTGTGAGCTTTCATTGAGTTCTCATCTATTCTAGAGAACATATTTGTTGTTATATTGTTAGTGTTGTAAAGTTTTCAGTGAGCTAGAAAACCGAGTGTGAGGAGTGGGTGAGCGTTGAAAACCGACATTGTGAGTTATAAACGTTATTCGGGTGAGTGTAGAAAACCCGGTTATGATAGTGGATTTCTCCCCGGGAGTGGGGAGCGGAGACGTAGGACGGAAGGTCCGAACTCCGTGATCATATTGTGTGTTTGAGTTTGCTTTAGCGCACTTACTCCTATGTTTATATTTCTTATCGCCATTGTCCATTGCTTATTATTTATATCATCCACTATCTAGTTTAGATTGTTTACCTTTGTGTTCATTGTATATCCTCGCATATATCTCATAATATATATCATTGCTAGGATATTGCTCTTTGTTCATATTGATTATTCTTGCTTGTAACATATTGATGCGGCATAATTATGTACCAAAATTCCAAGTACACAATTTATCAAGTTATAGTATAAAAAGATATCGATCCCACGAGGAAGGTGATTTTAAGAGATTATTAAACTTAATTTTTATATTTTGTGCGTGACAATTAGGAATAAAGAATAAGTGTGAATGTGATGAGTGATTGTTGTGAATATTTGTAAAAGATAATAAATTGATTTTTAGAGGAGAGAAGGAAGAATTAAAGAATAAATGAAATCAAAAGGCAAGAAATATAAATTAATAAAATCAAGAAATAAAACTAAGAATGAAAAGAAAATTTAAGAAAGTTAAGATGAAGGATTCAAAAGAGGTAAGAAATCTAGAATATAATCAACTAACCAATTTCAATTACAAAATACAAACTATTCTCTTTTTATCATATTTCAACTTAGATTTATTAAGCATAGATTATCAAACCATTTAAGGAAAGTGTAACCTATCAAATTATCATCTAAGCTAATATTACTATTCATGATAAGAACAACAACATGATAATAATCCTAGAATTCATAAGCATAACCTATCAAACCATTTAAGATAAGCATAGATTATCAAATTCTTCTTCTACCGATTAGTTCTCTAGTTGATTATCCTAAACATGAACATTTTAAGTACAAGAGAATAATTCATACAATATAAAAGAAATTAGACTAGTTTCATACAATTCTAAGATTCCTACAAGAATTAAATTCACATCTTAAGAAATAAAAACAAGAAAAAGAACTAATTACAAAAATAAAAAGAAAAGAAAAATCTAAACTATGAACAAGAAATAAATCTAATTACAAAGAAAATAAAAATCTAAACTACAAAATAAATTGCAGAAATTAAATGCAAGAAAAATAAATCTACTCTACAAATTAAAGTGCAAAAAGAAATAAAAAAGACAAGAAAATAAATCTACACTACAAGCATGAATTTAAATCTAACTAATAAGCAATAATAAAGAAATTACTAAAAAGAAATAAAAGAGAAAAGAAATGCAAACCTTCAAATTGCTCTTCATCTCCATCCTCATCATTCAACAAGAGGAGAAAGAACAAATTTAAAGAGGAAAAATTATTATTATTAATTGCAACTAAAGTTATAATTTTTGGAATGTCTTCTCAATTAAGAGTAGCCCTCCTCTCCAAAAGAAGTTTATAAAATTTTCGCACCTCTAACCCCTCACTCTCTACCCCTATTTATAGTAAACATCAGTGAATGAGAGCCATTAGATCAAACTTGAGCCCTAAGACAAGCAAAATCAGCCATTGGATTGTAACTGCCTGGACGTCCGTATCGATACCCGCATCGATAGGGGTATCGATGCGGGCATCGATACAGGCATCGATGCGGGCATCGATGCCCCCATTTCGTCTCGTCGAGATAGGCGATTTTTATATATTATATGTTAAATTCTGCCTTCCGGATTAGGAGATATCGTCGTTTCTTTGCGGCCAACCATTTTGAATATGATTTCTTTTCATATTGGATTTTTGAATTTCCCCGGCTTCTACAGGCTACTCGGCTTGATTCTGGACTTTTGAATAATTTGGAAATTGATTTTCCAATGGGCTTCTTTAATTCATTTCTTCATTTAATCGATGGGTTTTTGTTGAGAGATGAGAGTTTGAGATTTATTCTTCATTAACCTGCAATTAAAAGATAAAAACAATTATTAGTGGTATATTTATTCATATAAAATAGATAATAATGGTATAAAATTGTAATAAAAATATGATTATCACATATGGTATATCTCTCTTGCAAAAATAATTTGTTAATTAGTTTTAATTGGCATAAAATCGGATTAGATTAGCATAAGACCCTAATCACCCCCCTAGGGTCTAACACGATCGTCATCAACTCTGTCAGATTCGACTTGAAAGAACTTTGTATCATTTTCATGAGTAAAACAAAGACATGTCACCATCCAAACGACCTTAGCACCTGCTCAGGGTAAGACCAAGGTGTGTCATCGATAAAAGCTCTTGGTACCCTCTCAGGGTAAAACCAAGGCACGCCTCTACTCGGTCGTCTTTGACTCGAAAGATCTTGGTATCATTTTCATGAGGAAAATTAAGGCACATCATAGACCAAAAGACCTTGGTGTCTACTCAGGGTAAAACCAAGGCATATCGACTCAGCCTACATTAGCTAAAAGGCATTGGCATCTTTCTAAGCCCAAGGCACATACCCAAAGACCTTGGTATCATCCAGTAAACCTAATGCATAAGGTCAAGTAGCACTACTCCCCACACACGGAGCCGAGTCATCTCAGCCCAATCTATTTTGACAAAAAAGACATTGGCATCTTTCTAAGCCCAAGGCAAGTTCCCCAAAACTTTGGTATCATTTTTATGAGTAAAACCAAGGCACATCACCAACTAAAAGACCTTGACACCTGCTCAGGATAAGACCGAGGTGTGCCATCTACAAAAGCCCTTGGTACCCTCTCAGGGTAAAACCAAGGCACATCTATACTCAATCGACTTCGACTCAAAAGATCTTATTATCATTTTCATGAGTAAATCAACTCACATCACTGAACAAAAGACCCGGTGCCTACTCAGGGTAAAACTAAGGCATATCGACTCGGCCTACATCAGCTAAAAGACGTTGGCATTTTTCTAAGCCTAAGGCACTTACCCTGAGACCTTGGTGTCATCGAGTAAACCCAAGGCACGAGGTCAAGTAGCACTACTCCCTACACACGAAGTCGACGTCTCAACCCGAAGGATTGACTGGTAGTCAAAGATACGCGGTTCAAATTAACAAAAATAGAAATATTTCTATCTGAAAATGTCTACAACATAGAAAGTGATGAACAAGCAAACGCCTAGACCTTAGCACCTTCATAAGCCCAGACACGCATCCCAAAGACTTTGGTATCATCACAAGTAAACTGATAAACACGTAAAATATGCATTATCTTAGTGTGTTTTAAGCATGATTTACGAGTGTTTAATGCATATTTCGTGTTTAGATCGAGGATACTGCTGTGGTTTGTGTTCTTATATGTAGGTATTGGCTCAAAATTGAAAGATTTGATGATCGTTGGAAGTTTTACAAGAGTTTGAAGCAACAACAAGATTTTGAAGGCATGGTTCGTGAAGAAAATGGATGCACGAGTATGAAGAACTGGAATTTCGACCATGATTCAGTTTGAATCAAGAAAAACTCAAAAGTTGAAAGTTGTAGATCTCTTCAACAGGATTCCAATGCAACTTGAATCACCTCATTCTGAGGTCGGACGCAAAAGTTATAGCCAAAATACCGAAAACTAAAGAAACAAGCACAAAATCAGCAAAACAGCCCCTACCACACCCTGGTGTGGTGCAGACCACACCGGTGGCGCGGGAATTAGTTATTTTCCAGATTTTTGGAGACATATAAATAGATGTTTTGACTTAGGGTTTTGGATATATTTTGTTATGTTCTTTTAGCCATCAACTAGCAACTATTCTAGGGTTCAAGTATTGAAGGAAGACATTAATCTCTTGTAGAAGATTGGATTACAAGTTCTTATTTTGAAGATTTCAATTTAAAGACGGGTTAACTCTTTCCTCTCTTTGATTAATTTCTTCTTATGATTGATTTGCATAATTATTTGATGTATTCTCTTATTCCAATCATGTGTGAGTAGATTTCTTGTCTAGGATTGGGAAAGAACCCAACTTTTTGGTGATTGATGATGAATTGATATAGGTTCTTGGTGAAAGTTTAAATCTTTAAACTTGATTTCTAGTGTTTTAATTTTGTTGATTCGCTTGATCACCGTATTAGCAATCATAGGTAATTAATTGAAGGACTGAAAGGTGAAAATTAATACTGGATCTCTAGAAATTAAGCAGGGAGCTTGAACCACGAAAGTAGGCTAGATTCCTTGGGGATTTGATTTGGATTAGCATAAAGCTTAATGAGTTTAATTTAATCTTGATTCCATGAAAGTAGGTTAATTGAGATTGATTAGGCACGATCTTTAGACCTTGAAAGAGGCTTTAGATTAATTTAGGCTAATTCACCCTTTCTAGATTAAACCAACACCAAGAATTGAAATAATTCATCATTGAACACCTAAGTTGTGATGATAACCCAATCCTAGTCCTTCATTATATTGAATTCCATCCGATTAGTTGTTTATTTTATTTCTTTTATTAAATCTCTTCTAATTTACTCATTGATTTAGCTAGTTGATAACATGAGATTTGGTAATTAACCATAGTCCTTGTGGGATCGACCTTGATAGCTACAACGAGTCCGTGCGCTTGCGGATTTTGCTCATCAAGTTTCTACAACGAGTCCGTGCGCTTGCGGATTTTGCTCATCAAGTTTTTGGCGCCGTTGCCGGGGACTACGGTGTTAATATTGAGTGCTTACGTTATTTTGGCGCCGTTGCCGGGGACTACGGTGTTAATATTGAGTGCTTACGTTATTAAGCTAGACTAGATTTTTATTTATTTATTTCTCTTTGCTTCTCACTTTCTTTTATGCAAGGGCATCAAACAGAATTATACGACGAAAACAATCTTGAACTATCGGTGACTCTTGCAAAAATAAGAAGGTCTATAAGGGAGCAAAGGAACACAGAACAAGCTACGATGGGAGATCAAAATCAGCTTCTTAAGGATTTCGCAGCCCCAAATTCTCAAGGCACACAGTCAAGCATTACAAGGCCCAATGTTGAAGCTAATAACTTTGAGCTGAAACCATCACTGCTCTTAATGATTCAACAGAATCAGTTTGGAGGAGGTGCTACTGAAGACCCGAACCTCCACCTGTCAATTTTCTTGGAGTATTGCGACACTTTGAAACTTAATGGAGTGACCAATGATGCTATTCGACTCAGATTATTTCCGTTCTCTCTAAGGGACAAGGCTAGGGCTTGGTTGCACTCATTGCCAGCTGGGTCCATCACCACTTGGGATCAATTGTCTAGAGCGTTTCTTGCAAAGTATTTTCCTCCAAGTAAAACAGCACAGATGAGGAACCAGATCACAAGCTTTGTACAGAAGGAATGAGAGTCACTTTATGAAGCTTGGGAACGCTACAAGGAATTATTGAGGATGTGCCCTCACCATGGACTGGAGAAGTGGTTAATTGTTCACACCTTCTACAACGGGCTCACTTACAACACTCGGATGACTGTTGATGCTGCTGCAGGAGGAGCTTTGATGAACAAAACAATAGACGAGGCATACACTCTCATTGAAGACATGGCTCAGAATCACTATCAATGGGCGAACGAGCGTGCTCCTCAGACATCAAAAGGAGGCAAGTATGAAATAGATGCTTTAGACCATATATCCTCTAAAGTTGATGCTTTATTTAAGAAAGTTGAAGGTTTGAGTATTAATTCTGTGGCGTCTACTTCAATTTCATGTGAGATATGTGGCTATGTGGGTCATTCTGCACTTCAATGTCAATTAGGAAACCCCCCATCCATTGATACTTCTGGTAATGAGCAAGTTAACTATGTTAATAACTTTAATCAGAAGGGAGACCCATTCTCCAATACTTATAATCCGGGGTGGAGGAATCATCCTAATTTTTCTTATAGAAACCCACCTGGAAATCCCATGCCTGCATCTAATTTTGGTCCACCTGGTTTTCGTGCTCCTCAATCCAATTTCCCTTCTCAAGATGTTAGAGACACAAATCACTCAACTGGCGCAAAATGCTAGCTCTTCTTCTAGGCCTTCAGGCATGCTACCTGGACAACCCGAGACGAATCCTAGGGGTCATGTGAATGTTATAACTCTTAGGAGTGGAAAAC
Source organism: Asparagus officinalis (assembly GCF_001876935.1). NCBI lineage: Eukaryota > Viridiplantae > Streptophyta > Magnoliopsida > Asparagales > Asparagaceae > Asparagus > Asparagus officinalis. The sequence continues at coordinate 106,034,614 of NC_033798.1, read as the reverse complement.
AATATGAGGGACCTAAGATGAAGGAAAATGATGGGGTAGATGGTCATCATGAAGAGAAAAATAAAAATGTGATAGATGTGGATACTGATACCCAGATGCAGGAAGAAGAGAAAGCTGAGAAATATGTGGCCCCCGCTCCTTATAAGCCTCCTCTACCCTTTCCCCAAAGGTTAGCTAAGGCTAAGTTAGAAAAGCAGTTCGGAAAATTTTTGAAAATTTTGAAAAAGTTGCACATCAATATCCCGTTCACTGAAGCTATTTCTCAAATGCCTTCCTATGCTAAGTTCTTGAAAGAGATCCTATCTAATAAAAGGAAGTTGGAAGAATACGAGACTGTGGCCCTTACTGAGGAGTGTAGTGCTATCATCCAAAACAAGTTGCCTCCTAAGCTTAATGATCCAGGTTCATTTTCTATTCCTTGTGTTATTGGTAATGTCTCTATTAACCGTGCTTTGTGTGATTTAGGTGCAAGCGTAAGCTTGATGCCAATGTCTATCTGTAAGAAGCTTGGAATAGGTGATTTGAAGCCAACAACGATATCACTCCAATTGGCGGATCGATCGGTAAAACATCCGGTAGGTATACTTGAAGACGTACCTATTCATGTCGGTAAGTTCTTTATCCCGGTTGATTTTGTTATTTTAGAAATGGAAGAAGATTCTAACATCCCAATTATATTAGGAAGACCATTCCTTGCTACTGCAGGTGCTATAATCGATGTTAAAAATGGAAGTCTCTCCCTAAATATTGGAGGGGAGAAGGTAGAATTTGATTTGAGCAATGCTATGAAACCCCCTCTAACTGATAAAGTTTGTTACAGGATCGACGAGATTGATAAGTCTACACATGAGCAACTTGCAAACCATTACTCAGCTGATCCACTTGAAAAGTGTTTGGTAAGTGACGATTCAATAAATGATAAAGACCTGGAGGTAGCCGTGTATGCTCAATCTTTAGAATCAACATCAACTGCTCCACTTCGAAATGCAAAGCTTGAAAGATTGATGCTAGAGCCAAAAGGTTCTATTTGTCAATTTCGATATGAAGACCGCAGGTGAGAAAAGAAAGCTTCAACTTCATGAGCTAGATGAGCTACGATTAGATTCCTATGAGAATGCTCGCATTTATAAAGAGAGGACTAAACGATGGCACGACAAGAATATTCTTCGAAGAGAGTTTAATCAAGGAGATATGGTGCTACTTTTCAACTCTTGTTTGAAGCTTTTTCCGGGCAAGCTCAAATCTCGGTGGTCCGGACCTTTTCAAGTTCGTGAGGTTTTTCCTAGTGGAGTTGTTAAAGTTTGGAGTGAAACAACGAGATCTTTTAACGTGAATGGACAACGATTGAAGCACTACATTGTTGGGGAACAAAACGAGAAAGGGGTCACGTATACCCTTTCCGATCCCCCTTCGTCGGAAAATTGAGCGCAAAAGGGGGTCGAGCTCATGACCATAAACGAGCGCTTCTTGGGAGGCAACCCAAGTTTTCACACATTCTAGTTCTTTTATTTTAGCATTTTATTTTGTTAACAATTTTTTTTATTTTTTAGGCAATTGGATCAGCACAAATTTAACTTATAATATTTTTGATCATGCAGTTGTGAAGAAATGAAGACATTTAGGAAAAAAAACTGCAGAAAAAGGAGTTAAAAATGGAGTGGCAGAGCCTACCACACCCAGGGGTGGTGTACACCACACCCACGGTCCACAGGAAAAAAAATACAGACTCTACCACACCCATCTCCCACACCCGTGGGTCGCTGGTTAAAAAAAAAAAAACCGAAAATAAAACCCCTCTTCAACCCAACAACCACACCCCTCTTTCCTCTTCTTTGCCCTATCAAGTTTTTGCCCTAACCCAAATCAACGCTCTTCACCCCCATCGCCTTTCTTCTCTTCTCCGACCATCTTCACGATCGGAGCAGCCTCCCCTTTCATCTCTCCGACTCCAACCTTCGTCAACACCACCTCTTCTCCCATCACCAGCGCCTCACCGTTCCAGCAACTAAGACCCAACTCCGATCCAGCGACCTCCGCCACCGGAGCACCGTCATCCTTCGTCCTCAACACCGCAGCGGCGATCAAATTGCCCCATCTCAGACCAAAAGATCTCGAGAGCTACATCAGGCCTGGTTGTGTCATTCTAACAATTTATCTTCACCTAGCCAAGTCAGGATGAGATGAGCTCTGCAGAGATTTAAGCTCCAACCTGAACAGGCTTTTGTACAGTTCTGCTGATAAGTTCTGGAGGACTGGATGGATATTTGCTAGGGTGCAAAACCACATAGACTTTATTTATAATGCTCATTCAAACGGAAGATTACTTTGTGCATTTGAAGGAAGGTATTTGTGTTGGCCTTCTTGTTTTGATGATGATTTACAAACAATTTACTACTAATGTTGTTTGTCTAGTATTTGTGTTTTCCTATGTATTATAGACAAACAACGTTGTTGGAGGTTGGATGGATTGAGCCTACATGATCATATCAAGAGGAGGTTGGCGGAATTGTGAAGTGAAGCATCGTACAATTCAAGTTCAAGATCCAAGTTTAGCTTCATCCGCAACGATTACCTAGAAGAGCTTATTGAAGATCAAGATCAAGCTTGGGTAATCTAGTTTAGATTTTATATTATGTGTGTTAGTACTTTAAGCTCAATCATATACACACATACACGTTTTGGTTTTTGTATATATATAGTTATATATATACATATATGTTTTGGTTTGATAGTTTTCAAGTTTTACTATGAAACAAATGAATAGAATTGGAAAATACTATTTTGTTTCATGTTTATATGCCTATATATGATTTCACCTTTAACAAGCTTATATTTAATGAAATCATATTTAGTGTTTTGAATATATTTGCATAGAATATGCAATTTTATGAAAATATTGTATTTCTAGGTTATAGATTTCATAACAACATGTTATATCTTTTATCAAGTCTATACAATCATTTCATAAGGTTTCAAAATGTTGTTTAAGTCAAAATATCAAAATATCAATTTTCAGGTTTTCATGTTTTTGAACTATTTTGTAAAATGATGATATTTTTCATTTGGGAAGTCCTTTTTCGAAACCAGTCGTTGTAGCATGTTTATTATCATGTCTACAATCATTCCCCAAAGTTTTACATTTTTCTGAATTTATTTGATATTTTTAAACAGGGTTTTAAAATCAGCTCTAAAACCGATTTTTTCTGGAATGTCAGTTTTCGGTCGACCGGTACGGTCGACCGGTCAATTGACCATTCATCAGTATTTTTCCAGAGAGTCATCGGTCGACCGGTCCGGTCGACCGAGAGCTCCATCGGTCGACCGCACCGGTCGACCGAAGATGTCAGCTTGTGGTTTCTCGTTTTCGACCTGGATAACGGTCGACCGAATTTTCCGTCGGTCGACCGAACTTTTCCATCGGTCGACCGACAGAATTTCCGGTCGACCGACGATGGATTTTTCTGTTTCCAACGGCTAGTTTTTGTACCGTTGGCTGGGTCTTTTGGTCTTTTGTTTTGGGTGTTTTTGCTGAGTTGCTTAGAGGGTATATATACCCCATTGCTGATGTCTTTTCAAATATATATAAAGAGAGTTTTAAAAACAAGTTTTAACAAGTTTTAAACAAGGGTTTAAACCTGTTTAGTTTTGGTTTAAGTTTGTTTTGGGTTTGCTGTTACAAAGAGGAGTTTACATCAACTATTGAAGAGTTCATCTTCAACATTTCATCATCCTCCCTTTGTGTTTAGAGAAGTTTTCTTAACACTCTATTTCCTAGCATTTCTACTATTGTATTTCATATCAATCTTATTGCTAGTTCTTATTGAGTTAAGTTTTTATTGAATCTCATTGTTACACACACCCACTTGAGCTTATTGTATTTGCATACATAGTATATTAGGGTTGTGAGAGATTTGTGTTCTCATCTATTGTAGAGAACAAACTTATATTTGTTACATTGTGAGTGTTGTAAGGTTTTCGGTGAGCTAGAAACCGAGTGTGTAGTGAGGTTTTCGGTGAGCTAGAAACCGAGTGTGAGGAGTGACGTTGATCGGTGAGCGTTGAAAACCGACACTGTGAGGTGTAAACGTTATTCGGGTGAACGTAGAAAACCCGGTTGATAGTGGATTTCTCCCCGGGAGTGGGGAGCGGAGACGTAGGACGGAAGGTCCGAACTCCGTGATCATATCTTGTGTTTGAGTGTGCTTTGGCGTTTATTTATACTTGTGTTTATAATTCTTGTTGCCATTGTCATTAGCTCATCATTTATATGATCCACTATCTAGTTCATATTGTTTACCCTTGTGTTAGTTTATATATCCTTGCATATACATATATCATATTGATAGGATATATCATCTTGTGTTAGTTTATATATCCTTGCATATATATATTCATCATATAGGATATATCTCATTGTTCATATTGCTTATCCTAGCTTATATAGTTGTTATATTTCATACTTGCTAGGATAACTTGTTAATTAATTTTAATTGGCATATAATCGGATTAGATTAGCATAAGACCCTAATCACCCCCCCTCTAGGGTCCTACAATAATTGGTATATAATCGGATTAGATTAGCATAAGACCCTAATCACCCCCCCTCTAGGGTCTAACAATTGGTATCAGAGCTTGGTGCTCTTTGATTTAAGGTCTAATCGCCTTGAGTTAAAGATCCAAGTTAGCTTATTGTGCTAATCTAATTTTGAGCTTTTATTTGTATCTTGCTTGCCTTTTATATTATGGATATGCATGGTTTAGGTTATGCCATTAATATTGCTCCTAGGTTTGATAATTTCCCTTATGCCCAATGGTGTGTTAGATTTAAACTTTTTGTTCAATCTAAACACTTTGATTTATGGGAAATTATAGATGATGCCTATATTGTGCCCACTATGGAGAAATCCAAGTGGAATAAAAATGATCATCGTATGTTTACTATGAACAACATTTTGTTAGAATATTTGCTAAATGCTTTTAACTCATCTATGTCTAACAAGTTTGTTCATGTTGATAGTGCTTACACCTTATGGAAATTAATTGAAGCACATCAAGGGGACTTGGAGGCGATCCAACAAGTTTTGGCGGATCCGGTTTCAAGTTCATGTGGAGCGTCATGCACACGTGCACTAGGCGATAGCCCTAGTGAGGTTTGCGAGTTCGAAACCATAAATGATTTACCTAATGATGAACTTGCTTGTGCATATGATAGGTTAATGCATGCCTACACTAAGTTGCATAATAATTTCATTGATCTTAAAAGCAAGCATGTTAATTTAAAATCCGATCATGAATTGCTAGCATCAAAATTTGATACTATTGCTAAAGATAATGTGATCCTTAAAGAAAATAATGAAAAATTAAAATTGGATCATATTACCTTGAGTTCCAATGTTGCTAGCTTAATTCATGAGAAGAATGATGCCATGTTAGAAGTAGAGTCTATTAGAAGTAAATTTACATCATTTAAAAATGATCATATTTGCTCTACTTCTATTGACAATGCTTCTATGCCTAATGATGAGTTGAACAATATTAAAAATCGCATTTCATCTTTAGATTCAACTCTTAACACATGCATTGTTAATAACAAGAAACTTATGGACTTATGTGCAAAGTCTCGTGCTAACTCTTCAAAACCAAGCACTCACTATGCACATATGTATAGCAAAGTTTACAAATGCTCAATTTGCGGTCGTAAAGGCCACATTGCTAAATTTTGCTATGATGCACACAAATCTTCTAAGATTAATGCTTCTTGTGCATCTCATAAGGCTTCTTCATCACACACACATGCACATGCATCTATTTCTCATCATAAGCATGCTAATGTGTATAAATGTGATCTATGTGGTCGGTTTGGCCATTTGGCAAAGTTTTGCTTTGATATGAAAAGGAATTATAGTTTGCCAAATGTTTTTCATAGACCACATGTGTTTAAGTGTGATATTTGTGGTAGATTTGGCCATTTGGCAAAGTTTTGTTATGATTTAAAAAAATATTCAAACTTGCCAAATTTCTTAAGTAGACCACCTTTGTTTAATGATGTTTCTCATTTGCAAAATAATTCTAAAAGACAATCTTTATTTGCAAATGTTCCACGTGCACCTTTTAATGGTCAACATAAGCAAATGCTTCCTTTCCATTGTACATATTGCAATCGGAAGGGTCATTTGAGTAATTATTGCTATGACCGATCCCGTGCACCATATATGTCCAAGAGGGTTCATAACCCTAGGACTTTGAGCTTTAATGATAGGGGTCATGTCCCTAAACAAACCGGCACCAAGAATACTTGGGTGCCAAAATAATTTTTAAAGCCAAGAATTTTAGTATTTTTTCTTTTTCTTGGTTTCGAAAAATGTATTTTAAACTTTTATGAAAACAATTCCTTTTATTGGTTAAAATCTTTTGTTTTATATGAAAACAATTTTTAACTGATCAAATCTTTTGTTTTCATGATTATTAGTTTTGATTTTGATGAGAGGACTACGTTTATATAACCCTCCGGATTTATTGGGTGTTTATTCCCAAATCATGTTTACCGGATGCTAAAATGTTCATATGGGTTAATACTAGCTCAAGAGCTAGATAGAGTTGCCTCTCTTGATTTTTGAAAATCAATGATGATTTGGTTTCATGATTTAAACTTTGATTTATGATTTCAATTGGTTGATTTGTTTTCATTTGAAAACTTTTTACATGAATCTCATGTTCCTCTTCTTTTGATTTCATAAATCTATTCTTTTATATGGTTTTTATATTTTTTTGTGCTAATGAGACACTTCTTTCATATTAACATATTTATATGTGTTCTCATTGTCCTTTTGTATGTGAGTGGTGTTTAGCATATTTTTCATCTATGCTTGCTCACATATGTTTGCCATGATCTTCATTTCACATATTCTATATGGCATTTTGATAGGGGGAGCAATCCCTATATCTTTTTATGTTTGATACTCACCCGTGCTTATTGATAGGGGGAGCTTTCGCTCTCTTATTCTTTTGTCCCCTTTTTGATGTTGTTAAATGGGGAGAAATGTTGTGAGTATATGTATATTCTTTCTTGTTCATATGCATGTGAATTATAACTTATATATTCATTTCCTTTCATGCATATATATTTTTTTGTAAATTGTTTGCCATCATCAAAAAGGGGGAGATTGTTGGCCTTCTTGTTTTGATGATGATTTACAAACAATTTACTACTAATGTTGTTTGTCTAGTATTTGTGTTTTCCTATGTATTATAGACAAACAACGTTAGTATTTGTGTTTTCCTATGTATTATAGACAAACAACGTTGTTGGAGGTTGGATGGATTGAGCCTACATGATCATATCAAGAGGAGGTTGGCGGAATTGTGAAGTGAAGCATCGTACAATTCAAGTTCAAGATCCAAGTTTAGCTTCATCCGCAACGATTACCTAGAAGAGCTTATTGAAGATCAAGATCAAGCTTGGGTAATCTAGTTTAGATTTTATATTATGTGTGTTAGTACTTTAAGCTCAATCATATACACAAATACACGCTTTGGTTTTGGTTTTGTATATATACAGTTATATATATACATATATGTTTTGGTTTTAATAGGTTTCGAGTTTATATATGAAACAAATAAATAAAATTGGAAAATACTATTTTGTTTCAAGTTTATGTGCCTATATATGATTTCGTCTTTAACAAGTTATATTTAATGAAATCATATTTAGTGTTTTGAATATATTGCATAGAATATGCAATTTTATGAAAATATTATATTTCTAGGTTATAGACTTCATAACAACATGTTATATCTTTTATCAAGTCTATACAATCATTTCATAAGGTTTCAAAATGTTGTTTAAGTCAAAATATCAAAATATCAATTTTCAGGTTTTCATGTTTTTGAACATATTTGCAAAATGATGATTTTTCACAAATAGGAAATACAATTTGGAAAATTCTTTTTGTAACATGTTTATATACATTTCCCAAAGTTTCATAATTTTCAGAAGTCAAATGAGTATTTTACAAATTGTTTAAATGTGTCAAAAAACCTGTTTTTATATATGTCAGTTTTCGGCCGACCGAACCGGTCGATCGCACCTGAGCTCTCGTGTTCACTGGGCGACAGAGAGTCTGTCGGTCGACCGGTCCGGTCGACCGAAAAACTCCATCGGTCGACCGCACCGGTCGACCGACGAAGTCTCTGTTTCGGTCGACCGACAGTGTCTTTTTCAGCTTCCAACGGCTAGTTTTATTACCGTTGCTTTGGGCTGTTTTTGTCTTTTTGTTTGGGTTTTTGGCTGAGTTTTGAGAGGGTATAAATACCACATTGCTTTCAGCTCTCCAACCAACTAATGAGAGTTTTTAAAACAAGTTTAAGCTAAGAAGTTTTTAAACAAGGGTTTTTAAAAAGAGTTTAAGCTTGTTTAAGCTTGTTTAAGGGTTTGGTTTAATCTGTTTTGGTTTTCACAAGTGGAGGAGATTATCTTTTTGTTTTGGGCTCATTTCTCCATCTCTCCATCCTGATCTAGAGAAGTTTTCCTAAACTCAACTCTAGCTTTTATCTATAATTATTTGTTGATTATCATTTCTATTAAAGCTAGTTTTATATTAAGTTTAGATTTGATTTCACTCATTGTTACACACACCTACTTGAGCTTATTGTATTTGCATTCATAATATATTTGGGGTTGTGAGAGTCGTAACATTGAGTGTGAGCTTTCATTGTGTTCTCATCCATAGTTGAAAACAATCAATTATTGTATTGAGCCTAATTGTGAGATCACTTTGTAATACACTTGTACACCGAGAGGAGTGTGTGGTGAGAGTCAGGGATCGTTCCAAGAGGAGTGGCATTGGTTAACGAGCCTAAGGAGAGGTTGTAACCGAGCACTTGAGGGAGACACGGCTAGGTCCAACACTTAGTGGGTGATTATATTGCCCACTATCTAGTTTAGATTATTTACCCTTGAGTTTATATATTCTTGCACATACATTGCCTATATCTCTTTGTTAGGATTCTCTTTGTTGTTCATATTACTTATCCTAGCTCATATACATTGTTGTATTTCATACTTGCTAGGATAACCTGTTAATAAGTTTTAATTGGCATTTAATCGGATTAGATTAGCATAAGACCCTAATCACCCCCCTCTAGGGTCTAACAATTTGGTCCAAGAAACGACACAAGCAATAATCAACAGAAGCGGGGAGCACGAAGATTCTGAGTGCCTGAGCTTCTCATGTTCCCTTCCCAATGCTGTAGGACGAGGATTTATTTAGCTGGAAGACGATGGCCTTAGCAGCTACTTCTTTCCCTTCATAGTTGCAGAAGATGATGTATGTTCTGAAATCTGAGGACTAGAGAATGTGATAAATGTGGCCGCAGATGAAGATGAATTTCAGGACCAAAAGAATCCGTCAAATTCCAGATCTCAGGCTTTGTACTTTTTGAATGAGATGGGTTGGCTTCTTCGGAAAAGTCAATTGAGGAAAACACCCAAACAAGTGGATTCTTGCTTGGGGGATGTCTTTTCACGAGCGGCAGCTCCGACAAGATGCCTCTGCGTCGCCTCCTTCTGACCAGTGTCTATCTTATTACATTGAGGACAATGTAGATCTTAAGCTTGGGGGTGTGGGTTGTTCATTCATTGGTTGTATGTCTATAATTGCCTATTTTTCTTTTATTTTAGTTTTTCTTTTGCTTTGTTTCTCCTTTCAAAAAAAACAAAAAACAAAAAAAAACAAAAAACAAAAATAAAATAGGGAAATGATCTCCTGATGATGACATGAATGCTCAACCTTTATCGATCATTGAACTAGATAGATGCTTATTAATCGGGACTTGGCAACTTCTTAAACCACCTTTCAACTTATTCTAAAATGCTTTTGATTACAAGTTAACAATATGGGAGAACCGGACTTAAATGTTCTCTTGTCTTATAGGATTTAGCATTTATGCGGCTAGCGTCATAACCATTACTCTATTGAGACAAAAGGGGAATTAAATTTGGTAGACAAATAATACCCGTGAGATTTTGAGCCTGAAATTGGATGCATTGCATATCCAATCATTATTTTCTTTGCTTGTGTGATATTCTCCAATGGTGTAGGATACTAGAACTTGCATTGAATCTCTTCAAGGCCACATATAACTTTTGTATGCATAAAAGGTGATTGAGGCACATTTTTGTTTATAGTCCACATTTGCCAAATAGCCTACTATGCACTATTGTTCCCTTGATTAGCCCCCTTGAGCCTATGAGCCTAATTTTTGTTGATTAAACCCACATATGTAACCTTCAAAATCTGATTTTATTCCTTACCCATTGCCTAAGCTAGTGGAGCACATTTTATGATACAATGGGTTATGTGAGTAATGTGGTGTAAGCTTGGGGGTGTGAAAGTAGGCGTCTGCTTCCCTTTTCATAATTCTTTCGAAAAAAAAAGAAAAAAAAACTGCAAAAAAAAAGATGAATAAAGTTGTCATCTTTATGGTGTATGTAATTGCGGGTGTCAAAAGAATTTATTATGGCATACTAAAAGGAGTAGTTGGAAGAAGTTCTTTGATATATGATGGAGTTTGTGTAGATGTCATTGATCTTACTTTGAGATCTAATCTTTTACAATCATAGTTCCACTAGTGATAGGCTTTCAACCAATTCCAAATATCTATCATACCCTTTTGACCCTAGCCCCATTACAACCAAATAAAAGACCTCATGATTTTGTTGCATGCATTAGTTTTCGAAGTGGTGGAGAATTGAGATGAAATGCAAGCTTATGGATTGAATACATCCATTCGGAAGAATTTTGAGCGATACAATCCCATCCTTAAACACATGAGAGATTGAGAGTCCACTTAACCTAAAGTGAGGTCTACCAATTTAACTACCTGAAGGTATCAATTTTAGTATTTTGGGATTGAAGCTAGTTACATGAATTTCTTTTTCCTACTTTGACTTGAGAATTGGATAGGATGGCTATCCTTGACTTGTGACGCTTGTGATCGCAAATAAATTTTGAAATGTGATTTTGTTGAGAGTTTTGAAAATTAATTTGTTAAGTCCCGATGAAAGGTATTTGTTTTGTGATATGTTTGATATTGGTTAAAGGATTGATGAGGGGGTGATCCCTACTCTATTTGGCTTTCACTCCTCCTAATTTTTATTGTTTATTTGCTTGAGGACAAGCAAAAGTCTAAGCTTGGGGGAGTTGATAAACACGTAAAATATGCATTATCTTAGTGTGTTTTAAGCATGATTTACGAGTGTTTAATGCATATTTCGTGTTTAGATCGAGGATACTGCTGTGGTTTGTGTTCTTATATGTAGGTATTGGCTCAAGATTGAAAGATTTGATGATCGTTGGAAGTTTTACAAGAGTTTGAAGCAACAACAAGATTTTGAAGGCATGGTTCGTGAAGAAAATGGATGCACGAGTATGAAGAACTGGAATTTCGACCATGATGCAGTTTGAATCAAGAAAAACTCAAAAGATGAAAGTTGTAGATCTCTTCAACAGAATTCCAATGCAACTTGAATCACCTCATTCTGAGGTCGGACACAATAGTTATAGCCAAAATACCGAAAACTAAAGAAACAAGCACAAAATCAGCAAAACAGCCCCTACCACACCCTGGTGTGGTGCAGACCACACCGGTGGCGCGGGAATTAGTTATTTTCCAGATTTTTGGAGACATATAAATAGTTATTTTCCAGATTTTTAGGGACATATAAATAGATGTTTTGACTTAGGGTTTTGGATATCTTTTGTTATGTTCTTTTAGCCATCAACTAGCAACTATTCTAGGGTTCAAGTATTGAAGGAAGACATTAATCTCTTGTAGAACATTGGATTGCAAGTTCTTATTTTGAAGATTTTAATTTAAAGACGGGTTAACTCTTTCCTCTATTTGATTAATTTCTTCTTATGATTGATTTTCATAATTATTTGATGTATTCTCTTATTCCAATCATGTGTGAGTAGATTTCTTGTCTAGGATTGGGAAAGAACCCAACTTTTTGGTGATTGATAATGAATTAATATATGTTCTTGGTGAAAGTTTAGATCTTTAAACTTAATTTCTTGTGTTTTAATCTTGTTGATTCGCTTGATCACCGTATTAGCAATCATAGGTAATTAATTGAAGGACTGAAAGGTGAAGATTAATACCGGATCTCTAGAAATTAAGCAGGGAGCTCGAACCACGAAAGTAGGCTAGATTCCTTGGGGATTTGATTTGGATTAGCATAAAGCTTAACGAGTTTAATTTAATCTTGATTCCACGAAAGTAGGTTAATTGAGATTGATTAGGCACGATCTTTAGACCTTGAAAGAGGCTTTAGATTAATTTAGGCTAATTCACCCTTTCTAGATTAAACCAACACCAAGAATTGAAATAATTCATCATTGAACACCTAAGTTGTGGTGATAACCCAATCCTAGTCCTTCATTATATTGAATTCCATCCGATTAGTTGTTTATTTTATTTCTTTTATTAAATCTCTTCTAATTTACTCATTGATTTAGCTAGTTGATAACGTGAGATTTGGTAATTAACCCTAGTCCTTGTGGGATCGACCTTGATAGCTACAGCGAGTCCGTGCGCTTGCGGATTTTGCTCATCATAAACCCAAGGCACAAGGTCAATGCATCCTTGGTAAAAGGCATGAAGTTCAATTTCACTCCGAGCGAAAGGGGTTAGTGTTGTGCCATAGAATTAAGTGTTGATCAATATCCAACTGGCTGATGAATGTCTCAAGCAGACTGCACCCAAGCCGACCCAAACAGCCCAAGAAAGGAGTTGTTCCTTCTCGTTAGGCCTTCTCGCCAGGCCATGACAGAAGGCCCCTTCTAGCCAAGCCGAGACAGGCATCCCTTCTCACATGGCTAACTCATATCTTCTCGCTTGGCCAAATTGCTCCTTCTCACCAGACAACATCCCTTCTCTCCAGATCGGGTCGAGAACATTCGAGGCCGAGTAAAAATACGGTACTTTTTGCCCTTCTTGCAAAGAGCCATCCCTTCTCGACAAGCAGGTTAGGCCTTCTCGCCAGGCCATGACAGAAGGCCCCTTCTAGCCAAGCCGAGACAGGCATCCCTTCTCACATGGCTAACTCATATCTTCTCGCTTGGCCAAATTGCTCCTTCTCACCAGACAACATCCCTTCTCTCCAGATCGGGTCGAGAACATTCGAGGCCGAGTAAAAATACGGTACTTTTTGCCCTTCTTGCAAAGAGCCATCCCTTCTCGACAAGCAGCCCGAGTCGCCCCTTCTCGCTAGGCCAAGTCAAAAGGCGGTCATCCTCGAGCCCTCCACCAATAGCCAATCGCCATCACCTTAAATACAGAGTTAGAAATCATCATTTCTCTAGCTCCAATAATCTTTATAACTCATCAGGCTCTATCAACATCAAATAGTTGTTGTCACTTTGCACTAACCACTTGGATGACCCATCTTCGCCAGCGGCCGACACTTGTTAGCTATCTGCCTAGTCAGTTACCTGTCTGGACTCGGCTCAAGTTACCTATCTACCCTTTTGATCCTCTATAAAAGGAAGTCATGCAGCTCAACATAGCTCTCTGGTCTTTTCAGACAACTTTGAAGCCTTCTTCATCATCTCATATTTTTCCACTCAAATTCATATAATGACTTGATCATCGAAGGAACAACCGGAGAACCCAACTTCAGCCTCTTACGGGTTCTTCATGTGTAGGAAAGAACAGTAGGCTCTCGGACTAGCCATATGAAGAAGTTTGAGGACTCCAACCGCACATTAATAATTAACTAGACCCCTGTTAGATAATCGACAACAACAATGTACAAAGAGAAAATTGGGAAATTTCTAAATGCGGTGATTCTTTGGATTCTCCTATAAGTATAGAAGAGTAGAAGTGAAATTGGTGGAATTCTACAAAAATATTGACACATGTCATATTACAAAGACATGGGAAATTGACATGTGTTATATCATAAGTATCCACACTGAAAGTACCCTGGGGGGTGAATATGGTAATTAATAATCTAATCTGATATTGATGCCAAATTAAAATTGATAATAAATTATCCTTGCAATGATGATATACACAAAAAAATAAGCAATGATATTCAATGAAACAATATGATAATAGGCGATAAAAACAATAAGAGCAAGATGAAAAATACGCCAAAGTCAATCACAAACACAAATATACGATCACGAAATTCGATCAACCATGACCTACGTCTCCACTCCTCACCTCGAGAAAATTCTCCACTATATCACAAAAATAACTACACAATCGGTTTCCAAACATCATCGAAAACTTTTACAATACGCACATTGTCAATCCCACAAGCCATATTCCTCTAAGTGTTGGACTACCCGTGTTACTTTCCTCAAGTGTTTGGATTTATAACCTCTCCCTAGGCTTTACTACCAACACACTCCTCTTGGAATTAACCCCGGTTTCTCGCCAACCACTCCTCTAAGTGTTCTTGTGTATTACAACGTGTTTCAACAATAAGTGCAAATAAAGAATTTGTTCTCTAATATAAGTGAGAACGAATATTAAGCTCTCTCAGTGAAAACACTCTCACAACCCAAAAATACTTAATGTGAAATACTTAAGCTCTAGTGGTTGTGTGTGTAAACAATGAGTATAATAAGATCAAAGTTAAACTCAAATCAATCTAGCACAAATATATGAGAATCAAAATAATAAATAGGTAGAGGATGATTTTAGAAAAAACTCTTTAAAACAAAGAGAGATAGAGATTTGAAGATGAAATCCTTCTCTTTGAAAAACTCATTCAAACAATCAAACACACTTGATTTTTTCTTAAAAACCCTTAAACAAACTTGCAAACCCTCTTTCTAAACTTCCATAATAAACAAATGAGTTATGAGGGCTATATATAGCCTCTCAAAAGAAATCAGCCAAAAACTAGCCGTTACAGCCAAATAACTGTTGATCAGTCGACTTATCTTTTGGATTGGTTGATCGATAGACTGTAAAACTCAGGTTGAAAATAATTCTACTGGTCGGTTGACTAACCTCATCCATCGGTCGACTGATGACTGACATACCAGATACTTGATTTGTTGAAAACTTGATTTTCTAAATTCGTTTTAAAATAGCAAATCAACTCCAAAAATAGTAAAACTTGGGAAAATGTTTATATATATGAAAATAAAAATGTTAGAAAAGAAATTTCTAAAATATCACTTCCCATTTGTGAAAACTCATTATTTTGCAAAACATTCAAAAATACAATCTCGTTAAAACTTGATTTTGATGAAATTCTTTCAAACAAGTTTTGAGATTCTTTTTAGTGGATTGATAGACTTTAGAAATTATATAAAACAATATTATTTAGTTTATAATCCGAAAACCGTGTCAACTCACAAAATGGTATATAAGCAACAATTGTAAAACAAAAGTCTGTGTATATGATTTGAACTCTAAGCATAACACATAAAGAATAAACACCTAAACTACTATTGTAGGTGTCAAAAAATGCTTACGGACATCCAAATACTGCTCAAGGCAAAGAGAAGACGATAAACGCCATTTTCTTAGTCAGAGGGGATCATCCAAAGGAAGCGAAACAATATAGAAGAACAATGTACACACCAACGATAAAATACACCGACAGGCAACCCATGGTGACGCGTCTTAGGCGCGGCAGCCCATGGTGACGCGCCTAAGGCGCGACAGTCCATGGTGACGCGCCTGTGGCGCGCCAGTCCATGGTGACGCGCAAACTACAGGGAGCTGCCGCGGGCTGCGGTTACAAAACAGTTACACGATGATTCTTCAAAGTCCACGTGGTGCCATGATAAAAAAGAAACGTCTGCTGACGTGTACAAGCAGTTAAACCAAGAAAAAATGGTTAAAAGTCGTGGGAGGACGGTTTCAAACATGATGGAACGTGGCTGGAACTGCCTCTTTGGACGCGCCAGTCTATACTGACGCGCCAGTAGCCGCGGCAGCATAGGCTGACGCGCCCAAAGAGCATGTATTCGATCAGTTATTTCGCCTCCATTACTACTGTTGTGCACTCCTATCCCTATAAATACCTCCCTAGACACGAAACAAAGGACAGAGAGCAGATTGGAGCATAGAGACTTGAGCTTTTGATAATTTTGAGGAAAAGAAAGAGAGTTTTCGCCTTTCGTAAACAACGTTTGGTGATTCCTAGAGATCTAAGCTCAGACTTGATCTTTGGAAGAGTGAACATTTTACATCGATAAGATATTCACTTCAAATTCTTACTTCGATAAACGAAGGAAGAATCTCTAAACCCCATCACAATCTGTGATTTGGTGGTCCATGAGTCAAAGCACTCCCGGCACAGGCAAAGTCCCACAAAAGCAGGAGTTGATAAACAATTTCTGTGTTATTTTCTAGAGAGTTGTAATTTTCTGTTTGTTGTGTAAGAGATGTCTTATAAAAAGACCATTTCTTTTGAATTTGTTGTAATCGACTAAAGATATAATAAATTCCACAATGGAAACGACTTTCGATGAAAACAACTATACCCAAGGCAAATGATCTGCATGACACTTGATATTAGGCGATCATCCTCTTCATAGTAGGGATGAAACATGATCTTGTATTTGACTTGAATTGTGATGGCTTCATTCCAATATCCACCAACCTCCAAAATATCGTCGTTAAGGCGCAAATCCTTCCAACCTCCGACCTGGATTCATGTTGGAGAAAAACACAAATACTAGAAAATAAGATTAGAAATTATTTGTTAATCATTAAAACTAGATTAGAAAGTAGGCTCACAAATACGAGTCCTAACAATCTCCCCCTTTTTGATGATGACAAACAATTTGCGCAAAGAGTATAAAAATTATATAATACACATGTTTAACCAATAGTGAACAAAACGAGATGTTCACAATTCACTTATTTCTCCCCCTTTGTCAACATCAAAATAAGGAAAACAATAAGAATAAAGAGCAAAAGCTCTCCCTACATATAAGCACGGTGAGTATAAAACAGATAGGGAAAAACTTCATTTATCAAAATACCTTAAAGAAAGTTATAGGGCAGCAATATGTGAGCATAGATATAAAAAATATTGTGACAACTCACATTCAAAGAGACCAAGAGAACACATATATATATCATTAAGAAAAAAAGTTTTACAAGGGCCCTAAAACACAGATAAGAAAGTGCAAAAGACAAAATGAAATTCTTAGTTTTAAACAAAAAAGTCAAAAACCTCAAAAATTATCTTCAAAGGTCGTAACAAAACGAGGATCCAAATTCATCATCCGGAAATATTTATGAAAGTATCTATGAAAATCCATGAATCCATGAAGGCCAAATAAAAACAAAAAATGATACCAAAAGAAAATCCAAATAAAAATCCATGAAAATAATGAAATGTCGTTTTTGATAAAGAAATGATCAAACAAACATGATTCAAGTGATAAACATGCCCAATTCACCTCTTACATGACAATCACAAAGAGGTTTGAAAAGATGTTCACTAATAGAGATTTTGTGTCAATTATAAATAAGGGTCACATCTTTCCTATATACATAAACATATAAAAAAGCAATGTCGAACATTTATATGTTTTATCCACAAGGATAAAAAAGAGGTATGCTTAGGATAAAACAAACCAAGATTAATTTGTACTATATCCGACAATAAAATTTGAGCATACCAAGCCCTTTGAGCTTGTTTCAACCCGTATGAAGTTTTTTGCACCCCGTAAACATGATTTGAAAGAGGTGATCAATAAATCCGGATGGTTGCTCAATATGAACCTCTTATCTAAATCAAAACCAATAAAATTCATAATATGTAATAAATAATAAAGATAAATTTCCAAAAACATGGGTTGAAGACAAGAAACCGGTAAAAATAACATAGTAAAAACAACTCACTGTCGGTTGACTAATTTTTTTTAATCGTTCGATTAAGTATCAGTCCTCGGTCTACCGGTGAAAGTGAACAGTCGACTAATGACAGCTAGAATGCATATGCATTTTAAACGTAAACCACTATTGACAAACTTAAAAACACCATTTATATTTTATTCAAAAATGAATATATATCAAGTTACCTTTTAAATATGGTGAAAATATATTCTTTTATATATTTAGTAAAAATATTCACAATTTATTTACACAAAAAATCTAAACACAAATCATCTTTTAAAAACATGAAAAACAAAAAACGCTAAAATTTTGTTTTTTAAAATCAAACATATTTTGGCACTCAAACACTCTTGGTGTGGAAGAGTTTAGGGACATGACCCCTATCAATGAAATTCAAAGCCCTTGGGTTATGACCTCGTTTGGGCGCATTTAGTGCATATGTACGTTCATAGCAAAGATTACGTAAATGACCCATCATATTGCAATAAGTGCAATGGAATGGATGCACTTGTTTATGATGACCTTTTGATTGTGCACGAGAAACATTTGCAAATAAATATGGTCTTTTTAAAGTATTTTGAAAATGTGAAACTTTTTTCAAATCAAAACAAAATTTGGCCAAGTAACCAAATCTACCACAAAAATCACACTTATACACATTTACATGCTTATGATGAACATTGTGCGTGTGCGTGTGTGTGTGTGTGTGTGTGTGTGTGTGTGTGTGTGTGGTGATGAAACTTGATGGGATGCACAAGGAGGAATAATATTGGACTTAGTGGTTTTTTGTGCATCATAGCAAATTTTAGCAAGATGGCCTTTACGATCATAAATAGAGCATTTATAAATTTTTCTATACATGTGTGCATAGTGTTGGACTACCCGTGTTACCTTTCTCTAGTGTTTGGATTTACGACATCTCCCTAGGCTTTACTATCAACCCACTCCTCTTGGAATTAACTCCGGTCTCTCGGCAATCACTCCTCTAAGTGTTTTTGTGTATTACAACGTGTTTCAACAAAAAGTGTAAATAAAGGATTTATTCTCCAATACAAATGAGAACAAATATTAAGCTCTCTCAATGAAAACACTCTCACAACCCAAATATACTTAATGTGAAATACTTAAGCTCAAGTGGTTGTGTGTGTAAACAATGAGTATAATAAGATCAAGGTTAAACTCAAATCAATCTAGCACAAATATATGAGAATCAAAATAATAAATAGGTAGAGGATGAGTTTAGAAAAACTTTTCTAAAACAAAGAGAGGTAGAGATTTGAAGATGAAATCATTCTCTTTGTAAAACTCATTCAAACAAACAAACACACTCAATTTTTTCTTAAAAACCCTTAAACAAACTTGCAAAACCTCTTTCTAAACTTCCATAAAAAACAAATGAGTTATGAGGGCTATATATAGTCTCTCAAAAGAAATCAGCCAAAAACTAGCCGTTAAAGCCAAATGACCGTTGATCGGTCGACTTGTCTTTTGGATCGGTCGACTGATAGACTGTAAAACTCAGACTGAAAATAATTCTATTGGTCGGTCGATCGATCTCATCCATCGGTCGACTGATGACTGACATACCAGATACTTGATTTGCTGAAAACTTGATTTTCTAACTTCGTTTTAAAATAGCAAATCAACTCCAAAAATAGTAAAACTTGGGAAAATGTTTATATATATGAAAATAAACATGCTGGAAAAGAAATTTCTAAAATATCACTTCTCATTTGTGAAAACGCATTATTTTGCAAAACGTTCAAAAATACAATCTCGTTAAAACTTGATTTTGATGAAATTCTTTCAAACAAGTTTTGAGATTCTTTTTAGTAGATTGATATGCTTTAGAAATGATAGAAAACAATATTATTTAGTCTATAATATGAAAACCATGTTAACTCACAAAACGATGTATAAGCAACAAATGTAAAACAAAAGTGTGTGTATATGATTTGAACTGTAAGCATAACACATAAAGTATAAACACCTAAACTACTATACCCAAGGCAAATGATCTGCATGATGCTTGATCTTGGGCGATCCTCCTCTTCGTAGTAGGGATGAAGCACGATCTTGTATTTGACTTGAATTGCGACAGCTTCATTCCAATATCCACCAACCTCCAAAATATCGTCGTTAAGACGCAAATCCTTCTAACATCCGACCTGGATTCATGTTGAAGGAAAAAACAAATACTAGAAAACAAGATTAGAAATTATTTGTTAATCATTAAAACTAGATTAGAAAGTAGGCTCATAAATATGAATCCTAACACACGCACGTCTTTTTATCCTATCAGAAAATGACATGTGGCTACCTAATTTTATATTAACCTAAGATTTCTCATAAAATTAAAACTATCCATGATTACGAAATTATAATAATCAACTATTCTATAATCATTATAAGATTATAAAATATCCATAATTTAAAAAAATCTCATAATTATATATTTAAATATAGAAATTATAGGGAAAAACTTATGTGTAGAGTTTACCTATTAAAATCATGGATTAATTTTAGAAAACCTCCTTCAACTATTTTAATTTGAGAAACACCACCCCCCTCCCCCCTCCCCTCGAGTTTAATCATACTATAAACAACCTCTCTTAACTATGAAAATTTGAGATAACCACTCGAACTTTCTTCACTTAACCCTTTCAACTGCAGGGTACGTCTTGGAAAACCTCTATCAACTATTTTAATTTGAAAGTCCCCCTCAAGTTTTAGTTCATCTTTGTCTCTCTTTAAAATTTTAATAGAAATAGAACACATGACACCATAAAACAATATATACTATATAAAGATTTATAAAATTAAAAACTTTCTTGCTACAAAAATATTCTCTGCATTCCAAAAAAATAAATGATCACACAAATTACCCAAAAAAAATTATATTGATTTCTTCTTGCTCTATCTAGTATTTTCTGCTAATTATATTGAATTTCTAATGTCTTCTTACAATTATTCCAGGAATAAACATTTATATTCTTAAGATATTTGATGGGTATTTCAAAACCACATATTCTTTTTAAATTAAGTTGAAACTCTAATACAAGCATTACAAGAATGAGATTAAAGCGTGAGGTTGTTTTTTTAGATTAAATGAACATGCGAATGCATCATATCTCATCTAACTGTAATGTTTTATTTGATTGCTTCATGTTGCACAATTTATTTCAATATATTCTTTAGTTCATACAAAATATCAAAAGTTCTTATAATAAAATATCAATATAAGATGATCTTGTCAGCTAGCTAAGTCTCCGTAGTTTCAATATCAAGAGATATTTTCGATGCTATGATCAAATGTATCGCCGAAAATTTTTATATCGTTTTAATTTTTTTAATTATTAAAAAAGGAGAGATATTACAAAGGAAGTTTGATGTCAAACTATCTAATTTCAAGTTAAAATTTTGAAATAAAAAATATCTACATGCTCATTAGGCAAGCCGACTTTTCTCTATCTTTCTATCTAAGAATATTTTAAATAAATAGGAACTATAAAGGAGAATGGTGGTTAAACTAATTAACTGTGAATTTCAAAATTTGAAATAAAAGTCATACACTGGCTTATTTTAAATATCTTTTAAATTCTAAACCATTTGAAGAAAAACTCTATGCTATAAATCATTGGTCCTTAAAAAATAGAATATATAAAAAAATAGAAAAGAGAATCATCAATTGAAGAATATTTTGTTTAATTCAATTTAGAAGCAAATGCATATGACTAAAGAAGAAATTTCTGAAAACCAAACATTAAATAAATAAAAAAATCTGACTTGTAACATTTCAAGCTAATGATGTGAATTTAGTTTCCGCTACCCGCGCAGCACCGGCAAAATACTAGCTCATAAAATACTAGCTCATAATAAAGATCATCCATCCATTCAAACCATAACCATACAGTTAACAAGTAGATTATTGTGGAAATAAACACCTCAGCTCACAGAATTTTCTTACATATAAATACACATGCCATACGGATTGCAACCAAACCAAACAAGAGCTCTGCCTTCCTTTTATTGATCAAAAAGTTCAGAACTCTCTATCTGGGAACAGAAGGGGAGCAACAAGAGACCAAATAAATAGACCAGCAGTTCCCCATTGAGTCACAATCCTCACCCAAACCGACGGCCATCCAACATCAACAAGCTTTCCACTCTCCCCAACCGAGCTCGACCATCCTGTAAGAAGCATTGCAGAGTACATACTAGCAAGAGAGAAGATTAGGTGGAAGAAGGAATATGAGTATGAGACTGGCTTTGCTTCCTCTTTCTTCCTATCCTCTTGGTCCTCCAACTTGTCAAAGGGTAGCAGAGGCTTATCTGAACCTAATATAAGAGAACTTGGTTAGTGTTATAACCTAAATTATGAACAGTGTTAATTATGGATAGACCCCGACCCAACCCCCCACCAAATAAATAAATAAATAAATAAATAAAATAATAATAATACCATCACCCAATTGTGCATAGACCGCCTGTCATTTGTATTGCAGATAAGACCCTGAGAGAATTTTTTTCAACTCTCTGACCCTCAGAGAAAGAGAAATTTGTTTTTGACAAAGACTTCCTGAGGGTAAAATAGCAAAAAAAAAAGGGGGGGATATATGCAGCAATAGAACTTTTGGGGGTCTATCCACTATTGCGACATTACAGGGAGTCTATCCACAATTAACCCTTGTGAATATGTTTTGGACAGCTTAGAGATTGACATACTGACCAGCACGCGGTGAGCTCGGTGGTGAGAGTAGGGTAGTTGAAGAACCGGCACGAACTGCAGAGTAGACTACAGAGAGGACAGTTGTGACCAAGCCCAGGGTGAGACTTCCGGTAGAAACAGCTTTTGAATGGTTATGGAGGCCGTTACATTCGTAGTCTCTTGGCTCGCTAGAGAGAGCACTGTAGCATAGGTAAGTACAGTAGAGGGAGATTACTGAAGCAGGCAGAAGGCTGCCATTTACCTGCAACCATAGAGAAGAATTTATGCTATTATCCAAGGATTTGAGAAAACTAGGCAGACCATGTTTTGTGTGCTGAAGGGTAGTAACAAAAATCAATTTTACATCAAAACAAAAAATTGAACAAATAATAGTTCATCAACCATCTCAAATTAAATTGCTTTGCGATGTAACAAATAACACGGGAACTATGACTATGGTACACTAGGTCAATACAACAATACTTTATCTTAATAAATGGATGCTTATTCCCTGTATCACGTGGCTTTCTCTATTTTTGGACTTCACGAGTACCTAATCATTCACTATTTCAAACAAGCAACAATAGATTTTCCCTACTTTTACATGATTGGAGATCTCACATCAACCAAAAGGGTTGATGTCATGTTGAAAAGTGTTTTAAAATTAGGTCACTTTGCTGGTTCTTCAATAGAGCGTAATGTGATTGGAGTAAACCCATAGGGTAGCAAGTAGAGCTACCTAACCACACATAGCAATTAATGGTTCTGCAACATGTTAGGTTACTCTCCAACTCTCACTTTACATGTCCTCTGACTCACAATGAATGGCCTTACGTACCAAACAATTCCATGCTGGTCAACAGACCGAGCTTATTGCTACACCATATGATAAATCAAATAGGATGTAACATATCATTTACAATAAGCATTCGTATTATAGAATAAGCTAATTTAGTTAACATGTTTCATTCAATTTAAAAAAAAAGTAGGAACTATATTCAACATAAAATACAGTGTTGCATCGGGATAGACAAGATGCTCACCATAGTATTCTCAACATAAGATCCCAAGTTGAATTTGTAGTTGAGCAGAGATAAGCTCAATTACCAATGGGCGAATATGATACTCACTTATACTATCCCTAGAGGACCAAAATAATGATAAATATGCATGAAGATCACTCTGTTATTGAGTATATTCATCTAAATGCAGCAAGCATGCTATGTAATGAAGAATATGAAACCACTGTAAGCATGGTCATACTATGCATTGGGACAATGAAGGATTATCAATTATCATCCAGATCATCACGTTCACGTGTGCGGAATTGTTTTTATATTTTCTTTATTTATGTATTTTTTTCAAAGAGCAATTATCAAAGTTATTGAAGCAACGCCACATTGCCACTTAGGCTGGTTTCATGAAAAGATCTAATGATATAAGAGGTAAGGTTAAACTCACATTCCACACCTGTATTTGACCTCTGCCTTAGATTCTACTTGGCATTTTAACATCAAGCGCCAGTGTTTCAGTATCAGTGTCTTTAAAAGACAAAAACTGCAACAAAGTTTCTAAAATTTGTGAAGTGCTAACTAATGAAGTTTTGGATAATAAAAATTCATACCAGAGGGCAAGATAGTTGGCGGGCCAGAATTTGCAAGAAGACATTATCCTGAATAGATATTAATGCCATTCAAGAAACTCCAGAAATGATGGAAGGTCTCATCAAACATTCACTCTGAAGTTTGTTATCAAAGTTTCTAAAATTTGTGAAGTGCTAACTAATGAAGTTTTGGATAATAAAAATTCATACCAGAGGGCAAGATAGTTGGCGGGCCAGAATTTGCAAGAAGACATTATCCTGAATAGATATTAATGCCATTCAAGAAACTCCAGAAATGATGGAAGGTCTCATCAAACATTCACTCTGAAGTTTGTTATAAGAAAAGAACTCTCCCTATGTAAATAGCAAGTACAAACTCCTGCCTGAAGATATAATCTCTGTTCACTCTTCCTCTTTCCTTCAACTTCATTACTTTGCTTTCTTGTTCTCATATCGACTAGATCCTTGGAAGGTCTTTGCCAACATCATTCTGATGCCAGAATCATTGTCTTTGATCACAGATCAGCAAAGAAACTCAGTTTAATTTCTCTCTCTCTGGGTTTCATTTAGTCGATCTCTCTCATTAAAACAGTTACAAAACTTCACCAGTTTGTATGCAACTTTCTTCATAATTAACAAAGTCAAAAGAAAGTTTGATGATACGTCGTCCCAAGCTCAGCCGAATTAAAGCCTCATTTACAAAGATATCAGGCACAATTTTTAACAGACATAACGCCCAAGAGAAATTCCAAGTAAGCTGTCACCCACACCTCAATTTACTTAGCAGCTGAAGAGTTCTAAGTGCATGCTCCATCCCAGTGAGGTAGTATAAGATGATATAGGACGCTATAGCAAAAGTCTTATTTAATAAACATAATTAACTTCAAGAACAAACTTTCTTGATGAGTTGATTTCATAAACTTTTTCATGTTCCACAAGGGGAGGCAGCTTCTAGCTCTTCTTTCACAATATCAACTGAAGTTGAGCAGGAAATATTATTGCTGAGTATTTCTTTTTTAATGTGATAAAAAAAAGTTAAAAGGACTTTTCTCCTAACATAAACTTGAAATAGGATAGCTCAACCTCATAGATAGCAAGGTAATAAAAATAAAGAGTTCTCATGAGTTATTGACTTGATTTCGTTAATATGAAGATTGTAGTATCAACATACCTGCGGATGTAGAGCAACCACAGCGAACACAAAAACCAAAACTAATGTGAAAACAATAAAAAAGGTGTTGAGGCCACAATCTTGTCCAGATGGTGTAAACCAATGGAAGAGCAACCCAGAGAATGAGAATGAGGCTACATAGCAAACAAGGGAAACAACAAGCAACGCCATGTACCTGCAGTAAAAGGTTTAAATAATTTAAATCCTTTTGAATTATAACCCAGGATGATCACCCCATTATAGAATGGTGTCGAATTAACAACAGCATAGAAAAATATAAAAAGTGCATACCAGAACTGCTCATCCTTACTAACCCAGCTGTCATTCCATCCATGAACGAAATCCAGCAAGAGAACAACTTGAACCAGAAGGAACAATCCCGAGCCAAATTTTGATATGGTCTCTGTGGCAACAAGAGTTGAATTATTATGTTATGAAAATGTAAAAGGTAATGATGACTCCATAAAGTAAAACAACCGTCAGATTTGTTGCCACTCTGTCAGTTACACTAACAGCACTGTTCTTTCGTAGCACTGCAGTAACAAACATAACATGGCCCAGAATAGCAACTAAAATCAAATTTTATTTATTTATAGCCATAACAAAGAGAGTACATAAGTCACCTTTCTTCTGCCAGTTCAGCAGATCATACTGATTGGAGTGTGTTAATGGAAATTAGCAATTCATACCAGAGGGCAAGATAGTTGGCGGGCCAGAATTTGCAAGAAGACATTATCCTGAATAGATATTAATGCCATTCAAGAAACTCCAGAAATGATGGAAGGTCTCATCAAACATTCACTCTGAAGTTTGTTATCCAAAAAAAAAAAAAAGGAAAAAAAAAGATAATAAAAAAAAAGAAAAGAACTCTCCCTATGTAAATAGCAAGTACAAACTCCTGCCTGAAGATATAATCTCTAAAAAAAAAAAAGGAAAAAAAAAGATAAGAAAAAAAAAGAAAAGAACTCTCCCTATGTAAATAGCAAGTACAAACTCCTGCCTGAAGATATAATCTCTGTTCACTCTTCCTCTTTCCTTCAACTTCATTACTTTGCTTTCTTGTTCTCATATCGACTAGATCCTTGGAAGGTCTTTGCCAACATCATTCTGATGCCAGAATCATTGTCTTTGATCACAGATCAGCAAAGAAACTCAGTTTAATTTCTCTCTCTCTGGGTTTCATTTAGTCGATCTCTCTCATTAAAACAGTTACAAAACTTCACCAGTTTGTATGCAACTTTCTTCATAATTAACAAAGTCAAAAGAAAGTTTGATGATACGTCGTCCCAAGCTCAGCCGAATTAAAGCCTCATTTACAAAGATATCAGGCACAATTTTTAACAGACATAACGCCCAAGAGAAATTCCAAGTAAGCTGTCACCCACACCTCAATTTACTTAGCAGCTGAAGAGTTCTAAGTGCATGCTCCATCCCAGTGAGGTAGTATAAGATGATATAGGACGCTATAGCAAAAGTCTTATTTAATAAACATAATTAACTTCAAGAACAAACTTTCTTGATGAGTTGATTTCATAAACTTTTTCATGTTCCACAAGGGGAGGCAGCTTCTAGCTCTTCTTTCACAATATCAACTGAAGTTGAGCAGGAAATATTATTGCTGAGTATTTCTTTTTTAATGTGATAAAAAAAAGTTAAAAGGACTTTTCTCCTAACATAAACTTGAAATAGGATAGCTCAACCTCATAGATAGCAAGGTAATAAAAATAAAGAGTTCTCATGAGTTATTGACTTGATTTCGTTAATATGAAGATTGTAGTATCAACATACCTGCGGATGTAGAGCAACCACAGCGAACACAAAAACCAAAACTAATGTGAAAACAATAAAAAAGGTGTTGAGGCCACAATCTTGTCCAGATGGTGTAAACCAATGGAAGAGCAACCCAGAGAATGAGAATGAGGCTACATAGCAAACAAGGGAAACAACAAGCAACGCCATGTACCTGCAGTAAAAGGTTTAAATAATTTAAATCCTTTTGAATTATAACCCAGGATGATCACCCCATTATAGAATGGTGTCGAATTAACAACAGCATAGAAAAATATAAAAAGTGCATACCAGAACTGCTCATCCTTACTAACCCAGCTGTCATTCCATCCATGAACGAAATCCAGCAAGAGAACAACTTGAACCAGAAGGAACAATCCCGAGCCAAATTTTGATATGGTCTCTGTGGCAACAAGAGTTGAATTATTATGTTATGAAAATGTAAAAGGTAATGATGACTCCATAAAGTAAAACAACCGTCAGATTTGTTGCCACTCTGTCAGTTACACTAACAGCACTGTTCTTTCGTAGCACTGCAGTAACAAACATAACATGGCCCAGAATAGCAACTAAAATCAAATTTTATTTATTTATAGCCATAACAAAGAGAGTACATAAGTCACCTTTCTTCTGCCAGTTCAGCAGATCATACTGATTGGAGTGTGTTAATGGAAATTAGCATTTGTGCATGCAGGTACATTTCAAACGTGTTTGTCTGGAAGAGCACTATAATTTGGAGGACAGATGTTAAAAAAAATGATGTTGAAATTATAGACAAATGCATCAGTAAGGCTACAGGACCATACAAGCATCAAAGGCAAATTCAAAGCTCAGGAGATTATTTCAAAATGGCAAGCTTTACTGTAGAACACAATGTAATAGTGACATTCTATAATCTTTTTTATTTCATAGTGTTCCTGAGTTTGCAAAGCAACTATTTTTGGAGCACTTTTTGGTAAACTGTCCATGTTATCCTATCTTGTAAGATGTCATGCAGATCTCAACTCATAAGCATCCAAAGTTGAAATAGATCACCAAATAGATGGCTAGACAAAGTTACTAATCTCAAATACATAGATGACAGTTTAAAGAAGAAAACAATCATGTAATGGTCTCGCCAGGAGCATAACATGAGACATATTCAAAATTAAAATTAACTACAAAGCCTTCAGAAGAGTTATGTTGTAATAGGAGCCTAATTATTTGTGACCCAATTAGTTGATGCTAAATAGTGGAGACATTTACAAATAAAAGGGTATATATTAGCAGTAGGCAGTAGCAACTAAAATTTGGAGGGTTGGTTTATTTCTTTTCAGAATGTAACATTAAGCTCAAAGAGTTCCAGCCACAGATACATGCATACATGCACACTCACGTGCACGCATGCGTGCAAGCACACATGCACAAGTATGCATACATATATGCACAGGCATATACACACTCTAAAATAGAATTCCAACCCAATCAAACAATATAACCCACAACTCACACTATAGGTATTGAAGAGGGAAATCAGCATACTGATGACTTCAACAAGTCAGAGCAACAGGCGATATTCACTTATTTCATGCGAAAGGAAAATTATCTGGATACTCTTCTAGCACCCACAATATACTCCTCTAACAGAGACAAACAAAGTATATAAGACATATGAAACCAATTCGTGTTCATATTTTTACTTCTTCATGCAGCGCATAGAAGGTGTTCAACTAGGAACTAAACAATTACAAGTACTCTTCCTTTCCTAAGATACAAAACCATGCTACATAAGAATGTTATTTTCAGTGTAGACTGTAGATCGGTTTTTCTTTTGCTCAAGGTAAAAACTGCCCACGTGACTGCACTTTAAAGATACAAGTCAAATCATGTTCATTTAATTCGATCCTCATGAAAGCAAACTTCATATGTCAATAGCAAGGAATCATCTATTTTTTGTTCCAATATAGCACTTATCCATAACTCGATCCTGTGCATACCAAAGGAGAGCCTAATTTCACTCAACTACAAACCTCCAATTTCGCAGCCGAGAGCCCAATTTCCCAAGAACCAATATCAAATTTCTTCTTTAAAACCCCTTAAAATCAGTAAGTGGTACACAACATAAATTTCTATTGTAAGCATCCTTTAGCTTTCTATCTAATAGGACCACAAAACAATAAAGATTACACCTCTAAACAAGCCAACTCAAAGAAATTACAGCTTCCACAGCGTTAAACTCAATAAAAACATGGAAATTTGAACATTTTCTCACCATAGAAGCTGACGAGCCCATTAGGAACAAAGAACATGAGGATCACCACAACAAACCAGCAAAAAATCTTAGCCGTCCACCCTCCATGATGAATCCGATCCCTAGGATCCTTCTGATCCTTGATCCCCATCATCAGCACCGCAAGAAGCGTAAAAAAAAGGAAATTCCCCAAGCTAACCCTAAGCACCGCGTCAGTCTCGAACCACTCCCGATCAGGCGTCCGATGAAAGTGATTAATCCCTAACCCAAAAAAAAAACATAAAAACCCTAAAAATCAGAAAATTGGGCGATTAGATGAAAAGATCGGTTCTTGATAGATCACGTACAAGGGAGTTTTTCCATCAAGGGGGCAGCGACCTCTCGGAGAATCCAGGAGACGATGAGGGAGAGGGCGAAAAGCGCACGTAGCGATGCGAGCGGAGCGGGAGATGCCGCCGACCACGGAGCGCACGCCTCGCACGCGCAGGCGCGGCAGCATGAAGCTAGGCACGATGCTGCCCACATCGTTGAGGGAATAAGGCGGATTTTGGGTGAAATTGGAGAATTTTTGGAGGGGAGATGGGGATTAGACTTCGCTTGTTGCGGGGAAAGCAAGCAGGAAGGGAAAGAGGAGACGACGATTTTTGATTTTCGGAAGTCGATGACTGGTATACTTTGCCGCAATTGGGTCATGGCTGTATAGCTTCCGAACCTGGGCCTAATTTTCTTGGGCTTGTAGAGGCGTAAATTGTATTGGGCTTTCTTTTATTACTCCAGAACAAAAGGGGAAATATGGAAAAACTCATGTAGATTTTAAATATAGAGAAATTAATTTTGGACACAAAATCTTGAGACCAATCGTAGAACGGATCCGGATTCTCTACTTATGAATAGGGTTTCCTAATGTTTCCTAATAGATCCATCCCCTCCATTATCCTCCATCCCTTCCAATGGGCCCCACATATGTAAAATGAAAGGCCAAGATTGAGTATTAGCAAATATTAGGACATTATTCGTGAGTAGAGGATCCCAAATCTCGTGGAACATGAGATGCGACTCCATAGTTGTCATTAATCTTGGTTAGACTCCTTTTAAAAAAATAACATGTGTCATCTTGTTCCATGATCGATTCTATGAGTTTTGGACCACTGAAAAATAGCATTCCTTTTGCACTGAATTTTCCACTAACTATACTGATTTTGCATATTATACAAATTTCTTTTCCAAATTTTCCTCTATACCAATTTTTCTTCCCAAAAAGAAAACATCCGGCTCAAAACTCTCGTGTCAAAATGTCAGTGTCGAGTCAAAAGCTTTGAAACATATGTTAACTACATCTGAAATTTGAGGCATGTTATGAAAGGTTTAGAGGTGGCACTGTTTATTTAGAGAAAATAAATATAGATTATAATTCACAGAGGTTACTTGCCAAAAAAAATTTAAATCATATAATAAATAACAGAGTCTTCTGTCGAAAGAAGCGCAGTACATAATAACATCGTGCTAAATAAGCATCATCTACATGTTGGATTTAAATCTAATTAAATCTATTTGTAAACACATATGTTATATCAGTGTGTGTTGCTATCTTTCAATTGACACGCATAAAGTGATCAATCAGGTAATTGGGTCAATGAGTATTTAAATATGTCATGGGCTAAATATGCGAATATCAGGTTGTAATTATAATTTGATGAGAGGTCAAATTATAAAAGTACAACAACTATAAATAAGAGGTTATAGTCCCTAATTTAGGGTTACATTCTCTATTCTCTTAATCCTCATCTAAAGAGATTCTAAAAGAGACCCTCAAGATTAGAAGATCAAACCCTAATTCAGATCCATACAAATCCAAACAATAGATTCAGGTATAAGCTTCCGCTCTCATTGTTGTTTATTCTCTTTGAATTAATCATGGTTTTATAGATTAGATCTCAAATATTCAAATCTAACACTACATCCTATTACTCTAACCCTGTTACATTCACCTCAAAACACAGCAGGCCATCACATAACATTACTACCATCCACCAAAAATATATTCATGCTTTCCAAAGCAAGGATATCCAAATACACAAAAACTTTCAAATCTTACTCAGAATTTAAGCCACTTCTTCTCTCTCTCTTTACTAACAACAGCTTTCGACGCTGAGGCATGCGCTGCCTCAGCATCAGCCAGAGCCTTTTGAGTCTCATTCAACTTCCTTGTAGCCGCTTCAAACATTGCCTTATCTCTGCGATTTCGGTTCACCATCTCCTCCAGCTTCACTACCCTACTTCTCAAATCTTTCACCTCATCATCATACGCAACCAAAGACCGACGATCTTCCTTCCTTTCCTCACTCGAACCCTTGGATTTCTTCCCTGAACCATTAGAAACAGGATCTTGACCAGCAAGCTGGTTATTTATAAAACTGAAGACATCAGAGTTCTGCACTTCTTCTTCTTTAGCGGCACGAGCAGCTTCAGCAAATTTCTTTTCTCTCTTCCTTTTGCCCCCTCTGCTTCGTTTCTTAACTCGGGTTTCCTTGTTTTCATTGGTATTACCAGAGGTAAGAGCATGATCAAGAGATTGTTTCTTGGGAAGAACTTTTACAGAGACTGGATCAAGTATCCCTTGACCTGAAACACCTAAGCCCGTACCTTCACGGTAGCCCATGCTTGCCATCATCTTCGATGCAATGCCTCTGGTGTGATGCTCCCACTTGGCAAATATTGCAGTCTCGGTCTGGACTCCACTTTGTGGTGCTGCGGCTTCACTAAATCCT
Source organism: Asparagus officinalis (assembly GCF_001876935.1). NCBI lineage: Eukaryota > Viridiplantae > Streptophyta > Magnoliopsida > Asparagales > Asparagaceae > Asparagus > Asparagus officinalis. The sequence goes on along the minus strand of NC_033798.1, from coordinate 106,002,466 downwards.
ATACCTTGACTTGTTGTGTAATCATCGTCATTTGATTCTGATGCGTCTGAGCTCAGGCTATCAGATTCTCCGTCGCTCTCATCGCTCATTTGGGCGTATTCTGATATTGTGAGAGAATCGCTACTGAGTTTTGCGGAGGTTCCATCATCTTGGAATACAACTTGAGCCAGACAGAGATTTTCGTCCCAGGCTTCAAGCTCAGCTTTCCTCCATATACCAGAATGGCCACCTGAAGTTGCCAGTATGCTTGAGCCCACTAGAGACTGCTGCCATATTGTTGGAACATACTGCTTCAGCGATGACATAGGAACATTGAATCCTGCGAATTTATCTAATCGTCAGATATGAACATCTGCATGTATCTAATGAGATATACTAGTTTACATTTACTGAATATCCAAGCATAGAAGACAGTGATTAGTCATCAATGTTCATTCATGCTCATTGACAATAAGGATATCTTATCATCTATACTGATCTATAAAGATTAGACTATGGGTAGTGAGAAGTGAAGTAATGAGTTAAAATTCCAAAAGATACATATGCATTAGGAAAGAGATAAATGCAAGAGGGCAATTTGGAAATAAAAAAATGACGCATTAAATGATGACATGACCTTTTGATACTGACACACCTCCATGAGAATCTATATTTCTTATGGAAATCTTGTTTTGAACTTAATTAATATAAATTAGGAAGCAAAAGTATGGCTTATATTCATTCACTCCATTCATGTACTATGCCCCTATCACTCCTTTTAGTGAGTGATAGATTAGAAAATTAGTAGTGTTATTCAGAATGTATATTTTACACTGAAATGTTTTAAGAATCATAAATTTTACTTTTCATATTATATACTTAAAGATGTATGGGTTAGATGAAGTAATTCATAAATGCATAGTTTTATGTGCAACTTGATTCTTTTTTCTAGACTTTTTGAATATTGAATTATTTCAATAAGACGTATCTTCAATATTTTCTAGCATGTGCATTATGCACGTGTGCAACTTGATTCTTTTTCTAGGCTTTTTTAATATTGAACTAATTCAATAAGACGGGTCTATGTAATTCATTACTTTCTAGCACGTGCATTATGCATGTGCTCGTAATCTAGTAACCAATAATGCCAAACAAAGAGAACAAAATGTCTGGACAAGGTACAGCTCCATAAGCTATAACCTAAAAAAGACAACATACCATGTGACAAGCGGCAGTTACCACCAAATCGACACCGTTGCTGTAGAAAGAACTTGCACATCTGCACTTTTGGGCAGATTTTATATTAGTGTCACCGAACTATAACGATGATCCTTCCACGGTTCTAAGAAAAATATGCACACAACAAGTTCACAATCAAACCAGAGGATAACCTGAAATATATCCACAACTGACATGCAATTTGAAATATTCACTATTTTCCTACCAATGGAAAGTGCCTAATTGACAGGCATGACTGAGTGCTAGGAGGATATAAGGAGTGAAATGTGTGCATTAATTAAAAACAAACAGGAGTAATTTTCAGGGGTTTCCCTTCCTTACACATGCAACCAAACATTCAGTAAAACAAAATAACAAACAAATCAAGAATTTAAAGAGTACGTTCAAGTTATTCACTGTTGTAGGATGTATTTATTCCACTTGACATGTACACCGGTACTGGTATTGTATTTGTACGTCCACTGACATAAGTAGCATCAGATACTAGCATTACTCTCGAGCTTGCTTTTCTTGTTGATGTTGGTTGGATCTAATATAGTGCTCAACCATGTTGTTCCATTGCTTTCAAGTTTCAACTGACCTTTCTGTGGCATCACCCACACATACTACATTACATAAAATTAGTCGATATGCATGTCTACTGGGCAAGCCATACCTAGCTTCACCTAATAAATAATCAACAAAGCTAGATGAAAAAGGTTATCTAGTAGTAATTTAGCACTGCAATGGTATTCGTTAAATTTTATGTATTTGATGTCTATTTACTAGATTGACAGTTGTCAAAGCCTGTTCAGGAGTTCCGTAGAGTTTAGTCAGATTCATATCTGATCTGGACTTGTTGTCATTAAATACATTACATATTCAGTTCGTCATAGACAGATAATTAATTCAACACCGTCTAAATATGTGTGCCATAATTCAGAATTCAATCGATATCTCCAAGTAAATGTAATGGATCACAGATATAAATATGACAGCCTATCACATTACCAGCGATTTATTTATTTATTATGTTGGGCTGAGGTGGAATTGGCTGTGTGCATGTGGACCAGTGGTTTTCTTTTACAGGGAGATGAATTGTTTATCGGTGCGGATATGTTTGTGTGAATTTGTATGCATCTTTCTATATTTTGGTGGTCGTGACGGCGAACAGGCGGGCGGGTGTTGTTTCCTTTTTTTTTGTGGGTTTTTTTTTTGGTTGGTGGGGTGGGGGGGTATTACTCTCCATTTGATGTTAGTCTCTTAACTTCTGAATATTGTTGCAATATCACTCAATTCTAAGCCTATGGTTACTTTTTAATCAATGGTTCTAATAATTTTTTAGTAACTCAAATCTTTGTTTGGATTATTGCAGTATTGCACCCTCTTAACATCTCTAATTATTTTATAACAGTCAATACTTAGTCTTTTTAATAGTTACATCCTTGCACTAATTTGCAGTCAGAACCTAAAATAATATCCACATTTCTATTAGAATATAACTTACTCCAGATAGACAGCTCTAGTTAGATTGAAGGCATAACTTTTTCAAAAATGTAGAAATTTGAGATTTTTTTTTCAAACAATTCTCAAAATTATCTGTTGGAAAGTAATTATAGGAATTGATTTAGAACTCAGATTTGGTAGTTTAACAGAAGAAGAAGAAGAAGAAAAGCAAGAGGGGAGCGAGGGCAAAAGGGGGGGGGGGGGGGGATGAATATAAAAGAAAATGATGCAGGAAAGGGAGCATTATTGACATATTGGTGTTTTTATTTTGGCCTTATCTAAATTGAATCCATCCCAGAATATGTGTTTGTTAAAACTAGCACTAGATGCACTCTTTAAAAAGTCCATTTCATCAATATTGCTTAAACTGCCTAAATCCCAAAAATCAAGCATTTTCAAGTTCTTTGTTCATGTATCAACAGGTACAAAATAAATGGTTTAAATAGCGAGTTGGTTAGTTAAATGCTCCACAGTATTTGAGACATAATGAAATTGTGTCCAAGAGATCTTAAAATCATGTTTGAATTATTGGATCAATAACTATTTATTCAAAATCATTTATCTAGGTGCCATGCTACTTTTAGGGTCTGATTGGCAAAGAAGTAAAAACTGCGACAGCCAAATATATCAACGTAACGACGTAACCAGGCCAGGATTAAACCGGGGAGGTGCTGGTCCAAGTCTGGCCTAGTTAAGGGCTTAAAATTGAACTAGAAAAACCGGGCCAGAGTTGGCACAGCTTTTTCCCAAACAAAAAACATCCCCAAACTGGACCAGGACTAGACCTGGTCCGCTTTCATGGGTTTGCCAAACATGCCCTTAGTCATCCATTTCATGCCGATTGATACATGGGAAAAAAAACTTCAAAATGCTAGATTCCTGACTTTAAAATTACTTTTAAATAACATAAAATTACCTATATATATTGGAGTGGCACTTACATTTAATTTCTCACATCGAAATTGAACGGGGATAATTCAACCCCAAACCATCAGAAAATAACTAGGTATATCCCATCAAGTTAAATAATTATCAATTATATCATAGAATACGTAAATACTAAATACACATGACCGTAATTAAGCAGCAGGCAAAAAGTAGAGGAAACTAATACTGGTTATTAAACTAAAAAAAGAGTGATCAGACAAGATGGTAAATAGAGCGGTATTTACCTGCATGCTTTCAGAAGTAGGAGTAAGGAATGAAATCCTTGCAGAATCAGTGCCTTCAAAACCTAGAATGTGACCATTATACCAGCGTCCATCTGTGTGACGAAACCTGCACTTTGACCCAACAGAATAATTTTCAGAGTTATCTTCTGCTTCCAGTGGTTCTGGTTCAACCTGGCTTGGATCCAAGGTCTCCACCTTGGCATCCTCAAATATGGAGTCTGGTTCTTGTTTCAGTAATATTGCATCAGCTTCCTTCAGCAACCTTGACCGTTTCAAGTGAAGCAGCCCTTCCTTTGCATCTCTGATTGCTAGGAGGAGTTCTTCGTGAACCTTTAAGAAAAAGAATAGGAAACACAACAAAAGAACAATTAATGGCCAGGAGAAACATAAATGAAAGAGCAGTTTAAAGAAAATGATTGCTCAAATTTCCATCAAGAAAAATTTGGCATGGGCCATCATTGACCAAAGTTTGCAGTGACAAAGCCATAATACTTTTTAAATCTAATCAGTACAGAAACATTGAACACCTGAGCCCCTTGCAGTTGCTACTGTCCTAAATTTAAAAGCAGGGAATCAATTAATTTTACTGACAATAATTCATCTAGTGGAGTTGCAATTGAGAAATTGCAGATTACAAGTATAATTTCAAGTTTATCAATAGAATCTCGTGATTACTTTTGAAGAACTATCTTGATGTTTAATTAAAACACCAGCAAAATGAAATATAAACGCAAAGTTGTTTGCTCATGAAAGCACCATACAGAAAAAGCTTTAAGCATTATCGGAAACCTATGCTTTATTAGGTTGATGATCGCAGACCTCATATTTATCAGCTAAATGCACCAAATGCAAATATCTGTGAACCTTATCTCAGACTCACAATCTGAACTTGTTTCTTTAGTAATTGTACGTACCATTCAATTAAACAAACGGGAAGTGATATAAACTACAAGTGATTCTCGCGACATTGAGATTCTTTCTCAAGTGGGTACGAGCATATGCGCGCATCTCTGTGTATTCCTTCACTTTCATTGACTTATGAATTCAGTTTCAATTATTACCAATCAGCTATTTAGATGCCATATGGACATACTGGGATATAGCTTTAGAGTACCAAGATTAAGGAAATTCGGTGCACCAGTCGGGGGAATGATGTGTCATATACCGATATGCACCCGATACCCAAGCTCATATCTTTAGTAAAATATACAATGACGTTTATCAAAACTCAACTATGGGTACCATAAAATCATTGGAAAGCCACAGGGTGAAATAGTAGCACACATTTTTTTTTTATTGATGATATTTAAGCTCGCCCCTCTAGAAAGTGACAGATAGCTCAGATAATAGTAAATAAAATCTCCATACCCCCGCTAGTCGTTCACTGAGAGCATAATGTAACTGAGAAATCGAAACACAAGAAACCCTAATCACGAGATTACGAAGAGAAAACCCTAGGTTTAGAAGCGTACAGAGAGGAGCTCAGGATTGGAGGGATCGGAGGCAAGGGCATCGTCGACGGCCGATAGAGATTCCTTCTGTTCCTTCAGCTGCTGCTCTAACTGCTGCTCTATGTTTGCTTCTTCGTCGTCTCCCTCTCCCGCCATTGAGGGACGGGCAGAGAGAGAGAGAGAGAGAGAGAGATAATTGGAGATATCTGGAACCTGCTTGGGTTAAAATGTCCCAGCGGTAGCGGGCTCCTTCTGTAGATAGACTATAGTTTCTTTTTTCTTAATAGAATTTTTCTATATTAGTCCCTCAAATATATTTTTCATTTAGCCACCCAAATGTTTAGGTATTGTGAGATTAGTCGCCCAAATCCTTATATTTTGAAACGAGTGCCCTAAGTCTTCTAAGTATTTTGAAACGAGTGCCCTAGCAGCTAGATATAAGGACTATTTTCAAAATATTCAAAAGATTTGGCCGGATAATTTCAGAAACTTAAAGATTTTGGGATTAGTTTCAAAAGATAATGATTTGGGGGACTAATTCAAAGTATGGAATATTTGGGGGCTAGATCGAAAAAACCCTTTATCATCTTAGTCTCTTTAATTAATATTTTAGAATCAATCCCTCGAGCTATTGAAATTGCTGTTGAGTCGCCCAATTCTTATATCTAACTATTGTTTCTCTTGCTAATGGGGATTATTTGGAACAATTCATAACAAATAGGGAACAATGATTATCTTGAACAACTAATGAGAATGAGAGAACCTAGTAGCAATCTCAAATGTTCAAGGGATTGATTTTGAGACAACCAATAAGAATTTAAAAGACTAATTTTGGCCAGCGTATAATAATTGAAGTACATGATATCACCTTTAGTGATTTGAGGGACAAATTTCATTACATGAAAATGTAAGAGACTATAGTCACGAAATCCTTAAGTTCCCTTAAGTTTCCCTTTCATATTTCAACGACATAAACAATACATGTAGGTTTTCCCTAGTTCTTATTAATCATTTTGGATCACTTTACTAGAAAAAACATACTTATATATATTCTATATCTAAAATCTCTTCCCATTAAAAACGCCACATGACATCTCTTCCCCTTGAAAAAGCCACATGACAAGCCTCTTCCGCCACGTGTCAATCTCTAAAGAATTCATAATTTCGGTTCCCAACATTATTCATTATTACCCCCGCAAGATGGGTCTCCTGGTCAGCTCCCCATGGGGAGAGAGATTCTCCCATGCTTCGTGCCCGTTGGTCAGGAGATCGAATCCTTGTTGCCACATTCACCTGGTCCCTCTGGCTTTAGGGGGTGGGGGGGACCCAGGGTTTACTTGGTCAGTAGCGGCTCGACCCGCTGTCTCTGGTTCGCGTCTCGCCCGGTCCACACACCGCTCGCCCATGTGCTGGGGATGAGCCCCCTGGTACTTAAGGGGGGGGGTTCGAACCAGGGTGCGGCGGACTCCAAAGGGAGTTTAAGTGGAGGTACTGACCAAGGTTCCCTTGTCAACAAAAAAAAAAAACATTATTCATTATTTTGAAAATAACAATATTTTGTATCTTTAACAACCTTTCATCTTCTACTTCATTTTCCTATGATATGCATTCATTTTGGCTTCTCAAGTTTAAATTTCTCATTTAATATCTTCTCTCTGTTAGACCCTAGAGGGGGGGGGGTGATTAGGGTCTTATGTTAATATAATCCGATTTTATGCTAATTAAAACTAATTAACAAGTTATCCTAGCAAGTATAAAATATAACAAGATATGTGAGCTAGGATAAGTGATATACACAAGGATAAACAAAATAAACAAGATAGTGAATGATATAAATAATGAGCAATGGACAATGGCGACAAAAAATATAAACATAAGAGAAGTGTGCCAAAGCAAACTCAAACACACGATATGATCACGGAGTTCGGACCTTTCGTCCTACGTCTTCGCTCCCTACTCCCAGTGAGAAATCCACTATCACAACCGGGTTTTCTACGCTCACCCGAATAACATTTACACCTCACAATGTCGATTTTCAACGCTCACCGATCAACGTTCACAAACACTCACAATGTCGGTTTTTAACGTTCACCGATCGACGTCTACACTCCACACCTCACAATAACAATAAATGATTTGTTCTCTAATACAAGGCGAGAACTCAATTAAAGCTCACACTTAATTATTACAACTCTCACCAACCCAAATATACTATATATGAAAATACAATAAGCTCAAGTAGGTGTGTGTAAACAATGAGTGAAATCAAATCAAATCAAACTAAACTCAAATATAAATACTAGCTTAATAGAATGATAATCAAACAATACAAAATGTAAAGTTAGATAGAGTTTAGAAAACTTCTCCAATAAATGACAAGAGTGAGAGGGAGAGATGGATTGAAGCTCAAATATCAATGAATTGATCTCCACTTCCTCTTGTGCAATTCTTCACAAACCAAACTCTTAAACAAACTTAAAACAAACTTAAACCCTTGTTAAACTCTTGTTTAAAAAACTTTCTTAGGTTATCATGAAAGATGAGATCAATGGAGTATTTATACCCACTCAAAACTTTAGCAAAAACCCAATCAAAATGACCAAAAAGCCCAAGAGAAAACAGCTCAGAATTTAGCCGTTGGAACCCAACGGTCAGATCGACGGTCGATCGCGAGCAACAAAAAGGCAAAACTGAGCTCTGGAAAACAGACGGTCGACCGTGACGGTCGACCGTCACGGCCGACCGTGAGCCAAAAAAGATCATACTGGGTCTTTGGACTTAAGGGCGGTCGACCGTGGCGGTCGATCGTGGCGGTCGACCGCAAACTGATACATGAATTTTCAGGTTTGAAAACTGTTTTTCTAATTTTAAAACCTTGTTTAAAAATATCAAACAAATTCAGAAAAATATAAAACTTTAGGAAATGATTGTAGACATGATAATAAACATGCTACAAAAACTGGTTTTCAAAAAGAACCTCCCAAATGTAAAATATTATTATTTTGTAAAATAGTCCAAAACATAAAAATGTAAACACATGAGTTTTGACATTTTAGCTTAGCCATATTTTGAAACATTACAAAATAATTTTATAGACTTGAAGAAAGATGTAAACTATTGTTATGAAGTTTATAAATAATGAATATAGTATTTTATCAAAATACATATATAATGCACTAAAACATGATTTCATTGAACTAAATAAAATTGATATTGATGAAATCATATATATGCATGTAAGTATGAAATAAAAATATGTTTTCTAATTATATTCAATTATTTCATATTAAAAATTAAAAACTATCAAACAAAAACATATATGTATATATATAATTATATATATACATAACCAAAACGTGTATGTGTGTATATGATTGAGCTTAAAGTACTAACACACATAATATAAACCTAAAACTAAATTTACCCAAGCTTGTGATCTTCAACGAAGCTCCATCTTGATACACTTGCGGATGAAGCTTGAACTTGAATCTTTAACTTTGAATTACATTGCTTCAACCACTATATTCGCCAACCTCTATTTGATATGATCGTTATGACGCAATCCATCCAACCTCTAACAGATTTGATTGTTAATGCGCAATTCCATCCATCCTCCAGCATATTGTTTGTCTACAATGAATACAAAACACAAACGCTAGACAAACAATATTAGATGTAAATTGTTTGTTAAATCATCATCAAAACAAGAAGGCCAACACCCTCCTCATCCTAAATTCAAATCTTTGATTTTTTTATTACTTTCTAGATCTTTCCCCTCCTTCCACGTTATTATTATTATTATAGACTTTTCCTCTTTCTCTCCTCCTTTATTTGGGATTCAGATTGCAATTTGTTGAAGATGATGAAGAAATGGAGCAGGGTTTTGATGATGGATTCAGAGGAAGCGAGGGCTCGGTTCAAGCATCAGACCCTTTTGCATGATTATGATGAATTGTTCATGGTAATAAAAAAATCTTTCCTTTTTTCTTCAGATCTACTCTTTTTCTTTTAAAAATCTATTTATGTACATATGATCCGTTGTTATAGGGTTAGGAATTTATTTGTTTGATGGGTTATCTTTGTTTCTTGATTTAGAGATCTGGGGTTTGTTGTTATGTACAATTTTGACTTCTCCATGGTAGGCATCAATTTGGGTAGTCTCCTTCGGTTCTAAAATTAAAAGATCTTTTCAACTTTTATAGCGGTGTTCTTATATGTGTGCTTTGCATTTATCCTTCGTGATGCGTGTCTGAGTTGATTCTTTTTAGGTTTAATTCTTTTTGATCTTTTCTTAATATTTTTGGGTCAATTTTTTCCCGTTGTTGTACTAAGTATATCTATTTTTTAACATATGAACAAAAGTGCTTTGCTTTTATATTCTTACTGTGCAGGAAACTAAAGCAAAGAAGAGGAAGTTGCAGAAAACAATTGCAAAGAGACTCAAGTTAACGTTTGAAGCCAAGTACTAACATAGATAAAAACAATTTTAGAGTTGTGGATTTTGAATATTTTGCAGTTTAGAGAAGGAAGAGGCAGATTATATCCTGCAGCTTGATATTCTAGAAAAATAAAAGGAATAACTAGAAGGTAATTCAACACAAAATTATTGTTTTTATTTTAAATTTATCTATGTTTTTCCCCGTCCATGCAAATAGTGATCTTTTTGCTGGTCTAACCGACCTCTTTTATCTTAAAAAGTGTTCAACTTTCCTGTATTATAATTAATCCCTATCCCTATCCATTAGAGATTCTATCATCAGCAGTTAGAACAATAATGTAACTCCCCTTGCCCATTTTAATTAAAGCTTACTTTATCTATCAATAAAATCTGCAAAGGTTCGATCGAAAAGAGTATTGCAGGTTCGTTTCACTTTGTTTTTTAATCACTTTTACTATTTTGTTTATACTGTACCGATAATGCCAAAAACCTTTTCTTACTAAAATTTTTACGAATCTCTAATTGTTACACATTTGCCAATACTATTCGAGTTTGTGAATGTCCAGTTGGAAAGAGTACTACAAGTTTGTTTTCATCTTTCTGGTAGTTTTATCTTCTTTAATTGTGTGATTTTAGTGGATTTTTCAAATTAATTAAGTCTTTAACTAAGGCTAATGCAATTGGATTATTAATTTAATTCAACTTTAGAAGCTTGTAGGTAAATTGGCTCTATTAATTTTTTTAATTACCAAAGGTTAACCTATATTTAAAGGTAGTGTTGCTTGTAGGTAAATTGGCTCTATTAATTTTTTTAATTACCAAAGGTTAACCTATATTTAAAGGTAGTGTTGCAGTCTTGGTATATATAACCATTATTTGCATTCTTATGTTTCATAGCATTTACAATCAGCCATGATTAATGTGAACGATTCAAAAAGGTTTCACATCTAAATTGACCAACCTTTTAAGAATTTTGTTCTCTATAGGTTAATTACAAAATATGCTTAGAAACGAACATTTTATATTACCTTTGAATTGATTGTAACATAAGTAAGCAATTCATATCAATATTAGCCTTAAAAAAGGGAAATCATTTTCATATTCTCAAAAGAGATTTTTCCCTTAAGATGTGCAATAATTCTCCGGTGTGCAATTATTTAATTATGTTGTAGGTCGCATAATTTGATTCTAAGCTTGGCGCTTTGCTAAGAACTCTCCATGGATTCAATACAAGAAAATAAGTTTCCTTTCCATTTTTTGGTGATTTTATGTTGTTTGGGAATTTTTTATCGAAATGTGCTTATTTTTAAAAAAAATTAGTACATGGAGTCCTTTTGTTCAAAGCATGTAGAAGTTCTTAAGAGTGTGTAGGCTGAGATAACATTTAAGATGACTGTAGAGGTTGTTGAGAGAGGATTGTTTCTATAACATGGAGAGTGAAGTAATTTAATTTATTCCTAGAAAAGGGTATGTTGTTTCATCCATTAGTTGTAAGTTTGTGTTATATTTTTTCTGTATAAATATCTTTTCTTTCTCATTTGAAGTTAAATCCCTAGAAATTATTTAGTTTTTTGTATTTATTTTAAAGTTAATCTGAACTTGGATACCACAGTTATTTTTACACAATCAAAGTTAAATTTTTGAGAACTTTGGGATCTTTTTGGGCAAAAAGTAAGTTTGGTGTATTAAGGTTCAATTGGTATAAACTTTGTGATATTAAAGTGAAATAACTCTTTGTTTTATTTTAGTTCCTTCTATCAAGGCTTGAGAACAGTAATTATATCCTATTAGATTATTTTTAATGATATTAATGCTCTTTTTCTTGCAAGCAAATTAACTATTTTTGTCGATACTTTAAAAAATCATATTTTAAGTTATTTTATGAGGCGGAGGTATGTGCCGTTGGTTTTGGTTATTTGTTTATTTAATTATGAGGTACTTTTTTTTAGATTCAGAGTTATTTGTTTATTTTATTATGTTATGAGGTACATTTTTATAGACAAGTTCACTTTTTCTTTGTCATTTTATGAGGTACACTTTTTAGTTATTTGTTTATTTAATTATGAATATCAATAAATGATGATTTGAGTTTGTGTTTTTATTATTGTTTGCAAGATAAAGATTCGAAGTTTTGAACGTTGTTGTTGGCTTGAACGCTTTGATGTACAAGACTTAAATCTGCTGGGTGAAGAAATGCAAAGATGTACATTAAATGTTTGTAAAATTAAATTGCTGAAATATGACAATAAATGCAAGCTAACATGTTGCTTTTGGCTAAAATTTGACATAGTTGATGCACTCTAATTTGACATAGCTGATGCTAATTTGACAGATTTAAGTTCTTCCATGAAAATAGCTCATCCCATCTTAGGTTGTCATTTTTTTCTACTGCTGTTTTGGAATGTTATGGTTTTTTCTACAGATTGGTAGATTGCTCACTCTTTCATTAACAAAAGGAAAAAATGAATACAAAAGGCAAAGATAGAATTAAATATTTTTCTGCCTATACAAGTGTATTATTCTTTTCTTTCTATATAATTATATTTTTCTGTTTCAGATCTATTTGTTTCTTTGTTTATCTTTACTATTGGTAAGTGATGAACTCAATATAATCTTATGAGAATGTATTTTTCTTATATTATGTTTTGTTATTTTCTCCAATGGCAATGCATTTTACTTCAATATTTTTGTTCTTTCTTATGTTTATATAGAGTATGTGAAAGTTGTATTTTATTTAACTAATTGAGTACTTCGTTTATATAGAGTATGTGAAAGTTGTATTTTATTTAACTAATTGAGTACTTCTTATGTCGTATTCTTATGGTTTGATGATGTTCTTAAATTGCTAATTGAGTACTTCTTATGTCGTATTCTTATGGTTTGATGATGTTCTTAAATTGCAATCATATACAATTATCTTACACTGACTCTATTTGATTTAGGTATTACATTGTTTCTTATTTTCGTCAGGTGGATGTCATACACCCCTTATATGATAGGTATTATATTTTCTTTGTTTTTTTGACATTTTACTTTTATTTTACCAATTTCTTTGGAAAGTTATCAATGGTTTAAATATTGATATGACTCGCACAAAATGTTCAAATATTATTTTCCCATGTTTACATTTTTCCAAACCTTTCCTTTTTTAATTTTTTTTAAGTTTACCCATTTTTGGTAATTTTTTGACATTTTAGTTTAATTTTAAATTTTTTCTACCTTATAAATAATAAAATAACTCCCCCCCATATTTCTGAATACTGTTTTTACACATTTATATTTTTCAAACTATATATGATCTTAAACTGATTCAAGTTTTCCAAACTTTCTAATCTTCTAAACTATATATGCAATTTAGGTTGTATTATTTATGACTACTTATATATTATTACTGTTTTATTTTGCATTCTTTTGCTATATTAATTTTTGTATATTAAACAAATCCGTGCATCGCACGGGCCTGAAACTAGTTCTAATCAATCAATTTCAAGTAATCCATTAAATTGAACATGTCAACCGAGAGTTTAGTTTGGACGAGTTAGAACCATAAGGGCCTATTTGGCAACTCATTAAAAATGGGTCCAGTTCAAACTTGACCCAGTTTTAATCTATTTTGTGTTAGTAAAATCCGGGCCAAATGTGGCCTCGCCTTTTCTAGTTCATCCTTAGCCCTCAAAACCAGGCCAGAGTTGAACCACTCCCTACCCTAGATCGACTCTAGCCTTGTTGAGAATAATACAAGTTTGGCCTTGTTCTAGTCGTGTTGCTAAACAAAGCTAGTGTTTTTTGCAACACCATGTTGTTCTAACTCTTGGTATTTGAATGCTCTTGAATTTAAGTGGTGTGCATAGCACACTCGTTTCTTCCCCTTTTTTTAAGCAATAACCTTTCAGCGTTGCAACAACATTAAACCAAACAAAATATTTAGATTTTTTATGTTAGCTATAACAACATGGATTCCAGTTACATCAAACCAAACACATGTATATATACCGACAATCAAGTTTGATTTTGATTCCATATGACTGAAAAAGTCTAACTATTTTCAATCTATCAGTTTCAAACAATCCATTAAACTTGAAAAATGTCAACCTTTTACAGTACGTTTAGCCAAATGGCGTTTGTGAAAACTGACTCCTTTTGGGTAACCTTAAAATAGTTTGTCCATACGTTTGGTTCAATAGTGGGCAAGAATAGGATTATGAATCCCATATTTTTATGGATTCCTAGCTAATCCATAGAAAATTTTAAGACAATTTTATGTTGTCATGGAATCCTTTTTTTTTTATGTTTGTTTCATAACATGAAAAAAATAGAATCCAACTTTATAGAAACCCTCCAATTCCTATTATTTAGTTTGGTTTGGAATGAGAATAGGATTTTGTCTCATAATAATATAGGGTTTGTGAAGAAACAGAATCCGGAAAACAAAGAGAGAGAGAGAGAGAGAATAGTACAAACGCGTCAGCTTTCTGTCCCAAATCCGTCCAAATCATTAGGATTTGAATTTCTATAAAATCAGCATACTTTTTCAATTTTATAGATTCTGAAATCTATAAATTTTTGGGGAACCAAACTCAAGAATAGGATTCATAAAGAATTATTTATTTATAATTTTGTCATTGTCAGACCCAAATCATATTACTTTTCTATAAAAATGCTGAAACAAACAGCCCTTAGAGTAGTCTACTAAGTTGTCTTTGGCCATGTCCATACGTAACCTTAAAATAGTTTACCTTGTTAATAATTTCTTTTGTGGCTATGTCTTAATTTGGATTAAAGCATGTCCTTTTGGGTGCTCGAAAGGAACTCCCTCCGCTATGCTATTTCAAACGAGAAAAGAAGATAAAGGAAAAGAACTCATAGATGTTAAAGTATCAAATCAACATATTCAATATTCAACATAAATCGAAAATAATAAGTAATAATTTTCTAAAATTTTCAGATGGGAAAATAACCATGTGAGATGGGTGAAGAAAATGGCCAAAGGGGGAAAAAGCGGATAACCTTTCTACATGGAGCGGATTAATTAGTCTATTTTAGATGGATGGAGAAATAATTCCCTTATATTGATAAATAGAGAATAGTTACTCAAAGAAAATATTATCAATTAATTTAAGTTTACTCCAAGATTAACCAATTCAGCCTTTCTCAACCCTTCAGCCTTGCCAAATGCTAATTTTTTTCTACGAGCGACTCTCCATGAAAAATATATAGAAAGAAAGTAGAAACACTACACGTATCTCTCAACATGAATTAAATTTGATGGTTGCATTGATATGACATTCTAGTACACATATACAACACTCTGATTATGGCATTAACTTTGAAGTTTTTTGTGCCAATATGCATCATATCGATACTATATACTGATTGTAGTGATTAAGAATTCGTCACAGAGGCACATATCATAATCTCTTTTATCCTACATGGCTTTCTACTGTATCCAAGGGACAAGTAAGTAATTCTTAAAATTCTTCTAAAACTATGGTATGCCAAATGGATCCGACACAAATCTTCCCAATCTAAAATTAAGAAAAATTTTCCAATTGAGGAAACTATATAAACCAAAAAGCTAGGTACGGATTCGGATAAAGAAGGCTTGAGACCCGCCCACCCCGGATCCGACCTGCTTAAAGCGTGCTTGCCATTCCCATCCTCTCTTCTTCTCTCTTTCCATCGAGCAAACACCAAAGAGTGACAGCACTCGCCGGTACGTTAAAACCATCGATCACCGGTTTCTCCTTTTTCTTCTTTCCTGATGAATTTCATTTAATTTTATCTCATGAATTTCTTCAGCTCCTTCCTCTGTTTAAGATCTGTGATTGTTTGCCTTAACAGTCATTGTTTAATTTGATTGATTTTCTTCGATGTCAAGGTAATTATTTTTGTTTCCTTGTTGCGTAAAATGCAAGATCCCGAATTTTATTTGAATTTTTGTTTTGTTATCTTAACTTTCAGTTGCTTGTGGAGAGAGTATTGTTATTTTGAAAAGAAGAAGAAAGAAAAATCTTAAAAGCCAAGATCCCTTTTTGTAATGAGATGAAGACGAGAATTTGAGGGATATTTTGATGATTTATGATTTCAGACCCACGGCTGTTATAGATCCAAAAGAAGCAAGTTCTATAGCGCATATTTTACATCAAAGAATTTTGAAAGCTATATTTTTTGAGTATTTGCTTGCGAAGACGATCCTAAACCCTAAATCATGTCAGAAAATAGAAGCGTTGCCTATATATAATTCATGGTTTAATTTTACGAAAGATTGAGTACCTCTAGTGTTGGATTGCATAAAGAGGGACCTTAACAATGTTTATTTATGTCCGAATAGAGTCATGCATGATACATCTGTAGCAATATCTTATAGGATCATTATTTTTGTTACTTATATTTGATTTGACGATAGATGTCTGAAAACGGACAAAAATTACCCTTGTTGTGCATGAAGAGTTGTTCTTTTGTACCTAATGCATTAGTTAGCCGAAGCTTGGACTACCTATGCTTTTCATTTGGGTCAGATTAGTCATGTCAGTTGATACTATACATTTGAGGTTTTTCTGTAACAGTACAATAATTACATCTTACACGTGTGATGTTTTTCTTTTACACGTGAATTAAGGAAAAATATTTGAATTCAGTCTCATATCACTGATCTATCTTTTCATACCTCTGAGTTTTGTTCTCACATATTTTATTTTCAAGTTATGTGTTGTATGTTATCTAGCATGAATACTTCCACAATAAACCACATACATTAAACATCACACTTTTGGATACTCCAAGACCAACTGTCTTCCGGCTTTTCTAATGTATTCTCAGTTCTATAACACAATTTTTATTTGAGGACACTTGTGAGCCACTTTATTTTACAGATATACTATGTTTTCAAACACTTCTTATTTACTTTACATATTTGAAATACTTATTAACTTCCATTTATATATAAAAAATTATACTTCAAATGAAATATAAAAGGTGAGAATTTAGATCACATGCTTTCTCAATGTTGAAGAGAGAAAGCCTATTCCCTTCTGCAAGGTTTGTGAGAAATGTATTAAAATTTAAAACATATGTAATCATTGTATGTTACTAAACTTATGACATCGCTAGAAATATGTGTCTGAACCTTCTGAATAATTGTCATGTCATGTGTTTTCACCTTCAATCCTATTTTTAAAGCATTGTGATTGATGCCATGTCATTTTATGTGCCCATATCTACACTTCTCAGTTTGTGTGGTTCTCTAGACCCAAAGTTTTGAGTCTTTCATTATGAATATGGGGCTTGCACCTACAGCCACTTCATGTCGATTCCTATATTTTTTTTGTTAATTGACATTATTGAGCTATTGTAACTGACTAACTACTGTAGTGCTGTTAGTTTGGAATTTTGGAATGTTGGAACCAATTTTACATTTTGGAGTGTGCATGCAAGAGGTGGCTATTGGTCTATGATCTTTTTCAAGTAATAATTAATAAAGAACCATGTCTACCTTATACATAGATGTACTTTAAGGAAAATTAGATGAGACTAGGAAGATACGTGGCAGTGGATGGAGAAAGGAGAATTATGCTTTTTATAGTTATTAAATACCATCAATTAGAATCATAATCTTCAGTTAGAACTCACAAAATTGGCAATGAGAGTCCATCAGTGGAAAATATGTTGGGAGGGAGAGAATTAATTTCCGAGACGTGTGCATGGTTCTCGAATACCATCATCATTACCTCTAGAAATTTAGTTGTTTGATATTGTATCTGGCTGTGGTCGTGGGAGACAGGCAGATGATATTAACAGGTGTTTTGAAAGACTGTGGCTAACTACCATCAAAACTAAGGTAATAATTTACATTTGAAAACAAATATATTACTGTAAGGTTCTATGACATAGAATTAGATTTCTAAGAGGGGCATGTATGCATGTACTTACACGCTTCTTTTTTTTGACTTTGTATAGTTTCAAACAATGATAGGATTCTCTGTAAGCGGTTGCAGAAAATGCAACTTGATTAAGTATTGCATTTTTTTAATCCTGTTGGTGATTAGCTATAGAAAGTTCATGGCAGGATCAGATCTTTGATGTTGTTGGTAAACTGTAATAGAATGTCTATAACATACTTGTGGAGAGGATTTGCTACTGGACTAACCATGTATATAGGTGATGAAAGTGGTCATGTGTTTGTAAGTATGAACATGTGTTTTGGGATTTGCATATAAAGAAGTTTATGATGTCAAATAGTTGGCAAACTCAATCAGTGAGGAGGGAGGTCAGTCAAAAAGGCTTGGAACTAGGTTATGCTGGCAATTTTCATGTTACAAAATATGGCAACTTAATATCTTTTTGTCAGTATTTGATGGAGGGTTGATGAAAAAGATTGCTACTCATGTGGACTCTGGCCGGGTTTGCTTCCAGAGGAAAAGAGAGCAATTATTTGCAAGACTTTCAGATGGTAGGAGATATGTCCTTCCTAGCTCAGAATTACATTATGTCTGATGAAATTGAAGCCGGTTTTCTGTTTTCGTTTGTCTTTATGAGTAATGAATTATTTGTTATCTATTTGAGGATTAGATTTTATGGTGTATCTGGTTTGACTAGGATGTCGTTGTGTGGGTATAATGTGAAAAAGGTGGTCAGTTTGAATGATAGTTACATTTGAACAATTTTATGATGGAAAAACAGTTTTTGGCTGGATGCATACTTCATCTGAGAAGATTGAGCCTAGGTATATGCGACAAGAAAGAGAGAGAGAGAGGGGGGGGGGAGGACACAGTGATGGTTGCATTGTATTTGTTGGGTAGTCAGCATCGCATGAGACGGAGCATACACCCTGATAAGGAGGATACTGGAGAGAATGAAAATTGAGGGAAACCTGTCTGAACTGTAATAGTACCTTGAGTTACTGCAGATTGGAAATAGAATCTCCTTAATGATGATCTATTAACAATGTCCCAGGTTAAGGATGTATTGTAAAACGATGATGTGTAAGTTTCAAATTGGATTGTGAAGAAATGGTAAGGATCAAAATTGATCAAAAGCAAGGTATCATTTGGACAATAGACATCTTGGTAACATAGGTATCATAAGGAAGAAACTGATGTTTAACAAATTACAAAAGGGATGCAGATAAAGGGAATACCCGTAGGAAATTGAGTGCGGGTAAACCTTTCTTAATAATCATTTAATAAATAATGGGATCAATATAGCTAACTTTGTCGACAAGTCCATCTTTGCGTTATATAATTTGACCTTCAAAACGTACATGGATGTCGCACCTTTTCCTTTTCATCTTTTAACTTTTGTAAGCAGCAGCTTCCTCGTGTTTAGGGTCTGCACAGAGGTTTCACCAATATTTGCTATGTGCTGAACTCTAGTGGTCACCAAGGATTATGAATGAAACAGTTATTTCTGTATGAGTGCAGCTCAATCTACGCGGCCATTTATGAGTTATAAAGTGCCAGACACTTTCTTAACACTTTTGCTGTGTCATTTTCTCTAGATTGATGTGTCATATCATGTTGCATTCATGTTCTCATTCCAAGTTGATGTTCCTTAAGTTACTGATGTTTGAAAATTGTAGTTAATGTTTGTTCAGATGACCTTATCTCTGCAAGATCGATCTGGCAAGTTGATATATCAAAATATTTGAATCGGCACTACTTCATTTGCTTCTACTTGCTTTGTTCTTGAGTATGAGAGAGAAATGTGTAACTTGACATTACTTGATTTCGTTAGAATGGATAATGCTCTGATATGATTGAGCAACAAAGGCAGTAAGCAGCGGACAGAAATATGTGACTAGATGTTAATCGATTTGTTTAGAATGCATTTATATCTTAAAAAAGGGTATTGATGTTGGGCTTGCTTCTTTTGGTTGGTTTTCTTCTTCTTACAGTTGCAACTAGATTGATCAAATTGCTCATCCATTAAAAGTAGACCTGACTTACATTATCGACCACATTTATTAAAACTAGACCTGACTTTCTGCAAATTGCCCGGGACAGGCGTTCGTATTAGACAGGAAACATTGTATACCCAACTAAAAAGGAAACACAAGCATGGACGTAACTTCTCCTCATTTAAGCACCTGCCCAAAAAGTTACCTTTCTTTTTTCACTAAACACTGATTACTCTATGCAGGATTTGGAAATCTTCAGAACATCCATTGAGAACCATGGTTCTCGATTCTTTATCATCACCTCATAGGAGAAGCCCACCATCCTTTTCATTCTCAGTCAAGAAACCAACCTCAGGTCAGCGAGAATGGGGATCCTGTTCAGCTCTCTTTGAGCGCCACCGGTTTCTTCTAACAATGTTGATCCTACTAGTGGTTCTATGCACAGTTTATCTCTACTTTGCTGTTACGCTTGGAGGCAGAGAACAATGTTCAGGATTGTCAGGAGCTGAGAAAGAACTTTGTAAGGCTGAGCTTTCTGCACTACACAAGGGGAAACTGAGACTATTTTGACCCCAAAAGTTGCTTAAAGCATTGGATGGTTCAGTTGTAACTCATTATGATGATATTGTTTGATTTCTTGAACCATTTTGGGTGTGTACATGTGAAATTCAAATTGGCTGAACTTTTGTTATCAGAATTGAAACTATTTTTGGCTTGAGATGTGATATTCTTATTTTATTTCTATATTTTATTTATTTATTTATTTTAAGCGTGGTGGGAGCAGATGAATAAACTTTATGTCATGGCAAGCGTGTGCACGACTTCGGTCTATACTCATATTATAATAGGTTAGAAGCCAAACAAAAAGTTTACGAGCTGCTATACATACAATCCTGCATATTTACAAGGGTGCTTTATATAATCTGAAAATGGCAAAGATTAATGACAAAAAATTTGGGACATCGAGCAGAAGGACAAATTACACGTTGCAGTTAATATAGAATATCATAATTTTTATAAACAGGGAAGTTTGATTTTGAGATTAAGTTGGGAAGCATCCTTGCTGAATGAACCTAGAGGAAAATTTTTAAATTTCCATGGATAAGTAACATTACGCAATGTTCCTAGGGTAAATTTTAAATGTCTACATAAATTTCACCTGATGTCTCCAAATTCATCAAATTCTTCCATATACATGTCACAGAAGAAATACAATAATTTACAACGCTTATACAACAATAAACGCCATAAACTATGTACTTCGCTACCCAGGATTTATATAGCCTTTCTGAAGTTGCGAGCCAAGCTCAATCAAGAGTCCTCAGGTAACGCAGATGCAGTATCACCGAAGTAGGCAGTAATTCCTTTCGTCCTAGTTTTTACTTGATTCTCTTCCATCTGGAGTTCAACAAATGTTAGAGGTCATTATTCTCTGGTTCTGTTAGAAAAATGTGAAATGGCACAAATAAAATAAATAGAGATAGATGGCATGAATGAAAAGTATTGTTAAACCACTGGATTTAGTTTTAGGGCATGAGTGATTCTAGAAAAGAACACAACAAGATAGGGATGATAAAAAGTGTCTGCCTACACTGCTGACAGTGTGAACAATTTAACGCCATATTTAATGCTTTTGAAACAAGTCCATAATAGTTCCAGAACAAAACGTTAGGTAACGAAAATGATTGTGAACTACATTGTCAACTGACAAATGATCATAGATCAAGCAACAGCACAAGGTGTCTTACTTTTTATAATATGCCATGCCATGCCATATTTTTTTTCTCAGGCTCCTCCAGTGATCAATTTTGATAAGTATTTCTATAATCTTTTTCATCCCAGTTAAATTACTTAATACTTGTAGTCAGCGATAATGATGATGACCTACAGATGTTCATATAATATAATTCAATGAAATTTGATAATTTGCATCGGTGCTAATTCCCCGGTAATGTTAATTTGTGAAGGGGGAAAAAACAAAGCATGAGTTATTTGCTAATTGCGTCCATGCTAATTGACGCGTAATATGCAAGACAAAATCAAAATATGTAGGGCATGTGTGATAAATAGCGATAAGATTACTAAATAGGGTTAATAAAAGAAAACCCCCAAAAACTTTGGGGAGTTGCAATAAACTCCCACCAATAAGATTACTAAATAGGGTTAATAAAAGAAAAACCCCAAAAATTTGGGGAGTTGCAAAAAACTCCCACTAACTTTTTTTATTGCACTAAAGCCCCATGAACTTTTGGGGAGTTGCACATAACCCCCATGAACTTTTTTATTTCACTAAATTTCACATGAAAGTTTCTCATTTAACCTCCAAATTAGCACCATCAGTTCTAACATTTGATGTGACAATCATGTGCCAAAAAAAATTAAAATTAATTCCTTAGTCCAAAAGAAATATCTTTTTTCCTTATAATAGAATAGTATTTTTTTGCAACTAAGAAGAAAATTTTCATCTTTTTTTCGTCGTGTGCTTACCAGTGACACTTTAGAGTTAGATGGTGCTAATTTGGGGATTAAAGAAATTTTTGTATGAAATTTAGTGAAATAAAATATTTCATGGGGTTATGTGCAACTCCCCAAAAGTTCATAGGGCTTAGTGCAATAAAAAAAGTTGATGGGTGTATATTGCAACTCCCTAGAAGTTCATGGGGGTTTTCTATAATTAACCGTACTAAATATTTATACTAAACAGTAGTGAGTATATTACAAATGAAACATCAGATAACAACTCAATTGAATTTGCTAGTTGCATCAACATTAGCTCACCCATATGTATTAATAAGACCAAAACCAAAATGTGCGTAATTAGCTAATTGGATACATGTTACTCCACGTGTTACTTTGACCACACCAGTATGTGTGTTGCATTCACTCTAGTTTATCATATTGTACTCTCCCACCATAATTAAAATCTTTGGCATCTGTACCAGACACAGAAAGAACGCAATGATAAATCCAAAAATAAATTTATCCACAATAAGACATACCTTTAGATTCAGGGGCGGTGAAGACAACCAAGAAAGCTCTTCCACCTCGTTTAGGTCCATATTACGCGGCAGGAACATGATAATGTTAGGCGTTATAGACTGAGCAGCTTGAAAAATTGAATATCTGCATATAAAATGGTTTTACTTCTTTGTAATAATCTATAAGAAACTTCTCAGATTAATTAGGGAATTAATTAAATAAATTTAATGAACAAGTCATCATTTCAGTGTACTAAAAAACGAGATATTTTGTCTGATTGTAAGTACCATACTTGTTACTGGTTAAGAAATTTGAACAGTAGCTTCTATAGCAGAATCTGAAATATGAATAG
The DNA here is from genome assembly GCF_001876935.1 of Asparagus officinalis. Lineage (NCBI taxonomy): Eukaryota > Viridiplantae > Streptophyta > Magnoliopsida > Asparagales > Asparagaceae > Asparagus > Asparagus officinalis. The sequence goes on along the minus strand of NC_033798.1, from coordinate 105,979,476 downwards.
TGATTATCCAGACACTATATAATCATAAGCATGTTGAATAAATAAAAACAACTCTACGGCATATGCAATAGTTCTTGTATGTGTGGTAACTATTAATTCTCATATATGATGCAATGACCTGCTAAAACAAATGTATAAATTATAATTGCTTATGATAGCATGTGTTCAACATAAACATGTGATATGACACAAATTTCAAGAAGTCATGAGGAAATTGATCTATGTGAGTTCGTGTTCCACATGTGGTTCATGAACCATACTGAACATGAATTCACCAAGTTTGAGTTGGTTGCAGTGTTTGTATTGTATGTGAGGTTCGTGACGCGTGTGAAATTGGAATCAAGTTGGACACCACATTTGTGTGGTCCATGATGTATGTGAATTTTTGATTTGTAACTAGATGCAAATTTCTAGTGTATATGAGGTCCAAGATGTATGTGAATTAGCCAAGTTCGAGTAAGACGGTTCGTGATAGATGCAGATTTCCCGACTTTGACTTCAACAGAAGTTCTCGTTCAAGATAAATGTTGAGTTGAGATGAATGAGAATTTGTGTCACACAATAAGTACGTGATGAATGTGTGCCCAAGTTCTATATGATTCTGTGAACAGGGATTATCCATACACAATGATACCAAGTTTCATACGAACGAAAGTTTAGAAATTGGTTTTATCATATTGATTTTCAAGGCTTGGAGATTTGAACCGAACCATCTGGTGTAATAGTGTATGAAGTATGAACTGTTGATGGACTAAAGTTCTTCATTGGACATGAATTTGTTGAATCAGTGTGATATAGAAGTTGAGACGCACATGAGCTCGAGATGGACGTGAGTTCATAGCAAAGCAGAATAGAAGCTTAAAAGTTATTGTGATCCATATATTTGGAGTTTTGACTTATTTTAATTTAGCATATATTATGGTCGGTGAGTTCCAAAGTTGAATTTAGCTTAAGGGCATTCAGGTTTATAGCATTTGAAATTGTTTTTTTTTAATGTTTAAGGACATAATGCTCAGGTCCGTACAATTTGAAATTGATTCTAGTTTAAGGAGATTGTATCCCTGGCATTTGAATTTGATTTTTGAAATTAATTTTTGATCTCTATTGAAGTACAAAAGTGATTCAGACATATGTGCTTATGATAATTAACTAAGTCATTCAGCATCATACTTGAGACTAGGAAGATGCTCAATGGTGAAGGTTCATTTTGGTATAGATATACAAGAATAAAGAGTATACGAAATTGTCCAAACAATCACAGGATCAAACATACAAGAGAAAGTCAACTGGAAGTTGTATATGTCTGATTGATGGAGCAATAGAAAGATAATGTAAGAGATCTACACATGATTAAATTGATTTAGAAAAATTAAGGAGGTAGTATGGTGGATTCTGGGGGAAAACAAGTATTTAGAATGTATATTGATGTGATCAATATACATGTCTAATAGAATAATTATAATTTATGTTTTGGGAAGTAAATGAGTGGAACATTAAGGTTTTATCGCATAAGAATTGTTGTCATACTGCGAGCGAGACATCCCTCCAAAACTGAATTGAGTTTAGAATGAATGGATCATACTGCTGGAGCCAGGCTTCAGCTTTATAAAAATAAAATTTCATGTTGCTTATATAGGAAACAATATCGTGAGAATGGATAACTATGAAAACAGACAGAAGGAATGACAAAACTAGAATCTAACATGAAACTTGATGTTTGCAACTGGTATCAATCACTACTATCAATATGAGCAAGATATAGTTTTTCAAGAAGACATCAATATCACAAAGCAATAAGCATACCCATGTTTTGGTTTGAGCATGTCAAGAGTGAAGTTCAGAACTTTGCTATATGATGGACCTCCCCATGGTGGTGCAAGAAAGGCTATATCACCCTATAGAGCATGAAATTTTTTTAGCACAAATAATAATAATAATAATAATATATGGTTCTTTTGTCAGGCGCCTTAGCACTTGCCTAGCTCACATTCTTCTCTATGTTGATATAATCATTTATATTTCATTTTTAACTTTTAGAGCACTTGCCTATCCTAGTAATATACCTATATACCGATCTATATAACAAAAATAAATCCTTCATCCCAAAATCTTTGTGGTCTATTACTACTTATTATGTACTAAGTAGCTGTATTGCATTACTTTAAAAAAACATTGAAAATAAATGTGACCCAACTGCAAATAAACAATAAAAAAAGTAAATAAAAAATAACTACTTACCTTCAGCCGTGGTGCTAGCTGGAAAAAATCCCCAATTACAAAATCAATATAATCCTCCACTCCATAAATATTGGCATTATTAACCGCAAGCTCCACTCTTTTAGCATCAATTTCAATCGCAATCACATGACATCTACTAAAAAAATAGAAAAAATTTTGACCTTATTCCTCAACTTGTAATTGGGGAAACAAACAGAGGGATGTGGTGCGATACCTCGAGGCGAACTGTATGGCGTTGCCTCCGACGCCGGAGAAGCAGTCGATGACGAGGGAGTTATCGGCGGCAAGGGACGCGTGGCGTGCTGCGATTGGCTCTGGGGTGACGGAGAACCAGCCCTCTTCGTCCAATTGGACGCCGGCGTCGTACTTGGAGAAGAGAGTGTGGCGCTGGAGATAGTATTTGGCGATGCGAGGGCTGACGATGGCAGGACTGGTTAGGGTTTTTCTAGGTTTTTGGGGTTTCGAGCGCTTTTTCCTTCTGCGTTTCATTTCAAGCCTTGAGAGGGGGAAGAGAGAGTGTTATAAATTGTATGGCCTGTTTGATGGAGGGTAGAGAGGGGCGAGGGAAGGGAAATTTTATTTTAATCTGGTTTGGGCGTTTCATATTGGAGGGTAAAAGAGAGGAATAGAAAGAAAATTTGACCCAAATTCTTACATTCGGAATGAGAATTTTTCCCCTTCCTTCCCCTTCTTTCCCTTCCCTAAGTAAACTCCCAAACACACCAGTAATGTATAATGACTTATTGACGTGGCTATGATAATGTAAGGCTACCTAGCAATCAAATACTTCGCTTCACATCTTTATGCTAAAGTACATTACTCCTCTATACTCATACAGGAGGATTAAAGATTCACTATTCATACTACAGTGAATTATTGTAGTATAACTACTATAGTGATATCACTGTAGCACAAAAACAGATTGTTGTAGCATTTTAAAAAGTCTTGTAGCATTTACAAAAAAATAATGTATCATTTAAAAAAGAATTATTGTAACAAAAATAATAAAAAAGGGGACCATGGTTTAGTATTTCAGAAGAATGAGAAGATTGGGTAGGATTGTATTGGCTATGTAGATTCTGATTATGCGGAGGATCTTGACAAGCATCCGTCTACTTCAGGATATGTATTTACATTGGTAGGAGCACCGGTGTGTTGGAGATGTGCACTTCAGTCTACAGTGGCTCTTTATACTACGGAGGCAGAGTATATGACGGTGACTGAAGCTGTGAAGAAGGCTTTGCGGTTGCACGGATTGTTGGATAACTTGAGGATTGCACAATAGACCATTTGGGTGTATTGTGATAGTATGTCATCTATCTATTTGGCAAAGAACCAGGTTTATCATGCACGCACGAATCACATTAATGTCAAATTTCACTTTGTTCGAGATATCTTGGATGGTGGAGATGTCATATTAGAGAAGATCCACACAAAGGATAATCTTGTGTATATGTTAACCAAAATTGTCCCGGGTGTGAAGTTTGGTCGTTGTTTGGAGCTATTGAATATTCTTCGATGTTGAGGACCTTTGGAGGCCATTTGGGTGAACTATGTGAGGCTTGATTCCTTGGGCAAGAGGATATATAAGCAGTCATTTTTGATTCAGTCGGTTGGAGTAGTTGACATTGATGTGGGGAGATTGTTTGAGCTCTTGTTCGGGTTCCCGACTTGTTGTGTATTGAGTTCGTTGTCGTGGAGTTTACTCCGCTTCGTACTGGACTCAACAAGTAGGACATTTGTTTATCTTTTGGTGTCAGCTCAGTTTTGAGAAAACTTCACCGAGGTAAAAAAATATAGAAATGACGAAAACGATGAAGAAGAATAGGAAAAACGAAACAGGCAGACTTTTGGATGCAGTCCCGTCGACCGCGGGCTTAGGCCGGTCGACCGAAAACGTGCACACTACATGATGTTATTTTGGCTTTTTGTCCGGTCGACCGCGATGCTAGGTCGGTGACTGCGAACCCTGTTCGGTCGAGCGCTAGGCTAAGTTCGGTCAACCAAAACCCTATAATCGTTAAGCTGGGTTTTCAGCCTTCTGGTCGGTCGATCAGACTATATGTGCGGTCGACCGGATCGCGTTTTTGGGTCTGAATCCAGTTTCCTGATTGGTTTGGGTTTGTCGTTCATATAAATAGAAACATTGTTGTTTCTAGGGTTAATTGAAGGATGACTTTGAGCAGCTTTTTGAGAGAGATTTGTGCATCATTTGAGGGAGAATTTGTGAGAGATTTTGAGAGTTTTGTTTGAGGGTTTTTGGTGAGATTGTAAACCATATTTGTATTCTCTTTATCTCTAATAGTAAAAACTCCCTCCTCCTCGCCCTGTGGACGTAGGCAATTTGCCGAACCATCTAAAATTCGTTTGTCATGTTGTGGTTTGTGTTTGTTCGTTTGGTTGTGATCTATCTCGTTCTTGTTCGTGCTCTTTCGTGTGATTTTCGAGTTTCGCTGCGCACAACAACATCCTTGTATAGATGTAGATGCATCACACTTTGTCTTTTAAAAATAACGACACTATTCTAATAAACTTATAGTACCTGTTTTGCTAGCAAAAAAGAAAAGAGAAAAATAAATATAAGAACATTATTTTCAGACTAATTCTTGTTTTTCCATTATACTAGTATAGTGTACGTGCTTTGCATGAGAGCATAGCTTTTTTTTGTTTTACATTTTTCAAAACTTTTTTGTTGGTTGTAAAATAATAAAATGTTTTGTATAACAGTATAAAATTTGAACACTTATAATTTTGTTTAAATGAATAAATTGTACGATAAAACTATGTATAAAGAATTGTATGATTAATTATTATAGTTTAGATAATTTTTATAATTTATTCATAATTTATTAAAATAATTTTAATACAAATAATTTCTTCTCTTTTAAATATAATAATATTATACATATCATAATTATAATACTATTAGTAACTATAATTTAATTTCATAATTAGTTTATTACACTATTAGTAAATAATTTACTAAATTGTATAATTATTAAATGAGTGTAATTTATTAATTTAAAAAATACTATTAAAAACATTATACTATTAATACAATTACAATTACAATAAATACAAATTATTTTTCATACCACTATTATACTTTTAAAAGACTAATAAGATGAAAGGTAACGGGTAGTTCTCCATAGGAGATGAATCCCAGAAGCATAAGGCATAAGCCTAATGAATTTTTAGTAATTTTTATTTTTTTAGAATTCTAAATATTATGTGAAGATAAATTATGGATAAATTTTAAATTTTCTATTAAATAACATAATTAAATAATAAAATAACAGTGTGACCAAAGGTTTTGAAAAAGTGAGGAAATGCATTATTAATAAGATATTACATATAATTAGTGAATAATTAATTATAATTAATAACATGTTTGAGAATTATCAAACTTAAAAAGAACAAAAATAAAATTAAAAATTTTAACAAGGCAATCATCTTTTATATGTAGTATTGATAGACCTGTCCATCCGGACCGGCCCGACCAGAAAATTCGGGCCCGGGTTGGGCAAAACCGAAGCCCGGACCCGGGTACCCTGGGCCGAGTCCGGGCCGGGTTCCGGGCCGGCCCGGTTTATTTCATTTTTTAAAAAATTTTTTGATCAAATTTTTTAAATTTTATTTAAATTTTAAATTATAAAAAAGACAAAAAAAATTAATAAAAAATAATTTTATTAATCACTTAAAATGACATAAATTACAAATAAAAAATTATAAAAATAAATTCTTTATTAATAATTAATAAATTATTTATAAATTACAAGTATAAATTTATTTTGGAATTCATCGCATCACAATAGACAAGTACATCCCAACTAGATTTTTTTTAATTTCTTTTCTTTTTGATAAAAATTGCTAAAAATTAGTTTAATATTATTATATTTTATATAATTATGTATTAGTATATACTTACAAATTATTATGTAACTATATATTATATATACATACATTATATGTAAATATATTGTATATATTTATAAGTTATACCTTGAGAGAGAGAGAATCGCATAAGTAGCTGTTGCCCGTTGGGCCAATGGGAAAGAAGTAGCCGTTGTAATATACTATACTTATATATACTTATATACTAAGAGAGAGAGCCAATGGGAAAGAAGTAGCCGTTGTAATATACTATACTTATATATACTTATATACTAAGAGAGAGAGAGTACACACACACACATATTCTACATATATAAGAGAGAGTATACTTATATAAGAGGGAGTATACATATATAAGAGAGAGTATACTTATATATACATATATACTAAGAGAGAGAGTATATTAGTATATATATACACACACATATATTATACATATATAAGAGAGTGTATACTTATATAAGAGAGAGTATACATATATAAGAGGGAGTATATATACATATATACTAAGAGAGAGAGAGAGTATATACATACATACATACATACATTATACATATATAAGAGAGAGTATTCTTATATATACTTATATAAGAGAAAGTATACTCATATATACTTATACATATATATATATACTTATATAAGAGAGAGTATACTTATATATACTTATATACTAAGAGAGAGTATATATACACATGCATATGACATATTATACACATATAGAAATATATTATATATACATATATTATACATATATAAAAATATATTATATATACATATATTATACATATTATATATATATTTATATATACATATATTATACATATATAGTACATATAAAAAAATTAAAAAAATCCATTTTAGGCCGGGCCGGGCACCAAAGAGCCGGTCCGAGCCCAACCCGAAGCCCGAACTTGGCCCGGGTTTCCGGGCCGAGGCCGGGCTGGACCGGACCGGGCCTCGGCCCGGCCGGGCATAAAAATATATTATATATACATATATTATACATATTATATATATATTTATATATACATATATTATACATATATAGTACATATAAAAAAATTAAAAAAATCCATTTTAGGCCGGGCCGGGCACCAAAGAGCCGGTCCGAGCCCAACCCGAAGCCCGAACTTGGCCCGGGTTTCCGGGCCGAGGCCGGGCTGGACCGGACCGGGCCTCGGCCCGGCCGGGCCTAGATGTTAGCATATAAAGAGACTTTCACAATGATATTTCTGCCTTGTCACATTCTTGTCCGCCAGTCATAATTTTTCTTAAAAAACATATTAATTTTTAATATCTAGGCCCATCTATTAATATTGCCTAAATCGTCACCTTTTCTTCCGGATAAGGAAAAGTAATAAGATATTACCTATCGCTCAGTCCTTTTGTTATAAGCCACCGTGATAATAATTGTAACAATAATGTTTCAAGGTCATAATATAAATATTCACTTTTAAATACTGACCCATGTACATAAATACTTGTGACGTACAAAATATTACCCAACTTCTTGAGCTCCAAATTATCTGGTTACTCATTGGTTAAGTACAAATTAAGCCAATACCCCAACCCGCCCAAATGGCTTTATTAACCCATCCCATGGGTTGATCGTTTTCATAAGATCTCTTTTTATGTCATTTTCGTAACCTAAATTCATAATACCAGGTATTCATATTTGTGTCCCCTTATTAAAATCTTTGAATCTGAATTTGAATGATTTTTTCTTGAAAGTTCTTCTAATTCAACTTTGAAGATTTTCAAACATTTACCGATATCTTTTGAATGCTTCTAAAATAAAAAAAGTAGAACTTAAACCGATATTGAATCTATTTAATTGGGAAGATATTTTTATTTTTCTACATAATTTCATTTTAAATAGAACTAAACTTTAAAATAAAAAGTCATTTCCTTATTATAATGTGAAACTTTGCATTTTGAATATTTCTTTAACACCCAATTTGGTACTTTTTTGATCTTTCAACATTAGTATAGAACTTAAATCGATAGTAATTCTGATATAGCAGAAGCTTAATCAAAAGAAATAAATACTCGTTCTTGTACGAGCAGAACGACACAAAACCCTAGAAACTCCTAGGAATCAAAAACTTTTGAAATGATAATAACCAATCTAAAGAGTTCACAAATTCGTTTCCCTTATATAAGGTATAAAACAAAGCAAATATACTATAATACATTTCCTAAAGCAATTAGGCTTTCTAAAAATAAAAAAACTAAATTGGATCAAAACTCTTAAACGTGTAGTTTGAGCCTGAAGACAATTACCTATCACCCAAAATCTTGATTGGAACGGTTAAGTTGTTCAACTTGTAGAGCACTTTCCAAGCTTTCCAAAACATACCATAATAGCGATTATAAGGAGGGAATAAAAAATTATTGTCTATTGAAGTTGTACATCGAAATTTGGCAAAAAGTCATCCTCTTATATTGTCTATTGAAGTTGTACATCTGATTTCTCCTAAAAAGCATCAACAATTGCCTCCGCATCAAATTCGTCAACATTCACCCAAAGGTTAGGACTTGTAATCAAATTTCATACGGATAGATTATTGTTATAGTCTAGAAAATTAACAAGTTCTAATCTCCCTAGAGAAACATATATGTGTTTCATCCCTCGCCTAAATTACATGAATTGAGACTAAGACAACTCAAAATTACTCCCACGACCGACCCTATGGGCCGACAATTTGCGTAGCCCGGTCAAAAGACGGTACTTGTCAGGCACCCCACTCGGCTGATCCTATGGGCCGATAACTTGCGTAGCCGAGTCAAAAGGCGGTGCTACTCAGCCCCGGATCAAACAAATAGAGAAGCGGCAGTTACATCGAACCCCTCGCTAGTTGACTCCTCTCATATTAACTGCTCTGATAAAATCATCATTACTCTAGCCTACATAGTCTTTATGACTTATCAGATCTAGTCAGCTCCAAAGCACCTGCTGTCATTCCCTCATTAAATTACCAGATGACTCACTTTCTTCCATGGTCGACACTTGAAGGGTACCTGTCGACTCAACAGCCTATCTGGACTCGACCGAAGTTACCTTCATACCCCTCTGATCTGCTATAAAAGAGAGCTACACTACACGGGGTAACTATTTCTACGTTTTGGCAACTTAGAATAACTACTTACGCACTTTGTCCTTGATTTTCATCCTCAAGATCAAAATACTGACTTGATCGTCAGAGGAACAACCGTAGAACACAACCCCGCCCTCTCACGAGTTTTTCATATGCATGGAAGAACAACAGGCTCTAGAATCAGTCATCTGAAGAAGTTTGATGACCCTAAACACTCTCATGACTATAACATAGACCCTCTATTTGATAATTAACATCAATAATTATGAAAAAATAAATTTATAAGGTTACATTGCAAAACCTAAACAAATAGTTAGTAATTAATGACTCACAAATAGGGATGGAAGCGAACCAAATATTTAATAAACAATTCAGTTAATATTCGTCTAGATATTCGGTCATATTCGATCTGATAGTTCATTTAATACTTAATGAATATTTTTCAGTATTCGGCTTATAAACAAATAAAATTAAATGTATATTCGATTCGAGTGATTATTAACTATTCGATAACTTTTTATATGTTAATCCTATTAATTAAACTCGTTGCAAATATTACCCATCAAAAATTTTATTGCAACTTCTACCCCCGTATATAAACAGACATAGAGGGACCTAGGGTTTTCACCGTCACTTTCACTGAGTTTTCAACTTTCCGCCTCCAACCAAATATCTATTCTAGGGTTTCCTCCCTCCCCGCGACGACGCCCTTTCTCCTTCTCCGCGACGACTCTCTCTTCCCTCTCCGAGGACCTGCGCTCCTCTCTCTCCGACGCCCTCCTCACTCCCTGCCGACGCTGTCCTCCCTCGC
>NC_033798.1:105955378-105969419 GCF_001876935.1 Asparagus officinalis | reverse complement strand
CTCCTCGCGATTGGCTACTTTTTCTCACTGGAAAGGTAAAAAAAACCTTTTGTTTACTGATTATATTTATTTTTTTATGATTTTTGAATTATTAGCAAATACATATCGAATATCTGACGAATAATTCGAAATCAAAGTTGCAGAATAATGTTAATCGAATATTCACGAATTTTTTCCGAACATCAATATAAATAAACGAAGCGAATTCGAATTTGTATTACTATTCGAATACGAACACGAATAGCACCATATAAACCGAACTCGAATTTGAACTTGCACTATTCCTTCAAATTCGATTTGATTCCACCCTTACTCACAAATACAACTAGTAATTATTATTTTTGGTGATAGGTACAACTAGTAAGTTCTATTTGCTTATGAACCAAATAAAAAGTTATTTATTTATTACTAAATGTATTGCTCAATCAAATATAACTGAACAATTAGACCAACAATTAATGAGTATTTCTTAATTTATTTAAGGAAAATGATTTAAGGACCTAAAATATGGGATCAAGGGAGGGGACAAGTGATGTGTCCCCTCCCTATTGCATAATGAGTTGGTCAACTCATTATGCAATAGGGAGGGGACACATCACCTGTCCCTTCCCTTGGTCCCATATTTTGGGTCCCCGTAGCAGCACTCTTTATTTAATTCATTTCCTCCCCAATCCTAAGTATATTCCACAACAATGAAAAAAAGTCTTTGGCGGTATCAAAGTGGTGATATGGAAATCCTTTGAGGTACCAAAAATTAAAATGGGTCTTTTTCTTTAAAAGTTAATGCAACCTAGTCCTAAAATATTTATCAAAATAAACCTAGTTTCTATCATGAAACTAAAGTCGGTTTCGATAAATGTTTTGGGAACTAGGCCAATTTTAAAAAAAAATTCGTAAACTATCGAATTGAGAATTTCGAGGAATTTAACACACAATTTAAGTTTACGGGATTGTTTCTAAAAATGTCTATTTCAAAAATTTGTCCGAAAGGAAGCACGCCACGCCTCCGTTATCTGCCTTTTGGTGCTTACATCTCAACCGTCTAATATAATCCAACGGTTCCTATCTCCTACAGAGACGTCTACACTTTTCTCTCCAGCCCCAAACCCTCGTATAAATTTCAACCCTGAGCTTTTTAACGTCGAGAGAAATCAACAAAAATCGAGAGAGAAAAAGATAGAGATGGCTACGGAGAACGAGCGCCATGATATACCTGAGAACGCCAACGAGCGTATGCTTCTCACCTGAAAATTTTCATTTTTTAGTTATAATTTTAGTAGAAGATTGCTAACTCCTTTTCTTTTATTTTGGGTGGTAATCTAGATTGTCCGGGGCCAGAATCGGAGTCAGCGGGCAAATCCGATGCATGTGAAGGATGCCCAAATCAACAAATTTGTTCTTCTGCTCCTAAAGGCCCTGATCCTGGTACTCATTTACTTATTTATTTGCAAAGTTCTCATTTTTTTAATTAATTGTGCTGATAACCGCTGATGATGGATCCATCAGTTCATTATGAACTGGGATATAGCAGCTCAGCTGTGTATCTTTGTTGGGTTTTTGCTAGAATTCTTTAATCAGTAATCAAATAGTAGGTGATGGTAATTAGATTCTTTTTGTAGTTGTCAAATAAGTTGTTGAAATTAAGTTGAAGATAATTTGATCACTTGTTATGTGTATCAAGCGAGTATCAAGCGTCCATTTCTGAACCGTCCAGTTTTTGCAAGTGGAAGGTTGAAGGATTTAGGCAGAATGGGTCTTATCGTTTTTCTTTCTCCAACGAGTCTGCAAAATTTATGGTATCAATCAATACATGGGTCTAATTTAGTTAAAGAGAATGAGACTTTTCCTTTTAAGGAAGGTGATTACTGTGCAGCTATGTTTGGCCTGCCTCTCCAGAGGCTGCTTTTCCAATCATATACAATGATAATATGCTCAAGGATGGAGATGAATATATTGGAGTGGCAGAAGAATTGGTGTGAATACGATGATTGGTTTCTTATATTGAGGTTTGGTTTAGTATAAAAATGAAAAAAGTAATTGGTGGAGGTTCACATATAGATTTAGTTGATGGGATTATCAACTTGACGGATTTGAGAGAACTGATTAGTAAATTTAATTAGAATTTACGACTAGTGAGCGGGGATTACAAAATCAAGTTGCAGTGAAAAAAGGTCAGAATCAATCCTGATATTGTTAGATGATGAAACCTACAAGCTGTGAAGATAATTTAACAATAAAAGAGTTGGGCTATGAAGCACGGACACACATAACATAAAGACGTGTCGTGTCGTGTCCGTGTCGGACACACGTGTCGAACATACGTATCCTATGTATTTTTTAGGATTTGTCTCGTGTCGGCGTGTCGGATGGCCGTGTCGGATCCGTGTCCGTGCTACATAGGAGTTGGGCAGTGCAGAAAGTCAGGAAGTTCTGTAAGTGAAAGAATTTCATTTAAAAACAAATTATAGAATAACCAATTATGAATGTGCTCGTTTTGCAATTTGCAATGCATTGATTTTTAGTAAATCATTACTTTTAAGTTTTAACTGACCCTAGAAAGGTTATTGTATCTGGAGTTTCTAATGTACGTGCTTGTATAGAAATGCATTCCATCTCCTGATCTGAGTTCTACTTCAGCGCTGCAATCAAGCGTAAGACTCGTCAATGTATTAATATTACTAACCAAAGTAAATGCAGTCAATAAATAATGAAATCAATAAGAGTCATGTTTGTCTGCAAGCAGTTCAATATAGGACCTTTTTCTTCTTGTATTGCACTTGCAGATTTTCCAGACTAGGCTATTGCTGATTCTTTATCCAGTACACATCGACATTTCCTACTCTGCATCTCTTCTTTATAGACCTGTATAACTCTCCTATTACTAGACACCATAGTTTTTCTGTTCTAAGTCTATAGATGATGCTTGCTTCAGATGCCACCACTTGTACGTCTCCACCAGTAAATGCACTTAAAAAGGATTTAGCTTCTGTAAGGACTGATTCATATGATTTGAGAATGCCTTCTGTTTTGTATTATATTCTTACGTGTGTTCTTCGACAAGTAGTCAGCTTCAGTCTTTGTGCAGTACTCTTTGATTTTGGTTTCCACTGTGTACCCATCTACATTTGATAATAACTTGAATCCATTCAGAGAGGCAAAACTACCAAAACATATTGTTACATCTGTAGATGGGTGGTTGATTTCTATTACATTGCTAGTTCATGATATTAAGTGAGAGAATCATCACCAATTGGTTTAGGAATATCCAAGTGTGCATCACATTACTAATATGTGCATGAATCAATGACACTTTGGACAAGGAGCTGCTACAGAAACAGAATAATATAAACTCCAATTTCTTCATAATATTGACATTAGCCCATCATCATATTGATGTCAACAGAAGGGTGTCTTTATTGACCTTTCCACCACTCTCTTGGATCTATTTTCAGTTTTTTAAGGTTGACCAATGATAGCAGAAAAAGTATAGTGGGTTATAAGTCAAACAAGTTGTACGAGTATCTGTTGCAACATGCAGAATCTGTGATAAGTTTGATTGACTAGTCAAGCTTGACTGAGTTTGCTTGAGTCAGGGAGAGGTTGTTTGTATCACTGTTCTTTAGTTTAATTGACCAAGTTGAAATGCTGAAATACATGCTTTACTTCAGGAGTTCAAATTTTCATACATTCTGAAGAATCTGAACTAGTCGGAAGTTGTATTATATACTCTTGCAGCTTGATTCCTTCTCATATATTGAAAATAGCAGGGAGCTAACACTATTATTACGGGAAAGGCTTTAAGTGATGGGAAAAATCAACTTTTCAGATTTTCGCAAAATTGAAAAAGTGTTTACCCCTTGATTCATGATTAAGAACACATTGGAATCGTTTGAAATTTGGTTTCTTGGTGCATGTATATTACATCCATTCAGTGTACAAATTTGCAATTTTGAATTCCAAATTGTGAAGCTGGTTTTGTAGTATAATCTCCAATACTATTGATAGCAGTCCAGTTTAACTCATGAATCCCCATCTCCCATTTTCTGTTAGTTTCTTGTTTTTCTTTTCCCTTGTTCTTTATAGGCAGGTGAGTATGAGCATCAGTCATATATATTGATTAGCTAAAAGAAAAAAAAATTCAGTCATACTTATTTACACAAATCATCAGCATATTGCAAAAAGATGCAACATGCAACACTGTACGATATCAATAAACAATCTGATCTTTCTGTGTAGATTTGGTTGCTATAGCGGAAAGAATGGCTACTGTCAAACACAAGATCGCCATTCTATCTGGCAAGGGAGGAGTAGGAAAGAGCACTTTCTCCGCTCAGCTCTCCTTCGCCTTATCTTCCATGAATTACCAAGTCGGCCTCCTTGACATTGATCTTTGTGGGCCCAGCATCCCCAAGATGCTCGGCCTTGAAGGCCAAGACATCCACCAGAGCAACCTCGGGTGGTCTCCCATTTACCTCGACTCCAACCTCGGCGTCATGTCCATCGGCTTTATGCTCCCCAACCCTGATGATGCTGTCATCTGGCGGGGCCCTCGCAAGAATGCATTAATCAAACAGTTCCTGAAGGACGTCGACTGGGGAGAGACTGACTACCTTGTAATCGACACTCCCCCAGGGACATCCGATGAGCATATTTCAGCTGTTCAATATCTTCAATCCACTGGAATTGACGGTGCGATCATTGTCACAACTCCACAACAAGTCTCCTTAATCGATGTACGAAAGGAGATAAGTTTCTGTAAGACAGTTGGGTTAAAGGTATTGGGCGTGGTAGAAAACATGAGTGGGCTGAGGCAGTCTCTTTCGGATTTAAGGTTTGAAAAAGTCAGCGATGATGGAAAACCTAGTGATATTACTGAATGGGCATTGAGCTATATAAAGGAAAAAGCGCCAGAGCTTCTCTCTGTGGTTGCGTGCAGTGAAGTTTTCGATAGTAGTAAGGGTGGAGCAGAGAAGATGTGTGAAGAGATGGGGGTGCCATTTTTGGGGAAAGTGCCGATGGACCCGGAGCTTTGTAAGGCCGCCGATGAGGGGAGATCTTGCTTTTTGGAGAAGGGTTTTGCTGGCAGTGCTGCGCCGGCTCTGAAGAGAATCATCGAGAAGATTGTAGTTGAGTAAGAAAGAGATTCTGGAATATGTGCATATTTGGATGTTTGATTGATGCATGGTGTGATTTATCTTGCAGTTCTGATTTGAGTTTTTGTTTAGCATTCAGTTATTGCATGATGTACCATGGTTTTTTTAGCATTCAGCAACTGTACGATGTACTTTGGATATTACTTTGAGAAAGATTACACACACAGGATCATCAGTGTTATTGTTTTTTTTTGCCGCTAGACCTCTACATCTGGATTTGGATGATGTTTGTGGGGAATATTTGATGCATGATGCGCATTTTCTTTTATTTTCCACTGGTTTTTGTTCGACATTTGCTCCTTGTATTATGCATTTAGGTTTATTGCTTGAATTGTACACACAGGTTTTCTTTAGGTGTGACGTTTAGTATCTGTTTTTCGTTACTGATGAAGGATAGAGTAAGAGAATCAAAATTTTTGTGGTTTGAGCTGTAAACCGTGGAAATATATAGTCCATGGTGCAGAAAATTTAAATAAAATCATAGGTAGAACCTGCAAGGGGAAAGATCCAATGTACTTCTTGTACGCATTCCCTTGTTCTGGAGGAAGGAAAAAAAAAAAAAAAGCCAGAAATACTCCAAGTCACGACAGACATTTTCAAAATTAAAAAAAGGGGTTAATCTTAGAAATCAATCCTGAACTTTGGGGTTTTACGGATCGCCCTCTTAGCAGGCCCTCCTCCGCCCACAAAGGAGCAACGTCAAGTCCAAGCATACGAGGGGCTAGGTTTTGGATAATTGCCTGTAGGTATATGAAGTAAGAAACTTCCTAATCAATTTAGACCATCTGAAAGATTAGAAAAGACTGTAAAATGTTGGATTAATTGCGAATAGACACCTAATAGTATCACCAAATTGAAAAAAGCCCCTGCGAAGTTCTATTCGTGCGAATAGGCTCTCTATAGTACTGGCTCCAAGTGCGAAAACAACCCGTCGGTAAACTTTTTCTACCCTTAAAAAGGCAATTGAAGATCTACCCTCACGAATAGAACTATGGGGTGTTTATTCGTCTCCTCAAGATTTTTTTAGTGATTTTAAGAGTGAAAAATATCACTTAGGGGATCTATTCACTCTAAGAAGTAAGGGGGTCCGTTTTCAATTGGGTCATAAAGGGGGTCTAGTCGCAATTAATCTAAAATGTTTTACATATTGTATTTGACTTTAGTTATGTTCTTCGCCAAAACCAATTAAAAAGAACAGGAAAATAAAAATAGAAATAAAGCTACAAATCAGTATTATTCAATTAGCTAGATTCCAAAGAGATCAGGTTTCACAGCATACAGGCTTTCTTTTTTTGGAGGGGAGCATTGGCGGACATAAACTTCTTATAATAGTCGAAGGAAAAGGAATTAAATTATGGGCAAGATGCTTTTTGCTCCCACCGCAGATGGAAAATTTTGTCGGTTGGTCTGCAGGGGAGACATATGTCCACTTCTATCTGTTGGTCAGGGGTTGTTTGGTATTTACCACCAATTCTGATTGATCTTACAGTAATTTGGATCCATTACACAAAGAACATTTTGTCATTTTGATGAGTAGCCATCGTATATACACAATTCATTCTTCCTTTCTTATGAGAACTTCTTCTTTTTATATTTTTAAAAGCAAACTTCTCAAGTTTCCTACAAATAATCTATGCAAACAACTACTTTCAAGGGGTCCCAAAAAAAAAGAAGAAGAAGAAAGAAAAAGAAAAAGAAGAAAAAGAAGAACAAGAAGAGCATCATATGTTAGGGGCTGTTTGTTTCCTTTTTTTTGAGAGGAAAAGGTGAAGAAAGCCTGCCAAAAGTGTAGCTTTTGGCAGGCTTTCCACCCAAATCGCCTCTAAAAGAGGCGATTTGGGTGGAAAGCCTGTCAAAAGCTGCACTTTTGGCAGGCTTTTGGCAGGCTTTCTCTACCTTTCCCTCTCAAAAAAAGGAAACAAACAGCCCCTTATTGGTCCATGTAAGAGACCGTAGGCCTTCGATCTATAATAGTTGACGATTTTTAGTTACCTTGTAGGACTTCAAATTCTTTACATGCTTGATTGTACGGACAATTCTAAAAATGTGTTATCTGCACCGATAACATCTTATTTTTCTATGAATCCAACAAAACATTACATAATCTATGCAAACAAATCGCTCATGAAAGTATATAGAAACAAGGAATATCGTTAGATCCGGATCCTCTCCAATTAATTGGTAATTGGAGAGGATTCAATTCTCTCAATACTAACTGTTCACATTACTTTCAATGGATGAAATTAAAGTCATGTGAGGTTTCCATTGCTATCTTGAAAACCACTTTGGTCTTAAAAATCACTAGCATGAAAATAGTATAGTCAAAACCACTAGTGGGAATCTTACGTGACATGATGTCATTCATTGGAATTGAGGTGGGCGGTTAGGATTGGGAGAATTTGACACAATCCAATTACCACCTAATCGGAGAGGATATGATTCCAATATTATTCGTTCATATAAGAGATTATGATTAATTCAGTGGGAAAATGATATAGATGATTTCTAGCCACTTGTCAAGGTAACCTCATATCAAGCTGATTTGTGTCGATGACTCAACTTGTGGAGATATGTTAGACATATGACTTATAACCTTATTCTTTACTAGAACTTTGAAAATTTGGCATTCTCACGAGGGTTTTCCTCCCTAAAATAAAAGTAAGATCATTATACAAAAACTATCTTTCGTTTTCAATTTATACGTAAATAATCTTTAAATTGAGTTTTTGATCCGATCATCTACACCGTAGTCAAGTTTTTACTATAGAATAAAAGGCTGCTTAAAATATGCATGTTTAAGGTACGTGACTTTGTATCTTAACTAGATCCAAATATTAACAAAAATAAGTCACGTATCTTGAATCACAGTTTTTTAAGAGTATTTTTAGGTGTTCAGTAAAAAGGTTGACTAGGTGGCCCTTGATTGGAATGAAATGTTGGTACTCCCCAAATCTTATTGTTGGGAATGAATGCTAGTGTTGAGTAGAGAAGTGTGAAAGAATAGTCAACATTGGAGAATCCAAAAGAGAGAGTTTGAAGGTGATGCATGGAAAGATAGAATGGTGCATTGGTAAGTGCTCATGACATTTATGAGAAAGCTTAACGAGCTTCACTTTGGAGGCTATAAAGAGGTGTGTGTATGTGTTGAGATGTGTCACCATTCTTTAGACTCTTAAGTGAGTGTGTTCTCGGGTTGATGGGTGGTGTGAGGTGAGCAAGGGTTTACAAGTTTGTTTCATATAAAAATTGTACTAGTTTGTGATTTGTGAAGTACAATTGAAATGGAGGTAGTCGTGTTCATCGAACCACCCAAAAGTATCGTTTGTGTTATTTTGTTGCTTGCTCTCTCTTATTGTGCGAGGTAGTCGTGTTTGTCGAACCACCCAAAAGTATCGTTTGTGTTATTTTGTTGCTTGCTCTCTCTTATTGTGCGAGGTGTGCTCCAATAATTCTCAAACCAAAAATCTATTTTAAAGGTGATTTATGTATAAATTAAAAATGAAAGATGATTTCTGTATAATGACTTTGTTTTTAAGGCTAAAATACGATATTGGTATTATTTTGTTCAACCATTTTGACACTTTTGATTTTTTATTACTTTGACTTTGTTTTTAAGGCTAAAATACGATATTGGTATTATTTTGTTCAACCATTTTGACACTTTTGATTTTTTATTACTCTTGCATTAGTTTGATATTATTACTTGGCCCAGTAGTCAAGTAGGCCCAAAAGTTGGACACGGGTCAGAGAAAATTTAAAATTAGTCCAAATCTTCACTATTTTGATGTTAGTCTCCAAATCATTGAAATTTGAAAGTAGTTTATCTATTTAACTTGATTATAAACCCAAATCCATTTAAAACTATTATCATCTTCATTTCATCCTCTTACAAATCCCTTGCTCATTCAACTCAATTACAAAGATATTTCAAATTAACTCTCATCTTCTCCATTTCACCCCCTTACAAACGCCTTACCCTTTTAACTCAATTACAAATCCAAATCTATTTTATACTATCATATTCTCTATTTCATCCACTTACAAACAACTTACCCATTCATTTAACTCAATTATAAACACAAACCTATTTTTAACTCTCATCTTCTCCATTTCATTACCTTACAAGCCCCTTACCAGTTACCTTACAAGCCCCTTACTAGTTTAACTCAATTAAAAATATGAACAAACTCATTTTAAACTCTCTTCTTCTCCATTTCATCCCCTTAAAATATCGTTACTCATTTAACTCAATTACAAACCCATAGTCATTTCAAAATCTCATCTTCATCATTTCAACCCTTTACAAATTTCTTACTCAATTTAACTCGATTACAACCCAAATCTTTTTCAAACTCTCATCTTCTCCATTTTATCTGCTTACAAACCCCTTAATCATTTAACTCAATTACAAATTCAACCCCCTTAACTCAAGCTGGAGTGTATTAACGGGTAGGAGATTCTCAATATTAGCCCCTCAAATCTAGGGCAATGGGTTTGAAAGAGGATGAAATAGATGAGAGTTTGAAATGTGTTTGAGTTTGTAATTAAGCTAAATAGGTAAACCAATTTCAAATTTTAATGATTTGCGGGACTAATATCGAAATAATAAAGATTTGAGAGATTAATTTTCAATTTTTTTTGATAAATGACCAAGTTTTGGGCCTATTTAATCAATAGGGTAAAAAAAAGGGAAAAATATGTCGGAACCCCAAAAGTAGGAACTTCATGTGCTGCAGCCCATTCATTCCCCCCATGTGGTTCAGCCCCTTAAAATATGACATCTTGTGTTTCAGCCTTCTTTTAGCAATTATTACATGCAAGCTAAGGTAAAATTCCCAACATGTCCTTGTCCCCTCTTCTCAATCCCTTAAACCCAGCGCTCTTATCTGCTCTCTGTCTCATCTCTCTCTCTCTCTCTCTTTCTCTCTCTCTATCTCTCTCTCTCTCTCTCTCTCTCTCTCTCATCTCCTCTCTCATCTCTCTCAAGAAGCCCCGCTCCCGCCCGCGACTACGCCCTTCACTACGACATCGGGCTCCAGATCTGTGCCCTAGCTCGCGAGTTCGGCCCTCGAGTTCGTCGCTGCCTCCCCTCCTCTCCTTCGCCCGACCTCGTCGCCGCTCCCCGCCTCGCCCTCGACTACGCCGGAGTTTGCCACTGCCGCTCTCCGCCTCGCCCTCGAGTTTGTCGCCTCCTCCTCCCCGCCCGACACTCGAGTTTAGCCTTCCCCCTCCCTTGAGTTCAGCCTTAAGTTCAACCTTTCCCCGCTCCTCCTCTCCTCTACCCGAGCTTGCCACTGGAGCTCGCCATGAATTAGAACCGAGTTTAATTGTCCCAAGCTTTGGCTACATTTTTGAGAATTAATTGTTGCACTATGTCAGCATGATTACATTTATTTAACCTGTTGTATTTGTCTCATTGTTTATGACTTTGTTCTCGATATAGAAGTATGGAATAATTTTGTAGACTTAAATATGTGTATTCACTGATATGTTGGCTTCTATTTCTTTGAGATCCCTTGTGCCGATATCCATGTCTGTTGCATTAAAACCCTATGTATAAGTTTCAAGCGACTTCTCTATCAGAAACTTGTGTATATTCATCTTACTTGTAAACAACAGTTATATATAGCTCTTTAAATAGTTTACATGTGTAGTGTCGGTGTCATCTAATTCATGGCTCTTGGGTTCTTGTGTTAGTCCTAACTCACTGTACGTTAGTTCTAACTCACCACGTGTTAGTTCTAACTCATCGCGTGTTAGTTCTAGTTCTAATTCATGGCTCTTGGGCTCTTGTGTTAGTCCTAACTCACCGCGTGTTAGTTTTAACACACCGTGTGTTAGTTATAGTTCTAATTCATGGCTCTTAAGCTCTTGTGTGTCCTAACTCACCACGTGTTAGTTTTAACTCATCGCGTGTTAGTTATAACTCATCGCGTGTTAGTTCTAGTTCTAATTTATTGCTCTTGGGCTCTTGGACTAATACGTGGTGAGTTAGGACTAACACAAGAACCCAAGCTATAAATTAGAACTAGAACTAACACGCGGTGAGTTAGGACTAACACAAGAGCCCAAGAGCCGTGAATTAGAACTAGAACTAACACGCGGTGAGTTAGAACTAACACACGGTCAGTTAGGACTACCACAAGAGCCCAAGAGCCATGAATTAGAACTAAAACTAACACACGGTGAGTTAGAACTAACACGCGGTGGGTTAAGACCAACACAAGAGCCCAAGAGCCTAAGAGCCATGAATTAGAACTAGAACTAACATGCGGTGAGTTAGGACTAACACAAGAACCCAAGAGCCATGAATTAGATGACACCGACAGATAGAGTTTTAATGCTACAAACATAGACATCGGCACGGAGGATCTCAAAGAAATAGAAACCAACATATCAGTGAATACACATATTTAAGTCTACAAGATTATTCCATACTTCTATATCGAGAACAAAGTCATAAACAATGAGACAAATACAACAGGTTGAACAAATGTAATCATGCTGATATAGTGCAACAATTAATTCCTAAAAATGTAGCCAAAGCTTGGGACAATTAAACTCGGTTCTAATTCATGGAGAGCACCAGTGGCAAGCTCGGGTGGAGGTGAGGAGGAGGGGGAAGGCTGAACTTGAGGCTGAACTCAAGGGAGGGGGGACGGCTGAACTCGAGGGCGAGGCGGGGAGAGGCAATGGTGAACTCCGGCGCGTAGTCGAGGGTGGGGCACGGGGGAGGGGCGGGGCGGTGAGCTACGTGCGGACGAGGTCGGGGGGAGGAGAGGAGGGGAGGCGCGGCGAACTCGGCGGGGCCAGGGCGGGGGCATATCTGGAGGCCGCGACGCGTTTGGTGAAGGGCGTAGTCCGAGGGCGGGAGGCGGGGGCTATGAAGAAGAGAGAGAGAGAGAGAGAGAGAGAGAGAGAGAGAGAGAGAGAGAGAGCTAGGTTTGAGGGATTGAGAAGAGGGGACAATGATATATTGGGAATTTTAGCTTAGCTAGCATATCATAATTGCTAAAAAAAGATTGCAGCACAAGATGTCACGTTTTAAGGGGTTGAACCACATGGGGGAAAAGTGAAGGGGCTACAGCACATGGATTTCCTACTTTTGGGGCCCGACACAGTTTACCCAAAAAAATATCAAATTGTTATTGAAATAATAAAACATATTAAAGTGTTAAATGGGGTCAATTAAAAAAATCTTAATCGGATATTTTAGGCCTATCTTTAAAATAGTTTCTAGGAAAAAACCTTCTCACTACGACCTCGGGGACTGTTGTGTAGGCAAGCAAGGCTCTTCATAATAATGGATAAAACAGGGAGATGAAAATACGCGACGGAAAAAAGAGAGAGAGAGTAGAGAAATAACTGATTCTTCTCGTATTTTAATTACTTTCAGTACTGCTGATGATAACATTCTATTATTATTGAGTGCTACAGAGTAACACAGGTAAGACAGCTGCAGACGATGTGATTGATTGGAGGATCACGTTACCATTACTTTTTCTCTTTTTTGGATTTTTGTTATGATTAATGCCCTAGGGACCAAAAAAAAGGGAGCCCCGCGAGACAGGTGAGGTGTCAGTTGCTGGAGGCGTGATTTACTGTTCATGAACAGTAAATCGCACAGTAAATCGGCACAGTAAATCGCGCCCCCAGTAACTGACACCTCACCTGTCCCATAGGGGTCCTTTTTTTTAAGGGTCCCTGTAGCAATACCCTTTTGTTATCTGTACAGTTTTTTTTTACAACAGGAAAATGGCAAAAAAAAAAAAAAACCTGACCAAGGAGAATCTGACCCATAAATAAATGCATCATCAGCTCGTTGCTAATGCTGCCCGTGAATTATAAGCTTTCTCTATTTACAAGGCTGTATCTTTCAATGTCTCATGGACTTGTCATGTAGTCTCGCTATCACTAGACGATGACCACCTACCAAATACGCGAATACTCAATACTCCTGAGCAAAGAATAATACTTTTAGCTGTTGTTTGGCAATAATATGTAATAATATGTGAAGCTTATCCCTCTTTAACTTGCAATTCCTATATATATGTATGATGGTAAGGGTGTGCTCGGAAATCACCCTAAAATAGCTCTATTTTAAACTAAACCAGCTGATTTATTTAGGACTAAAGAGTAAGTGGTCCAAAATAAAAGGAAAAATATAAGCGCACGCACTACAATTTTGCTACTATTTTGGCAATACAAGGAAAAAAAACGAGAGAGTAGGGTCCTTCCTTAAAAGTTGTAAAAAAATAAAGAGTCATCATAGTCCCACTCTTTTATTTCTTGTTGTGCTAAAGTAATAAAAAAGGAATATCACACTTATCACTACTCAAAACAAAATCAGTTTAAGTGGCCAGATTTCGCTTTAATAAAATGAGGTTGTGTTAGCTTAGTTTTATCTAAACATAATTTCCCCAAAAATAGAATCAGAACGAAACTTAGCCCTAGTTTGAAGAGTTGTCAAATACAACATTAGTTTTAGTGATCAGAAGTCAAGAAACATTTATTTCTATCCCAACTTGTTGAATATGTACCTACAAATTAAGGGAAAAAGTATATAAGAAATAAATGTGAATTAGTGATCTGTCTTATAATTTAAAACTCTAAAAGAGTTAATATAATTAAATCTTCTAGCTAGATTGATTAATAGTTAGGAAGAGTGTTTTAAGGGGAAAAAAGAGAGAGAGAGTATAGAGAGAGAGAGAAATATGAATATGCTTGGTACCAAACACAATTTTTGTGCTTGGTAGTGAGATGACACAATTCCCTCCACTCATTCAAATAGGGGACCACATTCACATGAGTTGAGGAGTGCATGGAGATATGCAGCCATTTGAATAAGTGGAGGGAATTATGCCACCTCACTACCAATCACAACTATA
>NC_033798.1:105888739-105954378 GCF_001876935.1 Asparagus officinalis | reverse complement strand
TTCTTCATATTTTGGTGGTCTCTCTTGGACCATAATGGTCTCCTCCAAATTTTGAGCATTGAGCGCATCTTGAACATCATTCATCCGCAAACCAAAGTTGATCTTGCCGTCATACTTCACCGCACTAATTTTGGTGTTCTGAAAACCAACTTGGACTTTACTCGCTATCTTGCTGCTTTCACCAACTTCTTCACCCATACTCGTAAACTCCAAATTGCAAAGAAATATTCAAACTTTAAAAGGAATAAGAAATTACCTAACTGAGCCCTAGATTGGAT
Organism: Asparagus officinalis; assembly: GCF_001876935.1. Taxonomy (NCBI): domain Eukaryota; kingdom Viridiplantae; phylum Streptophyta; class Magnoliopsida; order Asparagales; family Asparagaceae; genus Asparagus; species Asparagus officinalis. The sequence continues at coordinate 105,954,100 of NC_033798.1, read as the reverse complement.
TCCAAATAGAACTTCTAACCACACGAGAAAAGAGAGATCTCCAATGGCAACTTCAAATCCTATCTCCACCGAAGCCTAGAACTCCAAGAAACAAGCTTCCATGACGAATCTTCCTCCACCTAATGCCAAAACCCTAGATCTAAAATCTGAGCTCTAATACCAATTGTCGCACACCTATGCGGAAGCGTGCTCACACACCAAACGAATCTGTGATCACGGGAGAAGAGAACCAACCACACATGAGCATAATCCAAAACTAAAATACGATAGATCAATCACAAACACAGAGATATACGTGGTTCGACAATTTGCCTATGTCCACGGAGAGAGGATGGGGAGATTCTACTAAATCAAGAAGAGTATAAATGGTTACAATCTCATAAAACTCACAAACTAACGCTCAACCAAAGCTCTCAACTTGCTCATAATATCTCCCTCTCACAATGCTTAAAAGTCTCTCTAATCTCTGATTATAACTCTCCTCTTTTTGATGATCCTAATCTCTTCTAAGGTGTTCTATATATATAGAAAACCTAAACCCAAAATAGACTAGGAATTCTAAAACCAAAAATAAAACAAATTAGGAATCCTAATAACTTGTTACCAAAACAGATTAAGAATCATATTACCAAAATAGATTAGGAATCCTAATAACCTGTTACCAAAACAAATTAGGAACCTGCTATCCAACAGTTTCATTCTCATCAAATTGTTTCTTTCTTCTAATTACATGTTTTTCAAGAAATTTTGGTTCTACATTCATTTCATTGGCAATCTCTTTAGCACAAATCATAGCCGATGTGAACCCATTTTCTCTATAGTCATTAAAAAAAGAAACAAGATCTTTTAGCTGATCTAATGCAATGGGAATATTCATATCTTTATATTGTAAAAATTTACTAACAGTGTTAACTGCAAATAATATATCATACCAAATAATCATACCTAATAATTCAAAATATTTAATCTCATATGTTGCTAAAGAAATCGCTTCACTTTTGGTTTTAGGATCATCACTAGCTTCTGCTAGTTGATATGAAGCATCTCTTATTTGTGGAGCTTGATATTTTATTGCTTTAACACTTTCAAGATGATTTTCCCAACGTGTTTCAATGGTTTAAGAGTTAAATTAGAAACATGGTCTTGTAAAATTTTCCATCTTTTTGTAGAAGAAGAGAATAATGAGTATATATGTTGTGTCACACCAAAAAATTTTATAGAATTAGGTCAAGAATTAGCCATATCACAAAGCACTAAATTTAGACTCTGACAACCATATGGTGTATAAAAGCTCTAGAATTTATATCTAACAATCTCTTGTGTACGCCTTGGTGTTTATGTGACGCCCGTGTTTTCATACTTGGCGGCAGTCTAAGGTGAACCCAGAGATGTCAAACCTGCCATGCACCTCCACTATATAATAACATGTTTCACCAATCACAGTAATATCCTCTAGTGAAATCAAGTAGAAGTGAAGGTACAAAACAGGCAAATAAGGAAAATAAAAATACAATAGACATGATGTAGACAAAAATATCTCATAATGATATCATGTCTCGACTATAATAAACTAAAATACAACTGATATACATCTGGAGCCTGAAATAACATGACATGTCTCAACATGGATCAACTAGAAATCGTACTAAGGCAACATGCCTTAACAATATAAGTATAAACTCAAATGACTGAATGGAAACATAAGACTACTGTGGAGTCCATACTAGTAAAAATACGCGATGGCGACTATACAAGAACTCCGTCACCCTGCGACTCTCCGATGCTCTGAGCCGCCTGAAAGTTTAAAATAAAATAAAAGAAAAAAAATAACAACAACAAGAGCGTTAGAGCGCTGCAGCAAGAACATCTTCGTCCGCCCCCAGGGGAAGGGCTACTACAAATGACGGAGGCTCTACATATAAGCATAGTCTATCTAGATCATTTACCCCGTATCTAAGTGGAATTAATATTTAGGAATCTACAATACGAGACCTAGTACGTCGAGCGAAATAATTCAAACAAGAAAACCCTCATGTATATACCATATGTCTCAAATTATAGGTATCTAAATATTAATACCGAACTAATATATGAAAGGAAATATATCTGGAAAGTAAAACATCATAATAGACATATGTATCAAGGCATCTCAATCATCAAATATTCTCAATAATGAGTAGAAACACTTTTGGCATCAGCCAAATACTCAGGTAAAAATGAGCTTATAATATTTATCATTTTTCTCAACAAATCATGTCCATGTGTGTATCGGCAGGATAATAAAAATGAGCTTATAATATTTATCATTTTTCTCAACAAATCATGTCCATGTGTGTATCGGCAGGATAAGTAAATAGATTTCTACACAATCTACGTAGAAACAAAAGCATAGGTTCACCGACCTCTTCGCACGCTTGTGCGGATAAACAAGTATCATAGGTTCATTGACCTCTTCGCACGCTCGTGAGGGTAAACAAATATCATAGGTTCATCGACCTCTTCGCACGCTCGTGCGGATAAACAAATATCATAGGTTTCCCACTCCCGGGGATACATGTGTACTCGAACCCACTCGTACTCCTCATGGACACGCACGTGTATCGACGCGCGACCCGTGCATCATGTTCACAAACAAACGTTCGAGGCAAAATAAGACCCGATCCGTAAATACTAACACCGCTGGTGATTAATATTTTATCGTATGTATGAATAGTACCCGTACGTATGAATAGTAATAGTACTTATGAATAGTACACGTCTGTACGAATAGTAAAAGTACTTACGAATAGTACACGTATGTATGAATAGTAACAGTACTAATGAATAGTACACGTACGTATAAATAATAATAGTACTTATGAATAGTACATGTACGTATGAATAGTAAGAGTATTTATGAATAGTACATGTACGTATGAATAGTAATAGTACTTATGAATAGTCATGTACGTATGAATAATAACGGTACTTATGAATAGTGCACGCACGTATGAATAGTACATGTACGTATGAATAGTAACGATACTTATGAATAATGCACGTACGTATGAATAGTAACAGTAATCCGGCGATGGACAAATACGTATAGTTCTAGCTAGCAATATCATGTCTTTAGAAATTTGGTCTTATATTCTATTCATTAATTTTCATCAATATCGTGTTTTTTTCTTCATTTTTAGGATTTGATCTAAAATTCATTAATTTTTATCAATATAATGCTTTTTCTTTATTTTTGGGATTTGATCTAAAATTCATCAATTTTTATCAAGATCAAAACTAATTAGGGATGGGTTTGGAAAGAGATGAACTTGTCTTTATTGATCTTTGAAATTAGACTCTCTATCCGTTCTTTTTCTCCGAATAGCCAAAGTCTCCTCTATCTTTCCCTCTCTTTTCTTCCTCTCTGTCTTTTTTTCTCCCTCTCTCCTTCTTTCTCTCTCCCTCTCTCTTTCTCCCCCTCTCTCTCTCCTTCTCTTTCTCTCTCTTCTTTCTCTTCTCTGCGTGCTCAGAAGAGAGAGGAGGGGAGAGGCTTTTATAGGAGGGGGTAGGTGGGTGTAGGTGGAGTGAAGAAAAGAAAAGGAAAAATAATAATAATATTTATAATTTTATATTATTTAAAAATTGAGTTTCACTCTCCGTTCTTAGAAAGTAACAAAAATTTACCCATAGCACCGTCTTGATATTCTAAGGTCAATGGTGTAAACCTCATATCCATATGATCAATATAAAAATTATAAAAAAATACAAATGTGATAGATGTCAGTAGACGCGCGATACCGAGGCTGAAACTGCGAATCGATCTCAAATCGATTCCAATCTGATCTATTCATCCCAGAATAATCATCAATCATAATAAAACTCATTTATTATCATTTATAATAATATTTTTGGGGTTTTACATTCTTCCCCCCTTAAAAGAATTTCGGCCTCGAAATTCCGCAATCGTATCTTAGATATTAATAATTTAAGAAAAGTACATTGAGGGAATGATCCAGATAAGAAAACCCCCACATACACATCTCGTATCATTAATCTCTAGATATGAGGCAAAGAAATATCTACACTTAACAATCTGGAATACAAATACTCTCACTTAACCCCTAACTAAGCGGAACTAGTACGTCGGGTGAAAAATCCAAACAAGGAACCACCATATATATACCACGTGTTCCGAATGATTAGGAGCTAAGTGTTAATACCCTCATTCTAGCGTTAAATATAAATATGATCATATGGATAATCATAAACAGGAACAAATCATAATCAATCAATTTACCTGCTGAAACAGGTGTGGGTAGTCGCGATGCATATCCTCTTCACGCTCCCAATAAGCCTCCTCAGCTCCTTTCCAGTTCCATTGAACTTTAACTAAAGGAATCACCTTATTTCTTAGTCTTTTGTCCTCTCTAGCAAGGATGCATACTGGCACCTCAATGGTGGACAAATCTGTCTGAATCTCGATCTCAGGTGTATCGATCACCCTCTGCTGCTCCTCGTCGCGTAGGTGCTTCTTGAGCATCGACACATGAAATACATCGTGCACACTTGACATCAATGCTGGAAGATCTAGTCTATATGAAACCGCTCCAACACGCTCGGTAATCCGGAATGGTCCAACATATCTCGGGGCAAGTTTTCCTTGTCTGCCAAATCGCTGAACACCCTTCATTGATGATACTTTCAACATAACAAAATCTCTAATATGAAACTCCAAAGGTCGTCGTCTTTGATCTGCGTAGCTCTTCTGCCGACTCTGAGCGGTAAAAATACACTCCCTAATCAATGCTACCTTCTCAGTAGTCTGCCTCACAAGCTCTGGCCTAAGTAATAAACTATCCTCCGGTTCTGCCTAATAAATCGGGGATCTACAAGGTCTTTTGTATAATGCCTCATACGGAGCCATACCAATCATTGCTTGATAACTATTGTTATAAGCGAACTCGATCAAAGGTATGTGGTCCTCCCAGCTGCCCTGGAAGTCTAAAATGCAAGCCGGTATGTGGTCCTCCCAGCTGCCCTGGAAGTCTAAAATGCAAGCCCGCAACATGTCCTCTAAGACTTGGTTTACTCTCTCCGTCTGCCCATCTCTGGAAGTCTAAAATGCAAGCCCGCAACATGTCCTCTAAGACTTGGTTTACTCTCTCCGTCTGCCCATCTATTTACGGGTGAAATACACTGTTGTATGATAATTTACTGCTGAGCGAATCCTGAAAGCTCCTCCAAAAATACGAAGTGAAAACTAAGCCTCGATCCGACACGATCATCTCTAGAACTCCGTGTAGTTGAACTATCTCCCGAATGAAGATCCTCGCATAAGTCTCGGTGGTGTAGGTAGTCCTCACTGGTATAAAATGTGCTGACTTCATCAACCGATCAACTATCACCCAAACGGAATCGTTCCCTTTCTTTGACCTTGTTAACCCCACAATAAAATCCATAGATATACCTGTCCATTTCCAATCCGGAATGGGTAAAGGCTATAGGGTTCCTGCTGGTCTCTGATGTTCTGCCTTCATCTGCTGATAGGTAAACCATCTAGCGATATATTCTGCTATCTCCTTACGCATATCTCCCCACCAAAAGTGTCTCTTCAGGTCCTTGTACATCTTTGTTGTGCCTGGATGCATTGTGTACTTAGAACGATGCGCCTCATCAAGCAACTCATTCTTCAGCTCTGCACTAGCTAGCATAACTAACCTGCCTTTCATTCGAATGCCTCCGTCTATTCCAATGGTCCAATTGTAGGCATCGAAAATTGCCTATAGGTCTCCGTGAGCAGCTCAAAGCTAAGAGGAGGTGAGGAATGTCACTATCCAAGTCACGGAAGCTTGATTGACGTCGATGAACGCTTGAAGTGAATCGACGAACTACGTGAAGTAACAGAATTTCAGAATAACGAAGACACGAACTGATCAGGAGTCCCGCGTCGCTTACAAAAGATGAAACGACGCTCCTATCCCAGCTTAATCCATAATGATCTCATCGTCAGAGCTTATAGGTCTCCTCACCGGCTTTCCAACGCACTTTGAATCACTCAAATCCGAGTTCGGATGAAGAAGTTACGGAGGAAATGGACAAGCGCGCAAAACGGACTGTCTCAACCTAAGCTAAGACACCCCGAAGTGTCTCGGCCCGAGCTGAGACACCCAAGGGTGTCTCCATTCTCGCTGAGACACCCAAGGGTGTCTCCACCCGAGCAAGGGTGTCTCCATTCTCGCTGAGACACCCAAGGGTGTCCGCAGCCCTAAAAAGTTGTTCTTTTCGCTGTTATGCAGTTTTAACCACCCAGACTTCCTGGAGCCTATAAATACAGCCTCAGGGACTTTATTTTTAGGGATCTGGAATTCTTAAGCATTGGCGAAGCCCTGCCGGATTGAAGATCAAAAGTGCACGAATTTCAGAGAGGAGGAGGAGTAGAGATCTGATCGAGTTCGTCGGTATAAAGAAGAGGAGCTCGTCAGATCTGCAGTTCCCCGGGTCCGTTTCTTAAGATTATCCTGTTACGATAATCTTAAGAAGAGTAATTATCTCGTCGTTGCCGAGATAAGCGCTACGGTTTCTTGATTCCTTCGCGAATCAATGAAGATCTGCCTGATTTTTCAGCAATCAGATCTGATCGACGGTGGTCCACGGATATCAACATCCCCGTCACAGGCCAAGATCCCACGCAAGCAGCGGGCGATAAACACCCGTTACGTTTGTTTGAAGAGAGTTGTATTTTTATTATTATTATTATTTTCATTATGTAAGAAAGTCTTATAAAAAGACTAATTTTACTTTGAATCTGTAATCGATAAACGTGTAATAGATTCAGCAATGAAGAAATCAACTTTTACCACAAACAAACTGGCGACCACAGTGGGAGACAACATCCTCGCTGCCGAGACTGTCATGACACAACCGACGATCAAGATCCCGGTGTTCGAAGAGGTCGAATACGAATTCGACCAGCAGAAATTCAAGGAATATATTTCCTCCTCCTCCTCCAGATCTTCTTCTTGCAAACACAGGAAAACCACTGCCGCGAAGAATGTGACTTCAGATCCAAAAACCAAAGCTGATGATCTGAACTCGAAGGCAGTGGAAGATTCCTCTCCGGCTTCCAAAGAAACCAGATCCAACGTTCGTGACAACTCCTCGAAAGTCAAGGAGTTGCCCGTTGAAAGTGCACCAGTGCTGACGAAGAGGGCTCGTCAAAGGCGCCGTCAACGTCTCGCGCGTCAATTGCCCAGGCTTTGGAGCCTGTTGAAGGGATCTGCTATGATGCGTATTTGTAACTCAGAAGGCGCAAAGTGTTCCAACAACAAGCTTTGGGAACTTCCTCCCATCCACCTACTAACGAATGGGTTCGTGTCAAACGAACCCGTTCAACTCTTGAGGAGCGTATCCATAAGCACCGCACACTGTTAGCGCAGACGGGGATCCTTGTACAAAATGCACAGGAGTTACAGAAAGGAAAGGTAGTCAAAAAGCCACCAAGATCTAAGCAAGGTTGGATGCCAAAGGCCAAATTAGCGCCTAAGGCAAAAGCATCCGAGGCTGCTCTCCGGCCTTTGTCAACTCCAGATCTCGTTCCTATTGCTCCCGCACCTCCGGTGAAGCCCTATGACAACGTGAATCTTCCCAAATCTAGAGTCCCATTGAAGGATCACATCGGTTCTCTACCCGAGGATTGAGGAAAAGCGCCCGTTAAGGAAAACTTAAGACCGTTGAAGGAGCTTCGAGCAAACATCCGGACTGGGGGTCGTACGCGACCTCCTAACAAATTAATTTCTATAACGGCCCGCTTGGCGGTGCGTGCAGAAAACCAGGAGCTCGTTAAGGTTTCACCTTCACAAAGGTGTGATTCTAAGCGTGTGACTCCTGTAGACGCCAACAAGGCGATGTTTACTCAGAGAAAAATGTGTCAGACAGAAGAATGCGTTATACCTGAGAATTCATGTAAACATCAGATATGTTGCTCTGATCGCAACGTTGATGAGTTGTACTATCGGGCTGAGGGTACGAACAAATCTCGAAAGAGAAGTACCCGGGAAGTGAACTCTCACTGTCCGTGTATCAAAATTATTAGGGCAGTATTATCAGCGTGTAGCTACCCCAAGACCGCTCCACAGAGGGTCTCGGTATTTGAGAGGATTTCCACTGAAGCATCAAAGCCCAAATCAAGGTGTTTTCGTAAAAGACGATCAGTTGTTCGAGATGACGAACTCCCAACAGTTACTATCAACGTGGTTGATAAGGGGAAGTCTCCGATTAGTTTAAATAGCTCCAACCCTAATTTTTCTCCAGGAAGAGAAGTTAGTTCAGGAAAAACCCAACGAATATCTCAGCTTCAGCTAGAAGCCGTTGGACATAATGATTACCAGGGCGTCCGTGAAGGAATCCATTCCGATGACGAACTCTCGGATTCTTATTCCACAATCGCCTCTGACGATACAACGTCTAGCATAGGACAAGCTCGGCAAGTGTTCATGATCAACACCGAGCAAATAGCCAAAATCATTGAGGATGCTCTAGCCAAGCAGAAAGAAGCATTCAAAAACGAAATGGAAATGGCTATGCAGGAGATAAGACAAATGCACGACCAACAAATCCGAGCTTTGTCGAATCAGCTAGGTGAGTCCAGCTGTCGTAGCACTGCTAACCAAGCAGGTAGCGATTCAGATATGGATGAACATAACGCTGGGGGTGGTCCTACTAAAAATAACGACACTGGGGGTGGACCCACCAATGATGATAACACTGGGGTTGGCCGCATTATTCCTCTCGAAAATTGTACAAAACAGGATATAGATGAGGACGAAAAGATGAAGGACCTCGAGAGTAAAATTAACTCTTTAATGTCTGCTCAAGAGGTAAAGAAGACCGGCATTCTGTGTCCTTACCCGAAAGAGTGGGATTCGATCCCGTATCCGGCAAAGTTCAACCTGATCAACTTCACACCGTTCGACAGGAAGGGCTCGGCCACTCAGCATCTAATCTACTTTAAGTCCCACTTGGGCACGATTTCTGGCAACGAGCCCTTGATGGCGCGGTCATTCATTGGCACCCTTCACGGGCCTGCCTTCGATTGGTACCGCCGTCTCAAGCCCGGAAGCATTAACAGCTAGGAGGACCTGGAGAGCATGTTCCTCGCTTATTTCTTCGATGATGATGCCGAAGTATCGACCAGGACACTCTTCGATGAGAAACAAAAAGACGGAGAGTCGGTGAATACCTTCATCAAATACTTCCGCAATCAGGCAATGAACTGCAAGGATCGCGTCACGGAGGAATCCGTTTTGCAAACCTGTCATAACAACTTGTCCATTAACATCTTGGACGTTATAGGAGTAGAGCCGTTCAATACCTGGAAAGAGTTGAAGGTGCGCGGAGAGTAGGCCGAACGCTTTCTCAGAAGGAGGAAGGTCGAAAGAAGCCAACCGATGACTAACCCTCTGAACCCGAGTCTCATTTCCCATGATGAAGGGAAGACACCTACAACAGTTGTTGATGTCAATCAGACATCGCAACAGCAACCCCGAAGACAGCAGAAGACTTCGGATTCGAGGCTCTAAAAAAAGTACTCATTCAAGGACGAAGACGTTCCAGCCATCTTCGAGACCCTTCTTGAAAACAACAAGATCAAGCTGTCACCCATCACAAATCAGGAGGAAGCTGATAATACTACGGATCTGAAGTACTGCGCGTACCATAGGAGGATCCTTCATCCCACCAAGACTTGCTTTACTTTAAAAAATAGCATCCAAATATTGGTTGAAGCCGGGTCATAACGCTAGGATAAGCCAAATGAGAATGGCAACACTCCGATAAGTATAAGAGTATAAACTGTTCCTTCCTAGACTCCGACAAGTATAAGAGTATAAACTGCTTCTCAATCCTCCGACCAGTATAAGAGGTTAAACTGCTCCCTGATACTCCAATAGGTATATGAGTCTAAACTGTTTCCTACCGTTGACGGGAAGTTCCTGGAGAATTTTTATATGTAATATTCTTAAGGATAACCCGATCATGTAACCGAATGCAATGATAAACCCAGTTTCGCGAAGAAGCTGGGGGTGGATGATTCATGTAACGGGAAGTTCCCGGAAAAATACTATATGTAATTTTCTTAGGGATAACCCGATCATTACAAACAAAGTGATAAACACTAAACCCCCACTATGATTTTCGAACACTCTTTTGCTGAGACGAGATTCGATCGTTTCGTTGGATCAATCTTCCCTCACAAAACTCCTATTGGTGTTTGACGACAGATCAACCTTTCCTCACAAAATCCCCCACTGATCAAATCAATTGGCGGTGGGTCCACTAAAATTTCTATCCGTCAATTCATGGTAATTTTCAAAGCTTGACGTGTTAAGTCCTGATCACTTAACATCAAAATCCTCCATCGAGTGGCTAGTACAAACCAATATTTCTACTGCTACTTGTATTCCACTCCCTTTGCTTTCAGGTCAAACCTATAAAAGTTAGGGCCAAAGCCAGATTTTCCTCTCGATTCCTTCCATGAACAAGAGGTCCACTTTCAAAAAATTGAGCAATCAAACCTATAAAAGTTAGGATTGTCTCCAACTTCACTTAGTCAAACCTGCAGATAGTTAGAACTATGATTGAGTTATCCCTTTCGATAAATGAAAGACTTCCATCTTTTCCTTTTTTAGCCAAACCTATAAAAGTTAGGGTCGAAATCGGAATTTTCTCTCAATAAATGAGGAACTCTTTTCTTGGATCAAGCAACCAATCCTATAAAAGTTAGGGCTACTTGAATCTTTCCGATTCTCGGAGTGGAGATCCCACTCCTAGTTTTATCTTTCTGGATTCTGGGGGTGGAGATCCCACTTCGAGTTTCCTTTCCAACTGAAGATAGAATATAAAATTCTTCCTCTTCGGTACCGGGAGATAGAATATAAAATTCTTTCTCTTCCATTTTGCGTTCGTCTTTACCCTGAGAAAAGACACAATTCTCAACTTCAAATCCATACATTCTATGCACGGGGAACTTTATCTCGACTCCTAAATAGAGATAAGCCTACGTCTAACACACGTTGCCGGTTTAGTCTTTCACCGATTGAAGAAGACACCAGAATTCCAGTCTGGGGAATTTTATTCCGAATTATAAGAAAGGATAAGTCAACGCCTAATACGCGTTGCCGGTTAGTCCTTAACCATAAAAACCGACGAATAAAGCCCTGAGATAACAACTCATCCAAGTGGGCCTGTAGCTCTCTCATCTCAGCAAGTGCCATATAATAGGGTGCTCGGGATATCGGTGCTGTGCCCGGCTGCAACTCGATGCAGAACTCAACCTCTCTTATAAGAGGTAATCCAGGTATGTCCTGAAAGATATCCTGATAATCTGAGACAACTCTAGTCTCACACAAATCAGCACTCTGGTCCCTCAGCATCACCTCCTCGACGTATGCCAGAAGAGACTCCGCAAACTGGTTGCCCTGTGAAGTCGCTACGATCAACTCAGACCCATCGGACGCTCGCAAGTTGACTGTCTTAGCAAAACAGTCGATACTAACATGGTAGGATAAAAGCCAATCCATACCGAGAATGACGTTGAACTCCGACATCCGCAACACGATCAGATCTATGAGAAACTCGGACTCATCTAAACTAATGACACAGCTCCTGCAGATACTCTCTAATATGGATACCTCCCCTAGAGGAGTAGAGATGGATAGTGGTACGTCTAAAGGATGTGTAACTAACTGAAGCCTATCCATGAAGGTATGAGAAATAAAAGAATGCGAAGCTCCAGAATCGAACAAGATCCGAGCCAGAAAGGAATTCACAAGAAAGATACCTTCCACTATGGCTCCGCTCGCACCCTGACCATGTGGTACGACCACATAAATCTTGCCGGTGGCTGGTAACTGTTGAACTACTGGTGGTGGAGCATACGGGGCCATCTATGCCTCAGGAATCTCCTGGATAGCACGTATTTAGCCTGTTGGCCCCTCAATCCTCGGAATGACGGGTGGTGCCTCGATCCTCCGCTGCTGCTGATCGTAGGCGCGGCCATGATTCTGCTGCTGGCCTTGACCATGATTCTGCTACTGACCGTGTCCTCGACCTTGCTGCTGGCCTCCTCTTAGTGCGCTACAGCACTCTGCTGCTCTGTGCCCAAATTTCTGACAGTTGTGGCATGTCCCCTGAAATTTATTCTGCTGCTGCCTCCTCTGATCCTACGATGGTCTTCTCTTGAACTATCCTTGCTGCTGATACTAAAAATCCTTACCCTGTTGCTGGTGTTAGCCCTTATGTTTTGATGATGTTCTTACAACCACCATTATCGGTACTAATGGCTTATTGAGTATAAATGTAGTAAATTCATTTGTCAAGCTCGTTAGTGCCATTAATGGAGGATGGATGGAATATATGCTACAACGAAGATATCCAAAGGAGGAGGAGGCCAAGAGATGAAGCAACGTTATTTCAAGAACGTCAAATTTGATTAAAAGCTTCATCCGATTCAAGCTATATCAAAGCTCAAGTATATTGCTCTCTATATGAGGATATTAGCTTTCTATTTGTTTTTCTCTCTAGTGCTAGAATGTAGGCAAAGAGTTACTGAGTTTACTTGAAGCTATTGGGAATCACACACACGTTTTTAAACTTGTGCTTTTAAGCGTTTTTCACAAAATACTATTTTTCACAAGATTGAGTACCTATCTACAAAATTCTTTTTCCAAGCAGTTTGTTTTTAGTATTAAAAACATTTTACAAAGTTTCAGAATTTTCAGAGGTCAAATGAATATTTTGGAAATATTTCAACTTGGTCAAATAACCTGATTTCAGAATATGTCAGAAATCGGTCGACCGGTCCGGTCGACCGATCCGATGACCTTTCTTCTCTATGTCTCCAGAGTGTCGTCGGTCGACCGATACGGTCGACCGAATTTCTCAACCCTTAATCGGTCGACCGTGCCGGTCGACCGATGAGTCTCTGGATGTTTTGTCAAAACTCCTTCGTATTTTACCATATTTCCTTAGCTGCTCGCGGTCGACCGAATTTTTCGGTCGGTCGACCGACTAAGTTTTTCGGTCGACCGAATGTTTATTTCGGACGACCAAAATTTCCTTCAGTCAACCGCGACTTTTTTAAACGGTCGTTTTGCCTCGTTTGTTGTGCTTTCACTTAATAGTGTTTGGCACAGTCTGAGGTAACAACCTGAAAAGTAGATTATCTTCCTAAATAGGAAGATTGGGTTTTTGTTTTTAATTGGTTTAAACTCTTTTATAAAAACCCCCCAGACTGCTTCTTCTTCCCTAGCCCTAACGTTTGCAAAAACCAGAGAGCTCTGTTTTCCTGAGAAAATTTTCAAATCTGTTTTTCTCTGTGTTTTTGTGTGTGATTCACTTCCCAGCTTCAGTAACCTTTCTCTTTGTCATAGGGGTTGTGTAAAGAGAGAGTCTTTTACTTTTTTCTTCTGCTGTGAGGGTGAGATCTTGTGTAAGATCTACTGTGAGGGTGTGATCTGTTGAGATCAAACTGTGTAGTGAGAGAGATCGTGTGGGATCGCTGTGTAGACGAAGTTCCGGCTTCCAAACCGGGTGTGTAGTGGATTTCTCCTCGAGAGTGGGGAGCGGGGACGTAGGCCAGAGGGCCGAACCTCGTTAACACATCGCGCGTCAAGGATAACGAACTCCTAACCCTATCTCTCTTACTTTTATCGCATTTTTGTTTTGTGTTTTGCTTGTGCTGAATTTATATTGCATATTAGAGCCTCTTGACCCTAATCACCCCCCCTCTAGGGTCCAACAATTGGTATCAGAGCTTGGTCTCTATATCAGTTTTTGGTTTAACAACCTTAGAGAAAAGATCTAATGGAGGCCTCTTTGAATATGCATATGTTGGAAGGACAATCCACCACTAGACCACCTCTCTTCACAGGGACCAATTTTGCTTATTGGAAGGCTAGGATGAGAATTTACCTTCGTTGCATTGATCTTGACATCCTAGGGCTTATAGAAAAGAAATATGTAGAGAAGTCCAAAGTTGAGAACATGTCCGATGATGAAAGGCACCTTGCCAATCTCAATGCTAAGGCCATGAACGCCTTAATCTGTGGTCTTTCCCCCAATGAATACAATAGGGTTTCCACGTGTGCAACCGCATACGAAATTTGGCAAAAATTATGTGTCACACATGAAGGAACACCCCAAGTTAAGGAATCTAAGATTAGTGGACTCATGCATGATTATGAGCTATTTAAAATGCTTCCTAATGAATCCATTGATGCTATGTTTTCCCGTTTTACTAATATCATCAATGAATTACATGGTCTAGATAAGCAATTATCCATTCAAGAGATGAACTACAAGATACTTCGCTCATTGACTCCGGCATGGGAGCCCAAGGCTACGGCCATTGAGGAAGCTCATGACCTCACTATCTTAGCTCTTGATAGTCTCATCGGAAAGCTCAAAGTGCATGAGAAGAAGCTCAAGGGGAAGGAGAAGGAGGAAGTGCCATCACGAGAAGTTGAGGAGCCGTCACCAAAGTTGAAGACCATAGCTCTCAAGGGAGCTAGTGACAACTCATCTTCGTCGTCGGAGAGTGAAGTTGATTTTTCTAGAGAAGTGGCTCATCTCTCTAGAAGAATCTCTAGACTTATAAAAATGAACAAAAAATTTAACCCTCGATCTAACAACAAGTTTTCCTCTCGTGTAGGTAAATGTTTTGAGTGCAATGAACCGGGTCACATCGCTAAGGATTGCCCCAAGCTCAAAGAAAAGTACATGAAGTACAAGAAGAAGAAGGCTATGTATGCCGGATGGGAAGAATCCGAACCAAGTGACTCGGATAGTGATGAAGAAGGAGCCAAACTTGCTCTTCATGACCCAAATGTTTGTTTCATGGCAAATGAACATGAGGTAATATCCGAGGCCGAAAGTGAATCTTTTTATATGCAATGTGACATAGCTATGGCTTTAGAAGAGTTGAACTTTGAATTTAAAAGAATGTCTAAAGAATACTCTTCTTTCAAAAAATTGCATGCCTCTTGTGATATTAAGCTAGAACAACTAACAACCTCTCTTGCTCTAAAAGATGAATTGCTTGGAGATCTCGATTTTGAGAACAAGCAATTAAGATCAAAGATTGAAAGACTAGAAATTGAGGGTTGTAGGACTAGACCCACTCATGCTTATGCCAACTACAATCACCATGGTAGAAATAGGTTTCATGGTTCTAACATTCGTACATACAAAAGAAATTTTGTATGCACCTATTGTATGAGACATGGACACATTTCTACTCATTGTAGAATTAAAGACAATGAAGATTTTTATGGTTTGATATGGGTACCCAAAGGTACCAAAACTACTAACCACCAAGGACCCAAGACATGGGTACCTAAAGCTACTACACCTTCATCTTCTTCTTTTGTAGGGAACGTCACGGCAACGACGTAAGGAGATGTGGTACCTTGATAGTGGTTGCTCACATCATATGACGGGCAACAAAGAGTTATTTGCAACCCTATCAAGGATTGAAGGAGGCAATGTCTCCTTCGGTGGTGGTGAGAAAGGTAAAATCATTGGTATCGGTTCTATTGGTAAGAAACCCTCACCCATTATTGAAGATGTTTATTTAGTAAATGGCTTGAATCATAATCTTCTTAGCATTAGCCAATTAAGTGATAAAGGTTTTGATATTTCTTTTAAACCGGATAAATGCATCATTAGTATGGATGGAAAAATTGTTTTTATTGCAAATCGCAAGTCTAATGTTTACATTTTTGAGATGAATGAGTTAGTGAATCAAGATGTGAAGTGTCTTGCGGCAATTGATGAAAATCCTTGGATTTGGCACAAGAGACTTGGACATGCAAATATGGAGTTAATATCAAAATTGTCTAAGAAGAATCTTGTGAAAGGGCTACCTAGCTTGCACTTCATAAAAGATACAATTTGTGAGGATTGTGCCAAAGGTAAACAAACAAAGTCTTCTTTCAAATCCATCCATGAGGTATCGACTTCTAAACCCTTGCAATTACTTCATCTTGATTTATTTGGTCCTATGCGTGTTACCTCTCTTGGAGGCAAACACTATGTTTTTGTGATTATTGATGATTTTTCTCGTTTTACATGGACAATATTTCTTGCTAAGAAAAATGATTGTTTTGAAGAATTTGCTAATCATGTTAAAAGAATTGAAAATGAAAAGGATTTGAAAGTTGTTAAAATAAGAAGTGATCATGGTGGTGAATTTCAAAATGAATTTTTCTATGATTTTTGTGCTCATCATGGTATAACTCATATGTTTTCCGCTCCTAGAACACCACAACAAAATGGTGTTGTTGAACGGAAAAATCGTACCATACAAGAGATGGCACGCACTATGTTAAACTCATTTGATTTACCAAAATATTTTTGGGCGGAAGCCGTCAATACGGCTTGCCCTGTTTTAAATCGTGTTTTGATTAGACCAAAGCTTAAGAAAACTCCTTATGAACTTTATTATGGAAAAACTCCTTTCATTGGTTATTTTCGTGTCTTTGGTTGCAAATGCTTTATTTTAAATACAAAAGATCACCATGATAAATTTGATTCCAAAATTGATGTTGGTATTTTCTTGGGTTATGCACCTCGAAGTAAGGCTTATAGGGTCTTCAATAAACGAAGCCTCGTTGTTGAAGAGTCTATAAACGTTACTTTTGATGAGACTAATGTTGGCTCTCAAGTTGTGTTGCCTAGGAAAGATGATGATGATGATATTGAGGGAGGATTGGACTTGTTGCAAATCAATGACACTCCCTCTATAGAAGTTCAAAAGGATGTGGATAGCACAAACGCTCAAGATCAAGTTGAACCACCTAAAGCTTGGAAATTCACATCAAATCATCCAAAGGAACAAATCATTGGGAGCCCTTCAAAAGGAGTTATAACTCGCTCAAAAGCCTTGAGTGAATGTGGTAATGTTGCATTTCTATCTCAACTAGAACCTAAAAAGGTTAATGATGCTTTAAATGATGAGTTTTGGGTTTTGGCTATGCATGAAGAATTAAACAATTTTCAAAGAAATGAAGTTTGGAAGTTAGTTCCTAGACCTAACAATGCTAGTGTTATTGGTACAAAATGGGTTTTTAGAAACAAACTTGATGAACATGGCATTGTAACTAGAAATAAAGCACGTTTGGTTGCCCAAGGATACAATCAAGAGGAGGGCATAGACTATGATGAAACCTTTGCACCGGTTGCAAGGTTGGAATCTATTAGGATGTTTTTGGCATTTGCTAGTTTTAAAAATTTCAAACTATTTCAAATGGATGTCAAAAGTGCTTTCTTAAATGGTTTTATAGAAGAGGAAGTGTATGTTGAGCAACCCCCCGGTTTTATAGATCATGCTTTTCCTAATCATGTTTACCGGGTACAAAAAGCTTTATATGGGTTGAAACAAGCTCCTAGGGCTTGGTATGCTCGCCTCTCTAGTTTTCTTATTGAAAATGGTTTTTCAAAAGGAACAATTGATAACACACTTTTTGTGAGAAAAAGGAAAAATGATTTCATTTTGGTTCAAATATATGTGGATGACATTATTTTTGGTGCTACTAATGAATCCTTGTGCAAGGAATTTTCTAAAGTTATGCAGGATCACTTTGAGATGAGTATGATGGGAGAGCTTACATTCTTTCTCGGGCTCCAAGTCAAGCAAACTAAGGATGGGATCTTCATTTCACAAAGCAAGTATGCGAAGGAATTGGTGAAGAAATTCAAGTTGGAGAATTCTAAGCATGCGCCTACTCCCATGAGTACTAGTGTTAAGCTTGATGCGGATGAGAGTGGTGAAGATGTGGACCAAAAACTATACCGAGGTATGATAGGTAGTCTTCTTTATCTCACCGCTAGTAGACCCGACATCATGTTTAGTGTATGTGCATGTGCACGTTTTCAAGCGTCTCCAAAAGCATCTCATTTAATTGCGGTTAAAAGGATCATTAAGTATGTTAATGGAACTTTTAACCTTGGTTTGTTTTATCCAAAAAGCACCACTTTTGATTTATATGGTTTTTGTGATGCCGACTTTGCCGGATGTAAGGTAGATCGCAAGAGTACTAGTGGAACATGCCAATTCTTAGGAAATTCCCTTGTTTCTTGGGCTTCCAAGAAACAAAATTGTGTTGCATTGTCCACTACGGAAGCGGAATACATTGCCGCCGGCTTATGTTGTGCTCAAGTTTTATGGATGAAACAAAGTTTAGTTGACTATGATTTGAATTTTCAAAATATTAAAATCTTTTGTGATAACACAAGTGCCATAAATATTTCCAAAAATTCGGTTTTGCATTCTAGAACTAAGCATATTGACGTGCGCCATCATTTCTTACGCGATCATGTAGAGAGACAAGATGTATCCCTAGTATTTGTTGACACCAAATCTCAACTAGCGGATATATTTACTAAGCCTCTTGGAGAGGATGATTTTTGTCGCATAAGAAATGGTTTGGGCTTATGCACTATGTGAAAGTTCTACATTGCTTGCTTGATTAGTTGCATTTTGCATTTGGCATTTCTCTTTACCCCATTTTTGATGGTGACAAAGGGGGAGAGAAATCTCCTCATTTGTTGCATATATTTAGGGGGAGCTCATAGATAGGGGGAGCACCTATCTATAAGCTATTTCATTTTTGCTCTTATATAATGGTTGGTTGTCATCATCAAAAAGGGGGAGATTGTTAGCCCTTATGTTTTGATGATGTTCTTACAACCACCATTATCGGTACTAATGGCTTATTGAGTGTAAATGTAGTAAAATCATTTGTCAAGCTCGTTAGTGCCATTAATGGAGGATGGATGGAATATATGCTACAACGAAGATATCCAAAGGAGGAGGAGGCCAAGAGATGAAGCAACGTTATTTCAAGAACGTCAAATTCGATTAAAAGCTTCATCCGATTCAAGCTATATCAAAGCTCAAGTATATTGCTCTCTATATGAGGATATTAGCTTTCTTTTGTTTTTCTCTCTAGTGCTAGAATGTAGGCAAAGAGTTACTGAGTTTACTTGAAGCTATTGGGAATCACACACACGTTTTTCATACTTATGTTTTTAAGCGTTTTTTCACAAAATACTATTTTTCACAAGTTTGAGTACCTATCTGCAAAATTCTTTTTCCAAGCAGTTTGTTTTTAGTATTAAAAACATTTTACAAAGTTTCAGAATTTTCAGAGGTCAAATAAATATTTTGCAAATATTTCAACTTGGTCAAATAACCTGATTTCAGAATATGTCAGAAATCGGTCGACCGGTCCGGTCGACCGATCCGATGACCTTTCTTCTCTATGTCTCCAGAGTGTCCCTTAATCGGTCGACCGTGTCGGTCGACCGATGAGTCTCTGGATGTTTTGTCAAAACTCCTTAGCTGCTGGCGGTCGACCGATTTTTTCGGTCGGTCGACCGAAGGTATTTTTCGGTCGACCGATATTTTCTTCGGTCAACCGATTTTTTGCCTCTGTTCAGCCGCGACTTTTTTAAAACGGTCGTTTGCCTCGAACCCTGTGCTTTCACTTGTTAGTGATTGGCACAATCTGTGATGAGGGTCTGAAGAAGAGATTATTATCTCATTTGGGTAGATTTGTTTTTGTTTTAAAATGATTTAAACTTTCCTATAAAATCCCCAGACCTCTTCTTCTTCCTCTAAGCCCTAACGTTTGAAAACCAGAGAGCTTTTTCTGTTTGCTGAGAAAATTTTCAAAACTCTGTTTTTCTTTCTGTTTCAAGTGTGTTTCACTTCCCAGCTTCAGTACTCTTCTCTTTGCTATAGGGGCTTGTGTAAAGAGAGGTTCTTGCTTGTTTTTTCTTCTGCTGCTGTGTGTTTGAGATCTGTGGAGATCTACTGTGAGGGAGTGTGATCTGTGAGATCAAACTGTGTAGCGAGAGAGAGATCTTGTGGGATCGCAGTGTAGACGAAGTTTCGGCTTCCAAACCGGATGTGTTAGTTGATTTCTCCTCGAGAGTGGGGAGCGGGGACGTAGGTCAGCGGGCCGAACCTCGTTAACACATCGCGCGTCAAGGATAACGATTCCTAACTCTATCTCTTTCTATTTGATTGCACTTCTGTTTTGTGGTTTGCTTGTGCTGAGTTTTAAATTGCATATTAGAGCATCTTGACCCTAATCACCCCCCCTCTAGGGTCCAACAGCTGGGGTCCTCCAGGTCCGGCAAAAGGTCTCTTACCCTTGCCCTTATCCCTGGTCTGTCCTGCTTTAGCATTTCCTTCCTTGTCCTGGAACATAGTCGTCTCGGTCTCCTGAGAAATGGCGGCATTAGCTACCTCTCGAACTGAGTGCAACCTCCTGGAAATGAGGTAAAGATGAAGGCTAGGACATAGACCCGCTAGAAACATCTGTGCTTAGCGTTCTCCGGTCTGCCACATGCCCGTAAAGTGAAGCAGACTCATAAACTTGCTTTCATAATCAGCTACGATCATGTCGCCCTGCGTTAATCTGGATAGCTCAAGTTCTTTCCCGGCCTGTGCCGCGGAAGAGATGTATTGCCTATCAAAGAAGTATACAAAATCCTCCCAAGTGAGAGTCATCCGGTGCTCTGGGATAAACTGAAGTCGATACCATCCTCCGGCATCACCCTTAAGGCTGTAAGCTGCTAGCCTCTGCCTTTGCACTGAATTTACACCAAGTAAGTCTAGTATGATACTCACATCCTCCTTCCATTTATGAGCTGCAAGTGAATCTGATGACCCCTGAAACTCCGTTGCCCTCATCTTTTGATACCGCTCTACTAAACGGAGCCAAGCCTCCTGCTCTGCTGCTCGCCCTATAGCTGGTGGTGGTGTAATCCCTGGTGTGATCTCTGGGGTCTCCTCCGAGATGGGAATGACTGGAATCACCGGTGGTGGTGTAACTGGCTGAATATGATTCAACATCTGCTCCTTGAGTGCTGCTAACATGGTTGTTATAGGTGCCATGAGGTCTATAAGGTACTGCGGAGCCTGCTACGGCTCTGGCGGGGCCTGCTGCTGCGCGGTTGGAGCCTGCTGCGGTTCTGGTTCCTCTTGCTCATCTCTCCTTGTACGAGGCCTACCACGTCCGCGTCCTTGTCCCGCCATCTAAAGTTCAGGAAGATGGTTTATAAGACACAATATTGAGACCTCAGGCGAAAACATATTTAATAATAAATTATTCATGAAATGAGACCTCAGGCGAAAACATATTTAATAATAAATTATTCATGAAAATACTTTTAAATCAAAGTAAGGTGGTCAAAAAAATTCTAAAATTTTGAGATATACGCATATATCGTCCTCACTCATTCTAAGAAATTCTTATCGGACTCTATACATGAATCCTAGGAAACTCTATTCTAGCTCCACGACTCGACACAGGATGATCCTAAGGATACTGGAACTAGAGCTCTGATACCAACTGTGACGCCCCTATTTTCACACTTGGCTGTAGTCCAAGATGAACCCAGAGATGTCAAACCTGCCATGCACCTCTACTGTGCAATAACATGTTTCACCAATCACAGTAATATCCTCTAGTGAAATCAAGTAGAAGTGAAAGTACAAAACAGGCAAATAAGGAAAATAAAAATACAATAGACATGATGTAGACAGAAATATCTCATAATGATATCATATCTCGACTATAATAAACTAAAATATAACTGATATACATCTGGAGCCTGAAATAACAAGACATGTCTTAACATGGATCAACTAGAAATCGTACTAAGGTAACATGCCTTAACAATATAAGTATAAACTCAAATGACTGAATGGAAACATAAGACTACAAATGACGGAGGCTCTATCTATAAGCATAGTCTACCTAGATCATTTATCCCGTATCTAAGTGAAATTAATATTTAGTAATCTACAATACGAGACCTAGTACGTCGAGCGAAATAATCCAAGCAAGGAAACCCTTATGTATATATCATATGTCTCAAATTATAGGTATCTAAATATTAATACCGAACTAATATATGAAAGGAAATATAACTGGAAAGTAAAACATCATAATAGACATATGTATCAAGGCATCTCAATCGTCAAATATTCTCAACAATGAGTAGAAACACTTTTGGCATCAGCCAAATACTCAGGTAAAAATGAGCTTATAATATTTATCATTTTTCTCAACAAATCATGTCCATGTGTGTATCGGCAGGATAATTATATAGATTTCTACACAATCTACGTAGAAACAAAAGCATAGGTTCACCGACCTCTTCGCACGCTCGTGCGGATAAACAAGTATCATAGGTTCATTGACCTCTTCGCACGCTCGTGCGGATAAACAATCATAGGTTCATCGACCTCTTCGCACGCTCGTGCGGATAAACAAATATCATAGGTTCATCGACCTCTTCGCACGCTCGTGCGGATAAACAAATATCATAGGTTCATCGACCTCTTCGCACGCTCGTGCGGATAAACAAATATCATAGGTTTCCCACTCCCGGGGATACATGTGTACTCGAACCCACTCGTACTCCTCATGGACACGCACGTGTATCGAAGCGCGGCCCGTGCATCATGTTCACAATCAAACATTCGAGGCAAAATAAGACCTGATCCGTAAATACTAACACCGCTGGTGATTAATATTTTATTGTATGTATGAATAGTACTCGTACGAATAGTACTCGTACTTATGAATAGTACCCGTTTGCACGAATAGTAAAAGTACTTACGAATAGTACACGTACGTATGAATAGTAACAATACTTATGAATAGTACACGTACGTATGAAATAGTAACAGTACTTATGAATAGTAACAGTACTTATGAATAGTCATGTACGTATGAATAGTAATGGTACTTATGAATAGTGCATGTACGTATGAATAGTAAGCATACTTATGAATAGTTCACATACGTATGAATAGTAATGGTACTTATGAATAGTACACATATGTATGAATAGTAACAATAATCCGGCGATGGATAAATACGTATAGTTCTAGCTAGCAATATCATGTCTTTAGAAATTTGGTCTTATATTCTATTCATCAATTTTCATCAATATCATGTTTTTTTCTTCATTTTTGGGATTTGATCTAAAATTCATCAATTTTCATCAATATCATGCTTTTTCTTCATTTTTGGGATTTGATCTAAAATTCATCAATTTTCATCAAGATCAAAACTAATTAGGGATGGGTTTGGAAAGAGATGAATTTGCCTTTATTGATCTCTGAAATTGGACTCCCTATCCGTTCCTTTTCTCCAAATAGCCAAAGTCTCTTCTATCTTTTCCTCTCTTTTCTTCCTCTCAGTCTTTTTTCTCTCTCTCTCCTTCTTTCTCTCTCCCTTTTTCTCTTTCTCCCTCTCTCTCTTTCCTTCTCTTTCTCTCTCTTCTTTCTCTTCTCTGCGTACTCAGAAGAGAGAGGGGGGAGAGGCTTTTATAGGAGGGGGGTAGGTGGGGGTAGGTGGAGAGAAGAAAAGAAAAGGAAAAATAATAATAATATTTATAATTTTATATTATTTAAAAATTAAGTTTTAATCTCCGTTCTCAGAAAGTAACAAAAATTTACCCATAGCACCGTCTCGATATTCTAAGATCAATGGTGTAAACTTCATATCCATATGATCAATATAAAAATTATAAAAAAATACAAATGCGATAGATGTCAGTAGACGCGCGATACCGAGGCTGAAACTGCGAATCGATCTCAAATCGATTCTAATCTGATCCATTCATCCCAGAATAATCACCAATCATAATAAAACTCATTTATAATAATATTTTTAAAATTTTTGGGGTTTTACAGTTTACCTTTCATATTAGACCCATTATCATATCCTTGTCCTCTTATATCATGTATATCAAGTTCAAATTTTTTATTACACTAATAAAAATATCAAAAGGACCTTTCCCTAACGTATCATCCACTTTTAAAAATTCTAAAAAATACTCTTCTATTTTGATTGGATTTGTTGAAATATCTACATATCTTAATATAAGAGACATTTGTTCTTGATGACTTATATTTGGGGTACAATCAAGTATAACTGAAAAGTATTTTGCTTCTTTTATTTTTTTAATTATAATACTTTTTATTTCTAATCCTAATATATTTATTAACTCATTTTGTATGTTATGGCCAAGATAATGATTATGAATTTCACCATTTTGAATACGTTTAAGGTGTTCTTGCATTATAGGATCAAATTCTACAACCATTTCAATTAAACTTAAAAAATTTCCATTGTTATCTTGATAAATCTTCTCATTTGTGCCACAAAATGCCAAATTATTTTTTGCAAGATTTTTAACTACAGTAATAATTCTTACTAATACATTCCTCCAATGCTCTTTTTCCTTGTTTATCTTTTCTTGTAAATTTTGATTAATAGTTTTTTTAAGTAATCTCATTTCAACTTCAAACCAAATATTCATATTTATAATATGTTCACTACTTGTTTCATGACTTTTAAGC
Source organism: Asparagus officinalis (assembly GCF_001876935.1). Lineage (NCBI taxonomy): Eukaryota > Viridiplantae > Streptophyta > Magnoliopsida > Asparagales > Asparagaceae > Asparagus > Asparagus officinalis. The sequence continues at coordinate 105,929,676 of NC_033798.1, read as the reverse complement.
TTGTTACTAAGATTTTTCCAATCTTGACATCCTTCATTTGCTAATTGAATTGTAATTTATTTTTGACTGAATAATTTACAACAAAAGCAAAATACTCTATCTAATTCTTTTGAATATACTAGCCATCTCCTATCATGTTTTTCTCCATTTGGTAACTTTCGAATGTAACGAACAGTTGAAAAGTGTCTAGAATTTTCATCATTTGGAAAACATAAACTGGTTTCTCTTATTGGACCTTTTTCGACTAATAAATCTATTAAATTTGTATTTATTCTTTTCCATTGTGCTGGATCATATATATTTTTCATAATAGTTTCATCAATATCATTATAATTTTTATCTTCTTGATCAACTAATTCATCTTCTTCTAAATTATTATTATCTTCTTTGTTAATATTAATTTTTATCTTCTTGATCAACTAATTCATCTTCTTCTAAATTATTATTATCTTCTTTGTTAATATTAATATTTGGTGAATTAGATTTATGATTATTCATCTTCTTCTAAATTATTATTATCTTCTTTGTTAATATTAATATTTGGTGAATTAGATTTATGATTATTTAGAAAGTTCTTGACATATTTCTTTTTGTCCTAATAAAGTATCATCTTCTACTGTTAATTCATTTGTTTTTTAATTTAAATTTTTAATTGGGTTTTTTGAGTTTTGATTATTAGTACTTGATAATCACATTTTTATTATAATTTTATACTCTCATTATCTATTTTACATGAATAAATATACTACTAATAATTATTTTTATCTTTAATTGCAGGCTAATAAAGAAATAATAAATAAAAACCCAAAAGTCTCTAACTTCCTCATTTTGTAACCTTTTATTGAAGCCCAGAATCAAGCTGAGTAGCATGTAGAAGCCGGAGAAAATAAAAAATCAAATATTAAGGAGAAATTATATTCAAGATGGTTGGCCGCAAAGAAACAACGATATCTCCCAATCCGGAAGGCAAAATTTAACATATAATATATGAAAATAGCCTATCTTGACAAGACAAAGCCAACCATAAAGTCAGAATTTTGATAGGAGTATCGATATTAGCATCGATGCTAGCATCGATGCCACTGTTTTGTTACAATCTAAATGTTGAAATTTAACGGCTTATGGATAAGCATTGATCCAAGGGCTCTAATTCACCACTGTATACTATAAATAGGGGTAGAGAGTGAGGGGTTAAAGGGGTAAAAATTTTTATATCTCCATTTGGAGAGGAGAGTTACTCTTAATTGAGAAGACCTTCCAAATTTGTAATTTTTTGTTATAATTAATAAAATAATTTTTTTTACCACTTCATATTTTTCTTCTCTTTGTTGGATGATGAAGATGAAGATCAATTTGGAAGTTTGTTTTATTTTCTCTTTTATTTCTTTTCTTATTGCTCAGTAGTTTAGATTTACATTAATGTCTTGTAGTGTAGATTTACTTTCATGCTTTTATTCTCTTGCTTTAATTTTTGTATTTAGTTCTTGCAATTTGTTGTGTAGTTTAGTTCTTGTAATTTATTTTGTAGATTAGATTTTATTTTCTTACACTATTCGTCTCGAGGATAGAACCCTCTTGGGATTAGTTTTTTTTTTTCTTGTTTTTATTTTCTTTGATTCACCTTGAGGTTAGAACCCTCTAGGGAATTGCCATTTTCTTAGATGTGGAATTAATTCTTATTGGAACTCTAGAAATTACATGAAACTAGCTTTATTTCTCTTATGATTTGTTAATCATTCTCTAATACTTAAATTGTTCATACTTAGGATATTCAACTGAAGAACTAATTAGTAGAAAGAATTCTAGAATTACTATTTAGTTGTTATTATTTTCATGAGCAATAATTTTACTTGGATGATAATTTGATATGTTATACTTCTCTTGAGTGGTTTGATAATCTATATTTAATAAATCTAAAGTAGAATGTAAAAAAGAGAATGATTCATATCTTATAAGTGAGTTTAGCTAGTGAATTCAATTCTAGATTCCTCATATCTTTAATTGAATCATCCATCTTGATTTTCTTGAATTTTCTTTTCATTCTTGTTTTTTAGTTTTCCTTTGTGTTATGGTGTTCACTCACCCAAGATACAGTATTCACAAATGATATGATAAGAGTCTTAGTGAACCCCCAAGAGTTCTAGGCATTTCGACTCCTAAGTCGAATATCAAGACCATGACTCTTTATCAAGATAAGCCCAAGGCGCAACGACTCCTCAGTCGAGTATCACGCCCTCGGCTCTTTATCAAGGTAAGCCCAAGGCACCATATATGGTCGAATCCTCCAGTACAACTCGACCATCATGGCTAGATTACAAGACCTTGGTACCTTACCAAAGTATAAACCCCAGGTACAATTAAAGAGGCCTCGGCCCTACCGACTCATTAAGCTGGCACCCTGGTGTCGACACAAGAGGCGATACTAGCCGATACGAGAAATCCTGATATGCTAGACGAGTCGACATCTTTATATCGACTCGAAAGGTGGTTATTAAGCTGAGATAAGATGACGTTTTACTCAGTCGGATAGGTCGACTGTGAATGTGGGGGCCATAAGCGAGAGGCAAATCATGTGGGAGCAAATCACGTGGGAGGCAAAGCACGTGGGGGCCACATGTTCACAATATGAACACGTTTGTTCTGAACGTGCACACGCGTGGGGGCTACACCATCAATGCTTCTGCTCTTTTCCAAGTGGCAGACACGTTTTCAGCTCCTATAAATAGGATTTTCTTCCTAGGGTTTAGAGTGGGAGAAAAAGCAGACGAAAAAGCAGACACGTTTTCACTTTGTTGAGATATTTCACTTTGTATTCTTGTTTCCTTTGTGAAATGAGAATATAGATGTTGACTTGAGCTTTTGTGAAAGTAAAAGTCAGGGCTTTCTCTCGGGTGATATTGCTTCCGCGGCGTGAGGGTGACTCTACATCCAACAATTGGTATCAGAGCCATTATTCAGATTGGGAGTAATATAGCTTCTGATTTGAGGTGGTGCTTGGTAATTTCCTGAGAGAAGCGAATTTATTAATACAAGCGGAGGATGACGTCAACTAGCAAAACAGTTAAAGTTAGAAAGTACGAGATTAAAAAATTCAATGGGAAGAATAATTTTTCCTATTGGAGGATGCAGATGAAGAACTTGTTGATTTTGCAAAAACTACATAAGGATTTGGCTGAAAAAGAGAAGAAGCACAAGGATATGTCTGATGAGGATTGGGAGGAGCTGGATCTTGAAGCATGTGCGTCAATTATCCTTTACCTTGAAAGGGATGTAGCTTTCTTGGTAGATGGAGAGAAAACGGCTGCGGGCATGTGGTCGAAGTTAGAAAGCACATTCATGACGAAGAGTCTAACGAACTGGAATCTATTTAAAATCTAAATTTTATACTTGCAAAATGTGATACGGGTGTATCTTCTCTTCGGAACTTAGCGATCCTTATGGGAGCTTGAGGATAGATGATTCTCATGATAGCATGAGAATAGAGGTGTCAAACAATACAAGGGAACGCAGGAGGAAGCGTGGAACGAGACGACGAGCAGAAGAATCGAAGTATCCAGTTTTCAGCCTGTGAGTCGACTCATAACAATCATGAGTCGACTCATCAGGTTGAGTCGACTCATGACTGTTATGAGTCGACTCATCGCTGGTTTTTGAGTTTTGTCCAATTTCTGACGAGTTGACTCATCTCAGTCATGAGTCGACTCATCGATGGTTTCCTGGTTCGTTTGGGTTTCTGTTCACACGAATTCTTGTTGGTTTTAGGTCTGGTTATTTACCAAATTGTCATCCACATTTGTACACCTATATAAAGGATTGTTTTAGGGTTTCTAAACAATCAGAGAGAGAATCAGATAGAATCATAGAGAGAATCAGATAGATTCAGAGAGAGATTCTAATCTTTGTATTAGGGTTTAGTGAGAATTGAGAGTTTGTTCTCGATTCTAGTGAGATTGTGAGAGAGGGATTGTAATCTTTTCATACTCATAATCTAGAGAAGGTATTTTCCTTCGCCATACTGAATTGTCTTGTGTTTCTATCATCCTCTTCTCAACCCACCTTTTGGTAATTCCACGACCAAAGGATGCTCGCACGGCGACTCGTATCAAAATGGATGGCTCATCAATCCGGGAATACATCAACAAGTTTAATAGGATAATATCGGATCTGAAGGATATCGATGTAACTGTAGAAGTTGAGAATCAGACTCTTCTACTACTTCTATCTCTATCGAAGTCTTATGAGAACCTGGTGCAAACACTGATGCTTGTGGGAGACAATTTGACGATGGATAAGACTAGAACGACGCTTCTAGCGGATGACCTTCGGAAGATTGCAACCAGTAACATGACTACTGGTGGTAGTAAAGAACAAACGTAGGGATTGTTTGCTAGAGGAAGGAGCAATGATGGAGGAAAAGGCAAGAGAGGAAAGTCTAGATCTAAATCAAGACCTCTTGCGGAAAGAGCGTGTTTCAAATACGGTGAAGTTGGGCATTTCAAGATCGACTATCCAAATAAGAGAATAAGTGGGGAGAAGAATAACAACAAGACTGAGAGGAGAGAATGCAAGGAATAAGCGAGTTATGTTTCAGAGGAAGGGAGCGAGAAGGAATGTTATGTCGTCACGGGTAGCAAGGATATCTTCGGGAAGTGGATTCTTGATTCAGGTTGCTCTTACCACATGTGCTCAAATAGGAAGTGGTTTACTACCTACAGAGGCATTGATGGTGGAACCGTATTGCTGGGGAACAACCATGCTTGTAAAATGGTGGGGCTAGGTAATATCAAGATCAAGATGCATGATGGAGTGGTCCGAACCTTGACTGATGTGAGTCACGTTCCCGACTTGTGGAAGAATCTTATCTCACTTGGTGCATTAGACTCCAGTGGTTGTAGGATTGTTACAGAGAATGGAATGAAGAGGGATGTTCGGGGTTCCCTTGTAGTGATGAAGAGTGTTCGTTACCGTAATTTATATACTCTCTCAGGTAAGACGGTGACGGGAGATGTAGTGGTTGGAACTAAAGGAAGTGGTGGAGATCTATGTGAGCATACACGGTTATAGCATAGGCGGCTTAGGCACATGTCAGAGAATGGTCTAGTTATGCTTGGTAAGGAGGGTCTGCTGAAGAATCTGAAGAAACCTTGCATGGATTTTTGTGATGATTGTGTGTACGGAAAAGCGCACGTGGTTTAATTTCTGAGAAGCAAGCTCAAGAGCAAAGGGATACTAGATTATGTGCACACAAATATTTAGGGTCCGGCTCAAACAACTTCCAAGGGTGGTTCCAGGTATTTTATCTCGTTCATAGATGATCATTCAAGGTATGCTTGAATTTATTTTCTTAAGCATAAGAATGAGGTATTCGAGACATTTAAGAAGTGGAAGGCGATGATTGAAAACAGGACAAGAAAGAAATTGAAGACACTAAGATCTGACAACGGTACAGAATATACAAATGACACTTTCAAGGAGTTCTGTGATCAGGAGGGTATTGCTAGACACTGGACAGTCAGATCAACACCATAGTAGAACGGGATCGTGGAGAGACTGAACCGAACATTACGGGAGAAAGCAATGAGTATGCGATCTTATGCTGGATTGGGTAAGGAATGGTGGGCAGAAGCGGTGGCTACAACTTGTTATATTATGAATCATTCTCCACATTCTACATTGGATGGTGATACACCCTATAGGGTGTGGTCAGAGGAGCATGCAAATTATGAGAGGCTCCAGATTTTCGGGTGTACCGCCTATTATCACGTCAACGAGAGAAAACTTATCGCGAGGCCCAGGAGGGCTATATTCTTAGGATATGCAAAGGGTGTAGAAGGCTATCGTCTTTGGTGTACAGAAGATTCAAAGTTCGTGATCAGCAGGGATGTTACATTTGATGAGAAATCCATGATTGCTAGGGCGCCCAAGGATGTTGGTGTTAAGACTATAGAGACTTCAAAGTCTCAAGTTATTGAGATAGAACCTAAAGACCAACCAGGTTCTAGTCATATTCAAGTAAAAAATCAGGTAGATGATGAGCTTGAACAGGAGGAGGTTCAGTGGGAAAATACACAAGCACTACAATAACAACAGCTCGAGGATAGCTTGGCTTCCAGTGGGCCAAGGTGAGCATACAAGCAGGTATTGAAGCTTGGGGCTAATCAACTACTGAAGCACTATGAGCATATTAATTTGGTGGAATACACACTCTCGATGAAGGATGATAAGCTGGTCTCCTTCAAGGAAGCTATTCGGGATAGAGATAGTAAGAGTTGGTTAGCTGCAATGGAGGAGAAGATGAAATCTCTTCGGAAGAATCAAACATGGGAGGTGGTCTCATTACCCGTAGGAAGAAAAGTTATTGGTTGTAAGTGGGTGTATAAGAGAAAGGAAGATCCTTCAGAGTTTGGTGGTACAAGGTACAAGGCGAGGCTAGTGGCTAAAGGGTTTGCACAAAGAGAGGGTGTGGATTACAATGAGATATTTTTTCGGTGGTGAAACACACTTCTATTCGGGTGCTATTGAGTATTGTTGCTCATGGTGATCTTAAACTGCAATAACTTGATGTAAAGACAACCTTCTTGCATGGAGACTTGGATGAAGAGATTTACATGCATCAACCTGAGGGCTATAAGATTGAGGACAAGGAGAATCATGTGTGTCGCTTGAGAAAGTTACTCTATAGACTGAAGCAATCTCCTCGGCAGTGGTACAAGAGATTTGACTCCGTCATGCTGAAGCATGTGTTTTCCTGAAGCGATTATGATTGTTGTGTTTATATTCGGAAGCTTCGTGGAGGTGATTATATTTATCTTCTTTTGTATGTGGATAACATGTTTATTGCTTCTAAGAGCAGGGTGGAGATAGATAGGCTAAAATCTCAACTTGGTAAAGAGTACAAGATAAAGGACATGGGGGCTGTGAAAAAAATATTGTGTATGGAGATTAGAAGAGAGCGGGCAAATCAGCGATTATTCTTGAGTCAGAAGGGCTACATAGAGCGGGTGATCGTGAGATTCGGGATGCAAAATGCAAAGTCGGTAGTAACTCCATTGGCTCAACATTTTAGACTTTCAGGTAAACAATCTCTTGCTATAGTGGAAGATAAGGCACACATGGAGCGTGTTCATTATGCTAGTACAGTTGGCAGTTTGATGTACGCCATGGTATGTACACACCCAGATATTTCACAGGCGGTTAGTGTGGTCAGCAGGTTCATGGCGAATCCGGGAAATGCGCACTATGAAGCGGTGAAATGGGTCCTGTGGTACTTAAAGTGTACCATTAATGGGTTTGTTAACTCAGATTATACATGCGATCTAGATAGACAGTGATCTACTACTGATTATGTATTCAGGATATATGGGGCTTCAGTTAGTTGGTGATCGATGTTGCAGGCTACAGTGACACTTTCTACTACAGAAGCTGAGTACATGGCCATGACAGAGGGAGTGAATGAAGCATTGTGGCTGTGGGGTCTTCTAGACGATCTGAAGCTTGAGCAGGAGAATATGAACTTGTAGTGTGACAGTCAGAGTGTGATTCACTTGGTGAAGAATCAAGTTCATTATGCTCGTACCAAGCATATCGATGTCAGGTATCATTTCATGCAGGATGTCATAGAGGAAGGTGATATTTCTCTCATGAAGGTACATACGAATGAGAATCTCGCAGACATGTTAACCAAGGTGGTCACAAGTAGTAAGTTTAAGCATTACTTGAACTTGTTTCATATCAGCTTGTGTTGATTTGCCCAAGAGGGCATGACCCTTCGGGGCGGTGATGGGGTGAGGTGGAGACTATATAGAGAACAAATTCTAAACTACAGTTAGCTTGATCCCGGTGGAGGGTATGTAGGCAGCCATGGTAAAGCGACATAGCTGGTCTAGCCTGGTTTGGTATTTTAGATCTCTCTGGTGATGTTTATGGTGTTTTTCTAGTGTTCGTCCAAAATTTAAGGTTTATCAAATGATGTACGAGGTGGAGAATTGTGAACGTGGGGGCCATGAGTGAGCACGACCGACACTCTTAAGTCGACAGGAAAGGCGGTGCCGGTCGACCTTTTTATCAAGGACGATCCTATTTAAGGCAGTCAACCACTCACTGGGCATTTCTCAGAGACGACTTAAGGAACGTTCCCTGCTGTCGACTAAGTTGAGGACTCAACCCTGGTCTCAAGCCTCTTCCCCCAAGATTCACTATTCATGCTACAGAAAATAGTACAGTAAATTAATATAACACTTTGTTACTGTAGCACAGACAAGATGATCCAAGATTCATCATTCATGCTGTAATAAATATTGTAGCATCAATATTGTAGCACATGCGAAAACGGTAGCGGTTAAAAACATTACTGTAATGTTATTACTGTAGCTCAGGCGGGATACTGTAGCATTTAAAAGTGTTAATATAGCACTTATAAAAATTGTATTTAAATACAGAATTACTATAACAGAAATAAAAAATAAAGGTCGTGCTTTGCACGGGATGCACACTAATAAGATGAATGATTCTAAAAAAAAGACTAATCTCACTTCTTAAAGTAAGGTGTCATATTGCTCCGACTCGGAGGTCACTTCTTAAAGTAAGATGTCATATTGCTCTGCCTCAAACATTTACTCTTGTGTAAGATGATTGTATAATCAAATGACGATGCATCTTTTATTTTATTCCGAAATACTCTCTCATTCTATTTATTCTAAATGTAGGAGTAGCAGTTATTGATAATGAGATGCAAAATATTTGGCACCAAAAAGTCACAAAGTGCACATGAAGTTGATTGGATAGATGACAGGAATAGGACCCTAAATACTATCACGCCTCGTTTGGTACGGGAATGGAGTCGAGTGAGAATAGAAAGAATGTAAGAAAGGAATGGAAAATATGTAGGAATGGAATGCACATTCTCATTCTCATGTTTGGACGCGTTTAGAGAATGAAGCGGCAATGTCAATCTTATTCTCATTCTCATGTTTCGTATCATTTGTTCAAAATGACTAAATAACTCTTTTTTTTAGAAAAATAAGTTTTAGAAATGATATTTTTTCTTATAGAAATAATTTTTCAGTTGATAGTTATATTTTGGTACACCGCCTCAGCAACAATTTCGGACTTTTGGCTTACTAATTGAAAAATTACTTTTATAAAAATTATTTTTGATTATAAATAATTATAATTCTATATTTTAAACTTTTAATGCTACATGTCTATTACTTGTACGAGTAGCTAATGCTACTAGCATCACTGTACACAAATGTATACAATAGACTGAATTCCATGTGCATACATGAAGAGAGAGATCAGAAGGAAACACTAAAATTCAAAGGATTGGAAAAATATGTTAACTTTTAGTCTGTATATAAAATTTCTATGAAATTTAAAATGCACTTTTAACTTTTAAAAAATTGATTAGGAATAGAAAACATGTTAACCTAGAAAGTTTGAAGGAATAGAAAACATGTTAACCTCTAATTAAAATATAAAGTTTCAATCTCATCAATTAAGCACATTATTTCTTGTTGTGAGTGCTTGAAAAAATTACTGAAAAGATTAGGCATATATGCTTCAATGGAACTTCAAATTATACATCCAAAGATAAAATATTTACTAACCTAATTACCAACAAATTATACAATCGAGTCGTCAAAAGATAAAAAGTTACTGTAAAGATTAGGTAAAGATTAGCCACACATACATATTTTAAAAGAAATAATGGTTACCTAACCGATCCGCGTCGAGTCGAAGACAAGATTTTTTTCTACTGCATATGAGATGGAACTAGGGCAAAGTCAAATAAATAATAGTATTTTAATATTTAATATTTATTTGTATATTTGTACGAGCAACTAATGATATTATTTCTATAGAAATAATTTTTCATATGAGAATTTATATCTATTCGTATCTTTTAAGGAGGGTATAATTAAAAATTATTTGATTATTTTATCCCCACTTAAGTGGGAATATTAATTCCTTATTAAATGGTTGGGAATGACAATTCTCACATAAAGTGAGAAATGATAAGAAGTAGGAATAACAATTCTAGCGTCTAAAAACACATCTGTTTGGTACGCATGAATAAAGAGTTGGAATTGCATTCCATTCCCACTCATTCCCGTATACTAAATGAGGCATTATAGTCAACCCGAGATCCACCTATACCCCCCACTAGCACTAGCCCTGCCATCATTGATTCCTCCTCTAATTCTCATTGAAAACCCTAACCTACATATGGATGAGGTAGTGAATCATCGAAATTGTTATAAAGTCCTCCAATTCATATGTTGTTTTGACTTCGTTGCTCAGATCATTGAAATTACCATTAAGTCCTCTAATTCTTAAGTTATTTTGAGAGTTCCTTAGGCCAAGCATGGAAGTAGAAATTAAATGGAAATTAGTCCTGAAAACTAAGAACTTGCTATTGCGTTACCAACTTCTCATAAGTTATTCCAAATTAGACCTTCTAATTGCTATTTCTACTCTTTATCTTTATTTGAGGGGCAAATAGACTAAATTTAGAATTGAGGGATCTACTAGAAATTAGAATAATTCAAAGGACTGATTCAAAATAACTTAAGATTTGACTTTGAGAGACCTAATAGCAATTTCAATGATTTAGAGGACTAGTTCAAAATATGAAATACATAAGCGATTAATGTGGGAACACCCTTAAAAGAGCCCGAAATAGACAAATATTCAACCTCGCTTTTTTGATGCTACGATTTCGACAAATGAAGAAAGAGACAATAGGTGACATGGTTTCTATGATGGAGCTGCATTTCCTACAATGGCTAAGATATTGATCTATAGTAAGATTTGCAGATATTTTTTTAAACTGAAAAACATGGTGAGATACCCTGTTCATATACTATATTATATAAGGATACTAAAAAGATGTCTGGTACAAAAACAAAACAAAACAGAAGAAACCGAGAGGGAAGAACAAAGAAGAGAAGAAAGCTGATAAGGAGCGGATCTAGTCGTCACCTATCAAGCTAACTCAAAACAATGTCCTCACTCAAGGCCAAAAGGAAAGCACACGAGATAGAATAAAATCTGATACATCCAAACACCAACACTGAAAATCGATAACATCATAACCTTCAACAAAAAATCAAAAAAAAAAAAAAACCAGGACAGAGAGAAAAACTAGCCACATCAACTAACATCGGAGAGATTATCTCCATAAGCGCCAGCAGTGTTCTTCTTTGCGATTTCTTGCGTTTTTAGAATTTAGGCAGCCCTACGAATATGCCTTGCCAATCTGTCTTCTTCAGCCACTATCCAAAAAATGACATACATAGCAATATAAACAGCGATATGAATAGGATTTGCAGGAAAATCTCTAAATATGAGATAGTTTCTACAGTTCCACATCCACCAACAGTAGTTAACAGATATTTCCAAATAACTTTAATATCAGCACAAATATTTGAATCCCTATATAAGAGAGTCATCTCCTCTATTGATTTGGGTCACCTAGCAAAAGGGGCGAGAGGAAGGAGGGTAGACCAAACTGCATAAGCAAAAGGGCAGAGGATAAACAGGTGATCTTGAGTCTCAACCTCCTGGTTGCAATGAGGGCAATGAGGATCTCCTGACTAACCTTTGGTGATCAAATTAGCTCTCGCGTTGAGTTTTTGTTTTGAAATGATCCAGAACAGGACCTTGACCTTCAGAGGGATGTGAGATTTCTATATGAAGTTGTGAATATGAGACTTAACCCCGCCAGAGGTGATGATAGTGAATAGAGATTTAACTAAAAATGAGTCAGTGGGATGATAAGGCCACCAAATACTGTTAGTATTAACATTTGAAGCAACTAAGAACCCTTCCCGGTGGGTTAAGAGCTTATCAATGTCACTTTTATCTTTATAGGTAATACCCTTTCTGAGAATGAGGTGCGAAGGGGTGCCAATGCCAGGCAGAGTGGAGCATATATCCTTGAGACTGAACAGAGCTGCAAGATGAGAATGCAAGGTGGCATGCTTTTGGAAAAAGACTACTAATATGAGATTTGCAGATATTTGAATTACAGCTGTTTTCAGAATTTTCCTTTCGTCCCTTTAACTATAGGTTTCTACAAAGTTTTTTTAACGATTGGAAAGGTATTTTATTTGTTTGATAATTTAATGTTAATGGTAGTTATTGTTTCTAGATGTTGATTCTAATATACTAAGTTTCCAATCTCCGCAAAGGGCACGTTTGGATGATAGGACATATTGGAAGTAAGAAGTAGATCAAAGAAGTGACTTCTAAAATTATGAAATAAGAAATAGCAAAAGTAATGTTTTTCTTGTTTATTTCGCACATTTTAGAAGTAAAGTAAATAGTATCTCTTCTACTTCATTCACTTTTTTTTGGATATCAATTGAAAGTATTGTCAAGATAACTACATAGTATAAACTATAACGATATTATATGTACTTATTATAACACTTTAATCAATAATATAACATAGTAATAAATATAATAATATTTTAAATTGAATTATGACAACTTATAACACCTTGTAGCGCGTTAATTAACATAAAAAATTTTATTATAAAAAGATTAGCTTGAACATTGGTATATGAAGAATTTTAGAAATATACGGGTTCAAAATTAAATGGAAGTAGAAGAGTGGGGTCAAAATAAAAAATGTTAGATATAAATATGAGCCTTTTAATTAGGAGTATGTGCAAAATTGGCAGGAGCGCTCAATCCACATCCCTGATTTCACTCAATCCACTTCTTTACATTGGGATCCCACCTCAATTTTCATGCACTTCTAAAGGGCTTCAATGGCTGGATGACCTTAACTTTTATTAGGAAGTTTAAGTAACACGTAGATTATAACAAAACAGAAGAGAAATTAAGGTGGAAGAAGCATACGTTTATTTCTCAGAAAATAGAGTAACTGAATACAAAAACGTAACTGAGGAACTCTAGACTCTTAATATAACTCAAATAAAACTAACTAACTCTTAATTTTACGCAGTCAGCAGAGACTGAGTAATTTAGACTGACTCCACAAATACGACTCCACTAACTAGGCATAACATTACTGAAAATAAAATAGACATAAAAATAGGAAACATATATCTAACTGACACCGAATATGAGGGAATGCACTAAACTGCAACTAACTTGTAACACGCCCCCTTAGTGCATGCCCTCTATTAACAAGACCAAGTCTTCCTCGAAACTCCTCAAACTTAGCTTTAGAAAGTGCCTTTGTAAGGTCATCTACAACCTGCTCCTTTGTTCGTATCGAACGCAACTCAATTTCTTGATTTAGCACCTTTTCTCGAACAAAATACAACCTGCTCCTTTGTTCGTATCGAACGCAACTCAATTTCTTGATTTAGCACCTTTTCTCGAACAAAATGATAGTGGATATCAATATGCTTTGGAACGCAACTCAATTTCTTGATTTAGCACCTTTTCTCGAACAAAATGATAGTGGATATCAATATGCTTTGTGTGGGCATGGAATACTGGGTTTTTAGCAAGTCTGATTACACTTTCACTATCACAGAAAACTAGAATAGGAAAGTTGCAGTCCTCGTTCACATCTAGAATAAGTCTTGAAAGCCAGATACACTTCTGAGTGGCCAATGTTGCTGCAACATACTCAGCTTCTGCACTTGATAAGGCCACTGTACTTTGCTTCTTACTACACCAAGATTATGGATGCAGAACCAATATTAAAACAATAACCAGAGGTGGAACGCCTATCATTTATATCTCCAGCCCAATCGGCATCGACATAGCCTTGCAAAGAGCAAACCTTATTAGGCTGATAGTATAATCCATAATCTAAGGTTCCTTTCACATACCGTAAACCCGTTTTGTAGCAGCCATATGACCAACACACGATTGGTTCATAAATTAAGATAAAATGCCTACTGAGAATATAATATCCGGGCGAGTAATTGTTAGATACAGTAAGCTTCTAACCATTCTACGGTACTCGGGCACATCGTTCAGAGGCTTTCCATCATCCTTCCTCAACTTGAGGCCTAGATCCATGGGAGTGGTTGTAGAGTTGGAGTTCTCCATGCCAAAACATTGTAAGATCCTTGCATCATATCCTCTTTATGAGAGAAAATAACCATCTGATCATTCCAACTCCAAGCCAAGAAAACAATGAGCTTTACCTAAGTTTTTCATCTCAAAACGAAGAGATAAATCATCTTGGAGGCACATAATTTTAGCTGCATCATCTCCTGTAATTATCATATCGTCCACATAAAGAAGAATCATAGTGTCCAGTGATCCCTTTATCTTGACAAAGAGACTAGGATCTGAACCTGAAGGATGAAAACCTCATCAAACACTTTCTGAGTTTTCTCCATGTGCAGTAGCAGCAGGGTATAAGGTAGAAACCTCATCAAACACAACATCACGAGAAGTAACAATCTTCTTCGTGATAGGATCCATACACTTCCAGCCTTTCCTATGAGCATCATAACCAACAAACACACATTTTCTTGCTTTCGGGTCAAGTTTAGTTCGATGATACTTGGGTATATGAACATAGCAAAGAAAACAAAAAATTCTGAAATAACTCACATCAAGTTTAATGTCATAAATCATCTTAAAAGGAGATTTTGAGGTACCTGGTCATGGAGGTAACCGGTTAATCACATGACAAGCACATTGCATAGCTGCTGCCCACAGTTCTCGAGGAAGATTTTTATCATGCAGCCAAGATAAGGTCACTGTTGTAAGGTGTGCCAGCTTATGCTCAGCGATCGCATTATATTACGGGGTATTCAGACATGCTATTTGACGATGAATACCATTCTCCTCACAAAAATTTGAAAATTCATGAGATAGAAATTCACCTCCATTATTCGTACGCAAACACTTTATGGCCGACCCAAACTCCCTTTCTACCATCATCTTAAACTACATAAGGTGGGTGAGAGCTTCACTCTTGGTTTCCAGAAAATACACCCAGCTGTAGCGGGAGTAATCATCCACAATAACCATCATATAGCGGAAGCCACTATAACTTGGAGTTCTGGTAAGTCCCATAAGATCAGAGTGCACAAGCTGAAACATCGCGAAAGCATGATTCATAGACTTTTGGAAAGGGAGACGATGTGATTTACCGTATTGACAACTAGCACACACTACGTCTGGATGCACTGTTTTGAAGAAAGGAACACCTTCAAGCAGTCTGTTTGTTGATATCTACTCTTGTAGTTGATAGCCAACATGCCCAAGTTGAGCATGCTAAAGTGAAGCACTAGTATTTCTACTTGTCTTTTCAACATAAGCATCACTCGCAGACAAGATGTATAAAGAATTTTTCTTTCCTCCAGTAAGCAGAATATCAACATCAACACTCTTTAGATTACTAAGTACTTGTACATTCTCAGGACCAAACAAAACGTACTTCCCCGAATCAGTGATCTGAGAAACCGAAGCAAGATTCTTCTTTAAGCCTGGTACTTGATACACATCCTCAAGAGTAAGACCACCAGCATCTACATCTGTAGTCTTGACACGGTAATTCCCTTCTTTCGCCATAGGATGTAATGAATTGTCTACAGTAACACTCACTCGCTTGCTCAAATAAGGACGAACATGTGAGAGTATTGTGACATCACCAGTAGCATGATGTGAGCAATCCGAATCAACTATCCAGTCCTGCTTGTAATCAATGCAACCAACGACATCTGTATCTGCGTCACTGTCATGCATAACAGAATCCATGTTGTCCGGTTGATTAATTTTTTCCATAGTGAGACATTTCTCCTATTTTGCTTCACCGTCCTGGGTTTCATGTACTGTATTTTCATCTGATTCTGCAAGTTTAACATGAAAGTTTGGCTTAATATGCCCCGGTTTGCCGCACTGTTTGCATACGACCCTTGCACGTCAATTTGCCTTTATGTGATCCACCTTTCCGCATCTATAACACGATTTAGAGGAGCTTGTTGACTCCCCTCACCCCTTTGCTACTTACCAACCTTTATAGAGTTTGTAAGCATTCTTGTTCTTCCTCTTGTCTTTACATACAGTGCATACTCAATATCAAGAGATTTTCCAGTCATCTGTTTAACCAGGGCTTCTTGGTTAGACAACAGATTCTCCAACTCAACAATAGATGGCTGCTTCGACCAACCTTGAATAGATGAGATGAATGACATGAAATCCTTCCTCAAACCACGAATCAAATAGCGCCATAACCTGGCATCACTTATAGGTTCTTCACTGTCTAGTTCTGAAATTTTTGCACACACATTCTTAACCTTCAGAAAATAATCAGATATGGACATATTACCTTGAGTTAAAGAAGCAAGCTCATTCTCAAGGTATTGAAGCCGCATGGTGTTCTTCTGAGTAAATAATCTCTCAAGAGTATCCCAAATTTCTTTCGGCGAATCCAACTCATGAACATGATCAATAAGTTTCTTACTGATCGAAGTTCTGAGTGCAAACAACGCCTTCCCACACTTAATCTTCCATTTCCGCCTAGCATCAGCATGTTGTGGAGTATCATCTGGCTCCTTATCATCACCAGAGACAAAATCCCATAAATCTTGACCTTGAAGCTAGGCCTCCATACACAGTCGCCAATATTGATAATTGGTGCCGACAAGCTTCTCAACAGTCATATGAGAAACACTATTACTTCCGTTCATCTTAACTTGACAAGTAATAATAGAACTCACAATAAACCTCCTCTCACCGGGCAATAGAACAAACACTTGGTGGTCAACCTGTCTTTGATACCATATAACAAAACAGAAGAGAATTTAAGGTGGAAGAAGCACATGTTTATTTCTCAGAAAATAGAGTAACTGAATACAAAAAGGTAACGGAGGAACTCTAGACTCTTAATATAACTCAAAAAAACTAACTCCTAATTTTACCCAGTCGGCAGAGATTGAGTAATTTAGACTGACTCTGCAAATACGACTCCATTAACTGGGCATAACAACTACTGAAAATAAAATAGCCATAAAAATAGGAAACATAAATCTAACTGACACCGAATATGAAGGAATGCACTAAACTTCAACTAACTTGTAACATAGATGCCACATAAACTTAGAGAAAGTAATATTTTCCAAGAAATAAACAAGTTTTTTTGGCCCAGAAGTAGTGAAAATAGCTTTTAGTTCCTCTACTTCATAGCCGTTTCCGTGCAAACAAACATGCCCTGAGAAGCAAGTGTATGATTCATTTTTTGTTCAAGGACCTTCACATGAAACCATCCAAGCCTTAGTGCATGCGTTAGCGCGAAATAGAGCTGTTAATCAGTTCAACCATAAGGTTGTTTACTCAAATGTTGAAAGGAGAGTAACTACTACTTGTTCAACCTCTCAGCAAGGTGCTCATGTATAGCAACTAAAATCGACCACAAGAATATTTTTAGTATTAATATCCACACCTGTAATGTAAGTCTGTAACCACACTGTGTATGACATCATAGTTTATATTTACACTCTTTATCTCCACTGCCATTATAGTTTAAAACTAACTCATGTTGATCCTCTGCAAAAAGTTCGTCTCTGTAGGGCAAATGTTCCCTGATTTACAGCCAAAATTCCGAAAATAGGCATATGACAACCCCAAAATAAGCTCTGAAGGATGTTCCATCCTTATCGGTGCACCTACAGAAATGCTTGGACCACAATACATCGGAACATGAAATATGTACAGGGAGAGCTCACACCTCAATAACCGAGTTAGAAATGTCAATAAGTTTATGTTTTAAAATCATCAAACAGAATATATATAGCATATATCCTGGGGTCTTTTTGAGTTAAGCTTGCAAACCGGAACGGATGCAAATATGCATTACTTTTCAAGGATGCTAAGATAGACCAGTTCTATGCACATCCACAACTTCCATACGTGGCTATGTTGCCCACTCAACTGTTGCAGATAAACACTCTCATGAGGGGACATTGAGAAGCATTGAAGGATACATACATTTGTGATGATATATTCATGAATATACATGCCATACATGGGAGATATATATAAACTTATATCATATTCCAAAGCCAATTAAGTATCATGCAACCAATCATCGTTATAAACATAACTAGCTTACTCCGATATATCATGACATCTCTATGCCTAGACAAGTAGGAAACAACTCATTTCTTCAATCATAAGTGATATACCTCAGTTCCTCCAAATCTAGAACATCTCTATTAAGTATGAAGATCTATTAATTTATTTCAAGCCCTCATATGCATCAGACAGGGCCAACTCAAGGCATAGGCCACTAAGGCCTATGCCTAGGGCCCCCATTTTATTGGGGCCCCCAAAAATATTATATATATATATAATATATATATATATATATATATATATAATATAATATAATTATTAATTTATTTTGAAAATATAAGAAGTTGAATATTTTTAGGATTCTAAATTATCTTTAATTGATCATTTATTGTTATAATTATCCTTATCTTTGGGAAAGAACACTAGTAAAGCATATCTATGATTGAAACGGTAAGCATATCTATTAAATAATCATTCTCGTAATCATTTATGCATTTCTATGATTGAAACAGTAAGCATATCTATTAAATACTCATTCTTGATTATTTATTTTATTTTTATAATTAATTAGAGGGTGGTGCTACAGAGACCCAAAAACATAGGACCCTACATGGGAAACACGCCTATTAAGTACTCTCATTCTCGTGATCATTTATGCATATTTTCTCTTACTAACTTCCTTTATTCTCTTCTCATTCACTCTTCTTTTCTCATTCACTCATCTTTCATATTTGTTTAATCTTTGATACTCAACATACATAATTGCAATTCTAATCCAAAAGGCCCCAAAATAAAAGGTAAGCTTGTTGGTTTTTATTTATTTTAATAAATTTACATTCATTCTCCTCATATTATTCTCCTAAATGTTCATTCTAATTAATCTAAATAAAAATTAATATTTGCGTGTTATTTTATCATATTCATACAGGTAATAGTGTCAGACATTAAAGTATCATAAAATTGAAAGTGCAAGCAAGACATAAATCAGGTTATATCGTTTCTTTAATTTTAAGCATTTTATATATCTATATTTTCTATAATTTGAATATAAATATATCTACTAGAAAATATGAGTCTGGATATGCAAAACGTATGAAAAAAAGAAAAATAGAAGAATTTATTCAATCTCAAAAAGAAGCCCTTGATAGGTTGATTACTAATACTAATAATCAAAACTCACAAAACCCAATTGAAAATTTAAATGAAAAAACAAATGAATTTTCATTAGAAGATGATACTTTATTAGGACCAAAAGAAATATGTCAAGAACTTTCTAATAATCATAAATCTAATTCACCAAATATTAATATTAACGAAGAAGATAATAATAATTTAGAAGAATGTGAATTAGTTGATCAAGAAGATAAAAATTTTAATGATATTGATGAAACTATTGTTAAAAATATATATGATCCAGCACAATGGGAAAGCATAAATACAAATTTAATAGATTTATTAGTTGAAAAAGGTCCAATTAGAGAAACCAATTTATGTTTTCCAAATGATGAAAATTCTAGACACTTTTCAACTGTTCATTACATTTGAAAATTACCAAATGGAGAAAAACATGATAGGAGGTAGCTAGTATATTCAAAAGAATTAGATAAAATATTTTGCTTTTATTGTAAATTATTCAGTCAAAAATCAATTATAATTCAATTAGCAAATGAAGATGTCAAGATTGGAAAAATCTTAGTGCCAAGCTTAAAAGTCATGAAAAAAGTAGTGAACATATTGTAAATATGAATATTTGGTTTGAAGTTGAAATGTGATTACTTAAAAATAAAACTATTGGTCAAAATTTACAAGAAAAAATAAACAAGGAAAAAGAACATTGGAGGAATGTATTAGTAAGAATTATTTCTGTAGTTAAAAATCTTGCAAAAAATAATTTAGCATTTCGTGGCACAAATGAAAAGATTTATCAAGATAACAATGGAAATTTTTTAAGTTTAATTGAAATGATTGCAGAATTTGATCCTATAATGCAAGAACACCTTAAAAGTATTCAAAATGGTAAAATTCATAATCATTATCTTGGCCATAACATACAAAATGAGTTAATAAATATATTAGAATCAGAAATAAAAAGTATTATAATTAGAAAAATAAAAGAAGCAAAATACTTTTTAGTTATACTTGATTGTACCCCAGATATAAGTCATCAAGAATAAATATCTCTTATATTAAGATGTGTAGATATTTCAACAAATCCAATCCAAATAGAAGAGTATTTTTTAGAATTTTTAAAAGTGGATGATACATAAGGGAAAGGTCTTTTTGATATGTTTATTAGTGTAATAAAAAATTTTGAACTTGATATACATGATATAAGAAGACAAGGATATGATAATGGGTCTACTATGAAAGGTAAACACCAAGGTGTACAAAAGAGATTGTTAGATATAAATTCTAGAGCTTTTTATACACCATGTGGTTGTCATAGTCTTAATTTAGTGCTTTGTGATATGACTAATTCTTGTCCTAGTGCTATAACATTTTTTGGTGTGACACAATGTATATACTCATTATTTTCTTCTTCTACAAAAAGATGAATTTTTTTACAAGACCATGTTTCTAATTTAACTCTTAAACCATTGTCACAAACATATTGGGAACATCGTCTTGAAAGTGTTAAAGCAATAAAATATCAAGCTCCACAAATAAGAGATGCTTCATATCAACTAGCAAAAGCTAGTGACGATCCCAAAACAAAAAGTGAAGCAATTTCCTTAGCAATATATGAGATTGAAAATTTTGAATTTTTATTAGGTATGATATATTATTTGCAGTTAACACTGTTAGTAAATTTTTACGATATAAAGATATGAATATTGCCATTGCATTAGATCAGCTAAAAGGTCATGTCTCTTTTTTTAATGACTACAAAGAAAATGGGTTCACATCGGTTATGATTTGTGCTAAAGATATTGCCAATGAAATGAATGTAGAACCTAAATTTCGTGGAAAACGTGTAATTAGAAGAAAGAAACAATTTGATGAGAATGAAACTAATGAGGTGAGGCTTTCACTTGAAGAATCTTTTAAAATTAATTATTTCAACTATATAGCTGATCATGCCATTTCTTCACTTCAAATTAGGTTTGAACAGTTTAATATATATGAAGATAATTTTGGTTTTTTATATGATGTAGAAAAATTAAAATTGCTTGGTGATGATTTTCTAAAAGAAAAATGTTTGCATCTTAATTTTTTTTAAAACATGACATGTTATCTGATATTGATGGTTTAGATTTATTTTCAGAACTAAAAGTTTTAAAAGAAATAATAAACCCTGAATTAATAACAGCACTTGAGATACTAAACCTTATAAAAAAAATTAAATTATTTTCCCAACGCATGGATAGCTTATAGAATACTATTGACAATACATGTTAGTATAGCTTCAGCAGAAAGAAGTTTTTCAAAATTAAAATTAATAAAATCTTATTTATGCTCAACGATGTATCAAAAGAAAGATTAAATAATTTGGCAATTTTATCAATTGAAAAGGATTTGTTATCAAAGCTTGAATATAAAAATTTAATTAGTAACTTTGCATCTCAAAAAGCCAGAAAATTAAAATTTATATAAACTCTATTTTTTTAAAATAATATTTAATTTTTTTTTAAAATTATTAAGGCCCTAAATATTTTTGTCTACCTTCAGCCTCAAAAATGCTTGAGACAGCCCTGGAAAAGAAGCATTTCTCTTAAAAAAAGAAGCATTGTCTTTAGTTTCGGCTCTAACAGTGGGTTTGGATAAACTTAGTTCTAAGTTTGGATGATTACAAAGTGCAAAATATATCAAATTTGGTTGTCTATGATGTATAAGGATTCAGATCGTATTCACTATAAAAAAGCAGTGAAGAACAACTAAAATGATTAAGTGGTGTATTTTATACAAATAAAGATTATTTCATAACCGTCCACATGCGAACAGATGTATCTACTTCATATAGTAAAGGTGATATTACAAAATTGCCCCTTGTTAGTCAATTATATGGAGTTGATCATTTTAGTCGCATACAGTACGTTCTGACCATATCCGGACTCATTTTATACAATACACGAGGACTAATATCTAATCTATTAAAGACTCGAGGGATCAATAAATGTAAAATATAGCTTCTTTACATCACTCTGGAGAAATTGCCCTCAAATCTAATTAATCTTAGATTTAAATTTTCTCCATGAGTTTGTAGTTTTTAAATCGTGGAAGGAGGGGTTTTTTCGTCAACATAACTTTTGGGGTTCCAGCACAATTTTTGTAGAATGGGGATTAGAGTAGTAAATATCTAGCCTCAAGGGTTGAATTTGCAAATTTGAATAATTTAGAAGTTACATGTGTAAAAAGGGTAAATTTCACTACCACATAAAATGTATTTAACCCTCCTGAATTTTGTGTATTCTACTTAATGTCAGTTTGATGTTGACTTTTTTAGGTGCTTCTATTTTTTTTTTCAAGAAGCAGCAAATAATAGTGTTGATGGCATGTTTATTAAAATTGTTTCTACTTTTTAAGGGGTGCTTTCAAAAGTAACCTGAGGATACTTTTAAAAACAGTTTCTATTTTTTTAAGTTTATATATCATATATACATTTTTATCTTTTAACAATTATCATTAGGTATAGTTCTACTAAATATCTTAATTGCTTTTAAAGAGGTTTTTGATATTTTATTATCAAACAGCTATTCTCAGCACCTTATATAAGTTGCTTTTATAAATTGCTTTTATAAGTAACTTCTTATAAGCTCAAGCAATACGAAAAGTGACTCTTAATCTCCATTAAGTTTGGGGTGTCTTACTTACTCCCCTCATTTCCAGCACACACTCAAAACATCATTAGCTTTTAATGATGAAATAACCAAAATGCACTTTGTGAAATTATAGCCTCAAAATTGGGAAAAAATGACAAAGGCTAATTTCTAATAGGCCAAGGGGTATTTCATCATTTGTTGTCACCTGCATGGCATGCTTGCAATCAAAGTTCACGATGTTACTTTGGGTGTCAAGCAAGACAAGTTCACAAAAGTTAAGAGGATGTTTTGGGGGAGCCTTTTTTTGGTCAAAATAGTTTTTCAATTAGCTTTATCATATCTATTGTTAGGTTTCTTTTTTATGAGCCTACGGTCTAATCTTATTTTGATGATTTACAAATAATCTCTAACATCGTTTGTCCAGTGTTTGTATTTGTTTATTAGGTATTCTAGACAAACATCGATGTCGGATGTTGGTTGGAATTGCACATTCACGATCACATTCAAAGGAGGTTGAAAGGAATACCAAAATGAAGCCAATACATTCAAGTTAAAATTCATATCGCTTCATCCCCGCAAACCAAGACGAGCAAATTGAAGATTTCCATCTTGGGTATATTACTTTAGGCAATTTACTTTGTGTGCTTATACTTAAAGCTCAAACTATTCACACACATTGCTTTCCGTTTTTTTTGCTTTCAATTTTAGCCACATAAATATGAAACAAATGAATACAATTTGTATACACTCATATTCGTTTCATGTTTATATGTGCTTGATATGATTTCATTGAGATCAAGATTTGAAATCATGTTTATTGTTTTGAAAGATTGCAAAATATGTGTATTTTTAATAAAACATTGTGTTATTAATTTATGGACTAAATAATCTTAGTTTACATCTTTTATGTAGTCTCTAAATCCATACAAGAGTTTTCAAAATTTTGTTTAAGTCAAAATATCAAAAACAAGTGTATTGACATTTTGTATTTTGACCTAATTTGTAAAATGATGAGTTTTTACAATTGGGAAGTGCAATTTAAAAAATTCTTTTTGTAGCATGTTTATTTTTATGTTTATAGATATTTCTCAAAGTTTTACATTTTTTAGAATTTGTTTGATATTTTTAAATAAGGTTTAAAGTTGATGTTTACTGTTCATATCAGGTCCTGTGCACGTTTTAGGTCGACTTACTACAATACCAAGTCGACTTATAAAGTGTTGCATAGATGGTGTTTTTTTCTGTGCTGAGTCGACTCATAATATAACAAGTCGATTTATACTATATAAGTCGACTCATATAGTATAAGTCGACTCATTCATGTCATAAGTTAACTTACTATAGAGTCATTGCACAGTAACATATAATTTCCAGATTCTTGTTGTTTTGTGTTTTTTGTTGATTTTTGCTGGTTTCTTGAGCTTAGTTTTTCCACCCTATATATACCCTTTTACCATAAACATTCTAAATATATACTCAAGAAAAGTTTTAAATAAGTTTACGAAGGTTTTAAGGGTGTTTAAGTTTGCATTTCAAGTCTAGTACAAGATCAACCTTCATCCGCAACCAAGATGAGCTACATTGAAGACCTATAGCTTGGGTACATTAGTTGAAGAGGAGATTATTCATTCTTGTTTGGGCTTCAATTTCTCATCTCCATCACTCTTGTTGCAGAGAAGCTTTTGCTAACTCAATTCTAGCTTTATATATTTGTTTGTTGTTTATCAATTTCACTAAGCTAGATTTTATATTGAGTTTGCATTTCATTTTTCTCATTATTTATACACACATCCTTTGAGCTTTAGTATTATCACATTAAGTATAATTTGGGTTATGGTGAGTGTATCATTGAGAGTCAGTTTAGTTTGTGTTCTCATCTTGTTTAGAGAACAAACACTTTGTATTTGTGCTTTCATTGTGAGATCACATTGTAATACACATGTACACCGAGAGGAGCGTGTGGTGAGAGACGGGATCGATTCCAAGATGAGTGGCGTCGGTAGTAAAGCCTAGGGAGAGGTTGTAAATCCGAGCACTTGAGGAAGTCAACACGGGCCAGGCCAACACTTAGATGGTGTATTGTGTGAGTTGTGAAAGTTTTCAGTGAGCTAGAAAACCGATTGTGTGACTTGTAAACGTTTCCAGTGAACGTTAAAAACCGGTTGTGATAGTGGAGATTCTCCTCGAGAGTGAGGAGCAGAGACGTAGGTCGAGAGTGACCAAACTCCGTGATCATATTGTGTGTTTGAGTTTGCCTTGGCGTATTATTTGTGATCATTACTTATTGCATTCTATATCGCCATTGTCTCTTGTTTATATCGCCCTTAGTTTAATAGCATATCATTGCTCATATATCTTGTTGTATATCATAATTGCTAGGATATTGTTAATAAGTTTTAATTTGACATTAATATTGGATTAGATTAACATATAACCTATTCACCCCCTCTAGGGTAATTTCAAGCAATACGAAAGTGACTCTTAATCCCTATTAAGTTTGGGGTGACTTATTTACTCCCCTCATTTCTAGCACACACTCAAAACGTCACTATCTTTTAATGATGAAATAACCAAAATGCACTTTGTGAAATTATAGCCTCAAAATTGGAAAAAATGACAAAGGCTAATTTCTAATAAGCCAAGGGGTATTTCATCATTTGTTGTCACCTGCATGGCATGCCAACAATCAAAGTTCACGATGTTACTTTGGGTGTCAAGCAAGACAAGTTCAGAAAAGTTAAGAGGATGTTTTGGGGAAGCTGTTTTTTTGGTCTAAATAGTTTTTCAATTAGTTTTATCATATCTATCTGTTTTAGTAAAATACAAAATAACTTAGCTTATTAGCCTCATTTTTTAAAGTTGATATACCTTAACGTTTAAGCAAACTGACTTATGAGCGCACGTAAATAAGATTTGATCAATCAAATTACTATTCAACACAAATAAAATTTTATATAAATTTAATAATAAAAGCCGAAAAGTCAATCAAAAGCACATAGCTTAAAAAGCTTCTAAAAATAAGTCTCAACGAACACCTACGGGCCTTTTTAAATTAAGGTTAATGTGAGGTAAATAAAGTTAGGAGGTACATTAACCTTATTTAAATTTTACTCTTGTATCAAAATGGGATCCGAAGGGGTGCAATAACATCTTATGTTATTTATGTAAATTTACATATATTTCTTAGGGGTGCAATAACATTTTATGTTATTTATGTAAATTTACATATATTTCTTACTTTCTTTTTATTTTAATAAACTTTCTAAACGGGGTGAAATAAGTTTTCTTTGTTCCCTAACTAAATTTTCAATGAAAATTTGTTGGATTCATTGACTTTCATTAAGTTAATCTATACCACGTTCACTTCACCTCAACAGGGTCGTTCTAAGGGGGGTTAGTCACATTGAACTTTTTAAGTAAAACTGGGATAATTGCTAAAGTGAGATAATTTTTTGACACTGGGATAATTTAGTGGAACAATGATGGATAATTCTTGAAGTGGGATAATTTGATAGGATAATTTAGTGGGATAATGGTGGATAATTTTATGAAGTGTGATAATTTGGTAGGATAATTTGGTGGAGTAATGGTGGGTATAAATTACTATTGTTAATAATTGTATATTAAAAATAATATAATATTGATAAGCAAATTCTAGTGATAACATTAAAATATAATGCAATAAAACATCACTATTCATCTCAAATAATAAAATAATTTACAAATAAATAAAAATCTAAATCCCTAGAGTGACTCGACTTCCATCATCCCACATGGCTTCTATCATCCCACATGGTATCTGCCATAGAATTTCTCCAAACTCCTACAACTGCTCGTTGAGTCTGTAACTCGTCTTCTTTATCGGAGTCATCGTCTGCATCAGGAACATTTCGTGGAGCTTCTAGCGGAGGATCATAAATGTCGAAGTTCAAATCTCATAACATCATAAAGAAAGAAAAATAAGCATTTTTTAGCCATTAACCCTTTGGACCAATCTCATCATGATCGCTGAAACCAAATCAGCAAATAAATAAAATGTACACAGGAATCATCCATGGCCGCTAAACAGATGATCGACAGATGAACTATAAATATCCCAATCAATTTACTGAGCCGATTTAATAATAATAGATATCACCATTAATTTAAACGTCAAAAAGCTATCAATAAAGTAATACATCTTGAAGATAATAATAAAAGATCTAATCATCACAAAAACAAAGTAAAGACAGAAAATTGAACGGATGATTGACTTCATGACAGAGAAATTTTAACCAAGAGGGAGGGAGGCGACGTTTCACTTTTTTTTCCCAATTGTATTCTTTCCAATGTGTGGGATAATTTGAGAGAGGAGAACTTATAGTTATAT
Organism: Asparagus officinalis; assembly: GCF_001876935.1. NCBI lineage: Eukaryota > Viridiplantae > Streptophyta > Magnoliopsida > Asparagales > Asparagaceae > Asparagus > Asparagus officinalis. The sequence goes on along the minus strand of NC_033798.1, from coordinate 105,902,526 downwards.
ATATAGGTAGTATAATTTGTGGGATAATTAGGACCAATTATCCCAATTCTAATTCTAGTAGAATTCTACTTGACTAACGCACCAAAAAAATAATACAGTTCTAGTTCTACCTGACTAACACTATAAAAAAATATCCTATTTCCTAGTTCTATGTGACTAACACCTTAAAAATTTATCCCACAAATTATCCCAATTCCAATTTTAAGTTCTAGATGACTAACCCCCTCCAAAGTGAAATACAAAAAAGGGTCAGAGGGTTGATTCGCAAAACTCCTCGAGGTTAAGGGATTAAGCGAAACTCACCATGTCACAAATAGGACAAGCTGCGATAAAAGCCCGCCTCCAGTTGCTAATCGCTAGGGTTTTTGCTTTCCCCTTCTGAAGTCCGCCCGAAACTTGAGAAATCGCGCGGGAGCAGCGGAGCAGCCATGGCGACCACACAGAGTTCAGAGGATTATGACCCAACCCATCGTACGATCATCTCTCCTCCTCCTTCTCGCGCATCCTATTATTTTCTTTCTTTTCATCTTTATTAGTCTCAAAAGTTTCAATTTTTTTCGCCTCTTTTTTTGGTTTGCTCGTGAATTGGCGGTTCCGATGTTCAGTTTCCAGAATCTCATCTCAGGTTTCTTCAAAGAGTCGTAAGCCTCTTTCGACCGCAGCTTTGTTTTCTCCCCTCCCCCCCCCCCCCCCAGCCCACCCCCCCCTCTATTTACCTATCTAGGGGTTTCTCCTCTTTTCTAATGTCAAGTTACTCGATTGATGCAGAAAGCTCGCATCCAGATCTGGCTCTTCGAGCAGAAGGATCTGAGGATCGAAGGACGCATTATTGTGAGTTTTTCTTTTAAGAGTTTGGGATGGAATATTTTATAAATTTTGACTTGAACACTATCTATTTATTATTTTTAGCATGAGTGAGTTGAAGCTCTGATTTTTTTCCCCTTCTCATTTTGCTCTTCTTTACTTAAATCAGAAAACGGGTTTGTAGGTGATTTATTTTGCATATTAGGTTGTGGAATGAATAGGATGGTTATCTCACCGAGTTACTAGACAAATCTTACAGCTCCTGTGCTATATAATTTGACCGCGTTAAGGGGATAAAAACAAACTAAACTTTGGGGTTTCTAACAGTAAGTTTGAAAATCTAATTTGACTCATCTCACTAGGAGTGGGAGCCTAATTATACGGCAAGGGAAAGGCAACTGTACAAAAACGTCTGCTAGCTTCCAAGGTCTTACGGAAGGATGATGATATTATGTAGCTAGCATTTTTGAAGCTGAGATCAGGCTACTGTTGTTTTATAATTATACTTATGTTATATGATCTAGAATCTTACACACGTTAAAATGCTCAGCCTAACATTATTATAGTAGTTTGAAGTTGCTCTAGATTGATACAGCTTGTAGTTGGATATGCAGGATGATAAGCTTCATGTCACTACATGATCTGCTATAATGTTTTAGCAAATGATGGGCGCTTCTAGGTGCCATACCTAGCACCTGGCGTCTAGCACCGCCTAAGCATTTTTAGACAATTTATTTTTTAAAGATTCTGCTTGATATATGTAAAGCAATTCATAAACATGTAGAAAAGTTAGAATGAGAAAGCCAGAGAAAATTAGAAAGAGAAGGAGAAAGAGAAAGAAAGGAAGAAATAAAGTGAGTGGAGCAAGCTTATAAATATCAAGGTAAGCTAGTACATATTGTTTTATAAACAAAACTAGGGCAAAAATATAGCAAAAACAAAATTTCTTCTTGAAAGTCTCTACAATGGTTGGAGGTGTTTTAGCAATGGCCCAGACTGTGGGCAATATCTGTGGTGATAGATCGACAAAGAAGAGAGTCGAGACTTGGGAGATGCAAATAGTGCAAAAGAGCAATTTTCCCAAATAAAATCACTCACCTCTTTTTAGTCAATTGGATTTAGAATTCAGGATCCACTCTATTTTTGTTTCATACATTGATGTACTTGAGTGAAGTTGCATAGCATTATTTTTATGCGCGTGACACACTTAAGTTGCATGCTTCTGCTTAGGTGCTCCAAAGCAACCTGGACACCACACCCGCCTAGGTGGGCGCCTAGGCACATAATGAAAATGCTTTTTGAAAAGAATGGTAAATCTATATTTGTACGTGCCATATGACTCGTACACTTTTCATGTATAAAAAACAGGACACCATTGTATTTTGAGAATGAAAATGTCTAGAAATAATCTGTAGTGGATCTATAATGATAGAATAAAAATGGAAGAGTTATGAAGTGTTCTATTACTCTCATAGAGTAAGTCGCATGGAAATGGTTACATACATATATTGAAATTAAATTACATGAGTTTATAATTTTTTTCTCAATTCATGTGTTATTAGAATCAAAATTCCTATCACATTTTAAAGTTTTTTAATTATGTGATTATTATAAATTAGAAATTGTTCATTTTTAAATTAAATACTCCAACAACCCTAGAAAATCGTAGTTTTGAACTTGTGTATGGGCTGAAACAATCCCGGCCTGTGTCTAATGAGTTTCAAGAAATGGATGTGAAGTGTCAGATAGACGTCCAAGAAGTGTATGGGAAATGTTTTAATTAACACATATCATATATTTGAGTACTTGTCTAAATAAATGTTTGCATATGTCCAATGAGTGTCCATGAAGTTTCGGTACAAGAACATGTCGGGTATGTGTCTGGTATGGGTACGGCTTCATGATAGAAGTACCCGGGTAAAATTAGTCATAGACATCAAGCATGTGTCGTTTGTTTATGATATATGTAAATCAGTGGTGTTAAACAATGCCTTATCTCAAAATATGGATATGTCTCTCAATATGGATATGCGTACACACGTATGCATATAGATATAGACATGGACTTAAATATGTATATCTATGCACATGTATATACATACATGCATATGCCATTGGACTATGAACCCTTCACTAATTATAGGAATTTAGAATATTTTATCTTCTATTCTCCATTAGGAGGTAAGACCGCAAAAGTGGAGTGATTGTAAGGGAATGTGGCAATAGTGGACTATTAGTGGATTAGTGATGAGGCAATAAGTTTATCTATGTACATTTAATAACACCATGCTGAAAACTTCAAAATATTACAAATAACTCCTTAAAATTTAACAAATTCCAACTTGGGGAAATAATACCCCCCCCCCCCCCAAATAAATAAATAAATAAATAAATAAAATAAAATAAAATAAAATAAAATAAAAAACCAGAAAAAAGGGGATAAAGATAACCCCCATCACACACACGCGCGCGCGCGCGCACACACACAAAGAAAAAAAAACCCAGACATCTCCCACAAAGTGAGCCCCCATGTCATCATGTTCATTTAACAATATCTTTCTCTTGTATATGTATGATTTGTTAGATTTTTAAAGACAAGATTTGGTCTCCTTTTTATATCTTTGGTGTTCCACTTTTAAAAACTTTCTAGTTTTTGTAAGATTGATCTAACTGTTTTGGCAAGTAACTAGTTGTGGGTGTTTATTATGAGGGTGACTACAGAAGTGAAGAGTTGTAAGCACAAATGTGAGCCAACTTGAGGTAGCTGTATGCCATGTATAAACCATGTCTGCACCATCATTTTGTATGAGTATGCCAACTGAAAAATCCATGGTTTTACCTGGTGCATCTGCACGCACTGTTTGAGCTGGGTGATATCACATTCCATGTTTCACCTCCTCTTATCTTGTGCTATAGACCCCGGTCATTTTTGTTTTGAAGAAAATCTCAGAGACGTAACCATAGAATTAAGTTGGAGCATAAGCGTCTGGCCGAGAACTTCACGAATCCATCGTATGCCACCGTTATCTCCTTTATGCCTAGGGTTGCATGACGGTTGCTTTTTCTTCTATCTCATTCATTCTCCATTGTTGGCTATGATTGCCTTCCAATTCTGATTTATTCCTTAGATATATCTCCTGCATCAAGTTAATAGCTAAATGAATGCCAATTTTATTTTACTTCATGTGCATTCGAATACCCATAACTAGTGTTTTGCTTTGCATTCTTTGAATGCTTAAAAAAATCTTGCATAATGAGTACAGTGGTACCGGAGTTTTTAAAGACATGTTTCCCTCACTCTGTCAAGATAAAAACCCCAAGCACGCTTTCTCTCTTCCTACCTCATGTTAACATCAATTAGATTTTACTTCATGCACAGCTGCACCCTAGCCAATGTTTTGGTTGACCTTCTTTAAGAACTATTAGAGATGTAAATGGATTTCCAAAATGTCTGAATCCATTTTGTTTCCGCATTCTTTTAACAGAACATGAATAGCAATAATTAATCTCTGGATCATCTGTACACACTCTGTTTAGTATCTGTTTTGATATCCGTGCCTAATTAAAACACAACATTCACATATTTTTAGACTGCCATACATAAGAACATAATGTATAGCTAGTTGTCTCCTGTGCATCACACAAGACCATTGTTATAGTATTATTGCATATATGTTAGTGTTACCATACATAATAACAAAAAATCTTGCATAACTAGAACTAGGGCAGTGGTACCTTAGTTTTTAAAGACAGGCTACCTCCCCATGTCAAGATAAAAACCCCAGGCACTCATTCTCTCTCTCTACCTAATGTTAACATCAATTTCATTTTACTTTTGTACCCTAGCCAATGTTTCGGTTAACCTTTTTTTAGGAACTATTATAGATGTAAATATATTTCCAAAATGTCTGAATCCATTCTGTTACCCCATTCTTTTAAGAGAACATGAATAGCAATAATTGATCTCTGGATCATCTGTATCCACTGTATTTAGTATCTATTTTAATGCATGTGCCTAATTAAAACACATTGTTTACATATTTTAAGACTACCATACATAACAACATAATGTATAACTTGTCGTTACCCGTACGATGCATGAGACTTATTGTTATAATATTGTTGCACATAATAGTGTTATCATGGCACAAGACACAATGCAGGACGTAAATTCCTTTTACGTGCACTATGTGCAATGAGATGCACACGCCTCACTGAAGTAAGGTGCCCACCGCAAACAATATTTAGGATAGACTACAACCACATGGGGTCAAACTATGACCATGAACAACTGACTACCATATCATGAATAAGCATCAAATGTTATGAGCATCAACAACAAACTATGAAAAAGAAAATTGCCTTCATCCTCAAAACAGTACTAGTCAAAGTCCAAGCAGAAAATAGAGTAAATACAGAGTATTACTTGTATGAATCAAGAAATTAAATAAGAAGAAACCACAAGCAGATACCAAAAGAACTCAGTCGATTCTAAAGCAAATACAAGTTGCAAGAGAACTTCTGAAGTAGGAATCAACCTAAGTTCACATTATGAAAGAAGAGTAACTCAAAAAACAATATTCAATTACAATTCAAACAAATATATAACCGAGATAGATTAACCAACAAAAAAAGTAACCTAAACAATATAGAACAAGTATCGAGCAAGAAACAAGTCTTGAAAAAAAAGAGAAAAAAATCTATAAAAGGAGAAAAATATCTGAAATGACTTACAGCTTGCCACAGGTTGCCGCTCGCACCTGTTTTCCTTTAGATCAACTCTCACTGGTTGATCTCTGTGGAGAGTCGTGTGAGACGCGACATAGACAACTACAAGAGAGAAAGCATAGAGAATGAATTCAGGGCTCATCTGTTGCCTTATCTGAGTTGGGTAACTTTATAAATGGGTTAAAGGTTAGTGGTACCGGGTTTTAGACGGGATTTAAAAAGGTCACTCATCTAATACTATTATAAAAGTGTGTTGCCATGTTAAAACATTTCTTCCGAAAATACCATTCAAGTCATGCTAAAACACATACATGCATACATAAAAACACATATATGAATGCATAAACCATACCCCTTCAAATCTTTCTCATAACCACTAATTAAATTATTAAATTAAATGTAATAAATGCACCTCCAATTTTCATTCACTACCAGTAGAAAAATTAATTCAATTAAACTCATTCTCTATTATTATATAATAATAACTCAATATAATAATATTATGTAGTATTATTAATACTATGTAACAACATAGCCTACTATGCAATAGCTTCAAATTCTTATCGTAACTGCCAATTAAATATCAACCATTCATATCCCTAACCTCTCTAGGATCATTTCCTATATAATATCCGATGATTATACAACTCAATTCACATTCCCAATCAAACAATCAAGCTCCAACCTCTCAAAGTGTAATCTCTTACTCTCTCTCCCTCTCAATCGCTCTCATACTCCTTCGAACTCCATCAACAACATCCTCCACCTCCTGACCTTCGCAACTAGCCACCGCAGTCCTAGCTAATTTCACTGTTTGCTCTGCTGAACAGTAAAGAGAGGAAATAAAGAAAGATAAATGTGTCTGTTTACTTTCATTTCCATCAATCTAGAATTGGTTTGTGTAATTTCAAAGGTGGATCCAGACATTATGATGGTCTGATATGTTTGATTTTATGATGAGCTTCAAGTTTATGTAACTTGATGTAGTAGAGAGAAATTGTGATATTTTCTTCGTGATTTTGTTAGGGAGATCTAGTATTATGTAATAGTGTGACTAGAAATGTAAAATATTATTGTGAGAGTGAGTTGTATACTTTTTAGTTATGCATAAATAACTATGCACTTCATGTTCATTTGGTGAGTGAAAATTACTATTCATTGACCAAATAACTTGGTTGATGCTATGTTTCATAGAGCTTCAGGTGGAAAGGAAATAATTACTCAAAAAATGTCATTATCCTAATTCATTGTTACACATTTAAATTTTAATAACTACAATAAAAAACTTATTTAAATTATTTATAAATCTAATTAGTAAGTTTATAAATTATTTTAACATGGAAACACACTTTTATAATAGTATTAGATACATATGTATATAATAATCTAAACAACTCACTGTCATTATGTGATTCATTTATTTTTTTAGAAATGAAAGACCCTTCCATCCATTAATTTTTAAAAAAGTAGGATAATAGTTTAAGAAAGCAACAAATGAAGCTTAATAATAGAAACCTAATGTTACCAAGGTAAAGATATTATAGAGTACATTTGTTAATATAATTATAATTTAGTGCATTGTAAATATTCAAGTTCGTCTACGTGCAACGCACGTACACTATACTAGTTATCTTAAAAGAGGCTTCATCTCTTTAGTGCCTCAAAAGAGGCATGAGGAGATCAAAAGGTGGGGTCAAAATGAAAACCCATCATTTTTCCTTCACAGGAATTTTAAAAATTACAAAGAACAAATGTCATTGTGTAGCTCTCTCCAAGTTAAAAGGTTGGATTCAGAGGGGAAGAGAGAAATAAAGAGAAACTACATGTTTAAATGTTTAATAAAAATTAGTTATTATTTACTAATTATAGGAAGAGAAAGAGCCAAAGCTCTAATAAGATGTCAAAGTGTGCAACTTGGCTTTTGTTTAGTATATAGTATATTCAAATTAAATGCTGCTGAAGTTATAAATTGGTAACTATGTTGTTTGAATTTAGTGTTGAAAGTATAAAGTTTCATGAGCTTATATAGAACTCCTTGTTTTTTTTAAGTATAAAGTTTTAAGGAGCTTATATACATCTCTTTGTTCTACACTTCTATCTTATTGCACGTCCTTCTATTGTATTGATACTATAAGTTGTTCAGTTGTGATTATATAGCATACGGGGAAGCACTATATGTTAGAGTAGAAAATGTAGTATGTGTATTTCGATGTCAAATATCTTTGTGATCCATATTATCTGAGCACAGATAATTGTACATATGCCTGACCTTTTCCTTCTCTCAATTCCTTTTGAAAACCCATTTATTTTTAGGGCTTTGACGAGTACATGAATTTGGTCCTTGATGATGCTGAGGAACTTAACGTCAAAAAGAACACCAAGAAGCCATTGGGTGACTATTACCAATTCCCTTTTTCATTTATTCTTTTGCATTCAAATTTATATTTCAAATATACTGATGAGATGTTTCTTTCTATTTTCATAGGGAGGATTCTCTTGAAAGGGGACAACATAACCTTGATGATGAACACGTAAGTATAGCATGGAAAAGTTTTAATATATGATAGTTATTTTCTTCACCTCCATATGATTCTACATTTCTTACCTCTCGCAATTCTATTTTTGTAGGGGAAAATGATGACCGAGGATTAAAGGATGCTGTTGTTTGTCTGTAGCAGTATTCTATTTTCAAGATTCATGGAGGTCTCAATTTGTAGCTGTCTTTATGTCGTATGATACTGATTCCCCGTGAATATGACGCCTGTCATGTTGGCTATGAAATGAATTTCGGCGCTAGAACAAAGTTAGGGCATCACTAAGAACCTTTCTGTATCAACTCTTAATGCAAATCTCCATCAAGAAGATCTCTCAATTAATCCGTGATCTGTGGATGATCAAATTGTGTTTTAAAAAACAATGCTTAGCACACACTCCCTCTTTTTGGTTGTGGAGTATATTTGCATCAACTTGTTTTTCACTTTATATTCCCCATGTCTTTTGGGAAATAGGAAGGGTTTGTTGCAGAGAGATGCCTTGTTCCGCTAGATTATGCATAGCAAGTATTATGACTTTTGAAATATTCTATCCTATGCCCTGTCATTTGAGAATGTGAATGGCTTTTTATTTGGTAGAATAAAGCTTCGACATGTGTCGGTGGCTAAGTTTGCGCTCATGACGCCGAAGCCAAGGTTACTCTTTACTTCTTTGGAGGGGATTTTGGTATCTAGTTCTTGCCCTAAAGGTTAATTTGGTGAGTATGCGCTGGAATATTATTGTTACTGTTCTTTGCGCTGGAATATTATTGTTACTGTTCTCCCCCCTGTATCATACGATTCCGACAATTCTTGGTTATTTAACACACAGATAATTGTTGTTGGCCCTGATTTCGCTTGGGTATGCCACTGAGGTGACCTACAATAATGGACAAACCATATTTTAGGGTGTGTTTGGTAATCAATTAAAACTGGGTTAGGATCCTAACCCAGTTTTGAATGGTTTCTTGTTAGGCAAAGAACATGGACAGAACTAATCTTGTTTTCATAGGCTAGAATTTGACTACTGAATCAGTTCTATTTTGGACTACCCATCGTCTAGTCCAAAATAGAATGATTTAAGATAAATATGGGTTAGGATTGGTCTGATCCAATTTTAGGTGTTTCGACAAACACACCCTTAGTCTCCAACTCCCGGAGAGTTTAGACGTCACTTTTTGTATATAATTGCTGTGGCTCTTCCGTCTCTTTCAGAACAACAAAAGAAAGTTTTATTTTTTGAATTTCTGATCCTTAATCCTAAAATCACATGTTTCTTCAACTTCAATTACTCTATTTTTATGACTAGAGGAAAACCATAGTTAAAATACTTTGCTATGACGTCATGCATGGTAATTAGATAGCTTTTCTGTTGCAAACTTTCATTCTTGATAGGAGATCTTTTTTAAAAAGACTATTTTTAAAAAGATATTAGCAAATTTAAACATTTCTGAAAATATTTAGCAAAGCCAATCTCTTTTTGGCCAGCTGGGCAAAGAGAGGTTGACTTTGCAAAATATCAATTTAAAAATATGGTAGTCATGTGTAATTTGTGCTAAAATGATTAATGTTTAACTAACATGAACTAATTATACGGGACTACTGTGTATTTTAAAGTAGGTATTTTGCAAAATCGACATCTTTATGGCTAGCCGGCTAAAAAAAAAATCAATTTTCCTAATATTTAAACTTAAAGGATCGGTTTTGCTAATTATTTTTTTAAAATGACTTTTTCAAAAAATCCTCCTTCTTGACAAGAATATAAGAAAATTTCAATTTGAGATGCAACCTTTTCAGAATTAGCTTGTAACAAGTCCACCATCGAATTCTGAGACATGTTGCAGTCTTAACCCGCATTAGATTTCTCCTAATTCACTGGAGAAAGGAACAAGGGCATCTGAGTACGTACAACCGTATATATTATAAGTAGTTGAATTATGTGCTGTCGTCATCTCCAATTAATTGTTCAGGGTCGCTAGAGAAAGTTATGCTGAATACGTTAATTCTCTGAGCTCTCTCTCGCCATGGAGCCAAGTTGCGTGAAGAGATGGTGACTCACTAGTCACTGTATTGCTCCAATGCATGTGTGCACGCAATTGGATCGATGCGACGCGCACGAATATGAGTCAGCATCCATCAAGGGAACATCCTTCTTTTCTTTTTTAAACACCATCTAATGGTGTCGTGATATTATTGAGTTACTTTATGAGAAATATTAAATTTAAATATTGAGATGGTGGATTGATTTTCAGTTTTTAGTTTCCAATTTTGAATGCTCTATATATGATAGGTGAAAACATACGACGTGCAGGAGCTGAAATATGATGTGATTGGCGTACAGGATGCGCTCAATGCTCAGAATTTGGAAGAGACCATCATGGTCCACGAGAGGCCACCTAAATATGATGAGGCGGTATGAGAGAAAATAAATAGGAACGCTTGTGGGGTGATCAGGTCCTGTTTGGAACAGGAGCTGAAATATGATGTGATTGGCGTAACGTCTGCAATGAAGATGTGGGAAATTCTCAACAACAAGTATCTCACAAAGAGTGTTGAGAACATGTTGCACTTGCTGCGAAGACTCTTCAGATTTCAGATGTCCAGAGGCACCTCGCTAGCGGCTCATGTGAACAACTACACTAAGTTGTTGTCGGACTTGGCGAATGTTGATGAGAAGATATCGGATGAGTACAAGGCGATTATTTTGTTGGGCTCCTTACCGGATGAGGAGTATGATACCTTCGTGCTCACTTTGTTGAACGGGAGATCTTCTATCAGCTATAGTGAAGTGACTAACGCTTTAACCAATTATGATTTAGGAGGAAGGATAAGGAGACTTCCCGTGCTAGCACTTCAGGCGAGGCCTTGTCGACGAGAGGCAGAAGCCCATATCCGAAAGGTGGTAACAGAGGGAGGTCAAAGTCTAGAGGCCGCCACCAATTAACAAAGAACCAATGTGCATTCTGCAAGGAGCAGGGACATTGGAAGAAAGACTGCCCGAAGCTCAAGGAGAAGGAGAATGGTAAGCAAAAGGGCCCGAAGGCCAATGAGGTGAACATTGCGAAAGGCGATGATTCCGATGATTCGTGCTTTTCTCTACTGATTACTCCGGAGGTGAACCATGTGGATGCATCAGATTGGATGCTTGATTCCGACGCTACTTTTCATGTAACCCCTAGGCGAGACTGGTTTGCATCTTTTGAGAAAGTCGATGGAGGTGTTGTTGTCATGGGAAATGATCAATCCTGTGGCGTTTGTGGGATAGGTACCGTACGGATTAGGATGCATGATGGAGTAGTCCGTGAGTTGAAGGAGGTGAGATTTGTTCCTCAACTGAAGAAAAATCTTATCTCAGTTGGAGCTTTGGAGGCGAAGGGATTCAAGGTGACTTTCGAAAACGCTGTAGCGAAGGTTACTAAGGGATCATTGGTGGTGATGAGGGGAGTCCGCAATCGGAATTTGTATTATCTGAAGGGAAGCACCGAGATTGGCCAGGTTGCTTCGGCTATTTCAGAAGCGGACATGAGCAGACTTTGGCACTATAGATTGGGGCACACAGGTAAAAAGTCACTGCAGGCATTGTGCAAGCAGGGGCTATTGAAGGGAGCCAAGAGTGGGAAGATTGAGTTCTGTGAACACTGTGTTCTTGGCAAGAAGACGAAGGTGAAATTCGGGACTGCCATTCATCAGACGAGGGACATCCTGGATTATGTGCACACAGACGTTTGGGGTCCCACCAAGACTGCATCACTTGGTGGTCGACATTGGTTCGTCACTTTTGTATATGACTATTCTAGGCGTTGTTGGGTGTACACCATGACGAAGAAGAGTGAAGTCCTAGATTTGTTTGTGGAGTGGAAGAAGAGATTGGAACTTAACTGGGCTTTGCGTCGCTACGCTGGCTTGAGTCATAGCTCTTTTGGGCCTATTGTTTGTTGGAAATTTGCAGTAAAAGAAATAATGAAAGAAAAATTTGACTTGTACTCCTCTCAAAATCAATTACAATTTGGATTCCGATTACAAAAGAGAGGAGAATGAATTCGATTCTCCCATTTGTTTAATTCTGGGTTCTTCACGGTGGCGATGAGATGCCTCCCTCGAATGCTCGCGTCGAGTTTGCTTCTCGTTGACGATCCGAACGTCTTGATTCACTGGAACGTGGTCTTCTCCTCACGATTTGATGCTGTGGAGAACTTGCGTGGCAAGTTTTGAAAATAACTCTTAACGAGTTGATAACTCTGAACGAGTTTTTAGAAGAACTTGCAGAGCAAGTTTTGAACTCTGATCGAGTTGATAACTCTGAACGAGTTTTAGAAGAACTTGCAGAGCAAGTTTTGAACTCTGATCGAGTTGATAACTCTGACGAGTTTTAGAAGAACTTGCAGAGCAAGTTTTGAACTCTGATCGAGTTGATAACTCTGAACGAGTTTGAACTCTTGAAAAAGAGTTGATTTGAACCGAAAGTTCGGTTAATAAGCCAAGGAAGAAGCTCCTGTTGCTGGTCTTCCAAACTCCTTGTTGCTGCAGAACGCGGCAAGATGCTCGATCAAGGATCCCCAAAAAGTCAGCTCCCCCCCTCCAAAAAAAGAGGATCCGAACTCAGTTGAGTTTTGAGGTATTTATAGGGGGTTAAGGGTATAACCGCCCCCTTAAATATCTCCTTAATGAGGGTTTAATGGGGTCTAACTGCTCCCCATAAATCTCTCCATGATAGGGTAGTGATCCCCTAAAATCTTGGGGAGAAAACGGTTCTGGAACCGTTCAAATCGTGCTTGAACGAGTTAAACGCTGAAAACAGCGTTCTGGGCTCGAACTGTGCGTTTCTGGACCTGAAACGCACAGTTGAGGTTGAAAAACGCACAGCTGGGGCTGAAAACGCACAGCTGGAGCTGAAAAACGCACAGCTGGGCTGAAAACGCACAGTTGAGGCTGAAAACGCACAGCTGAGGCTGAAAACGCACAGCTGAGGCTGAAAACGCACAGCTGAGGCTGAAAACGCACAGCTGGGCCTGTAAACGCACAGTTGGCCTGTTTCAGGCTAAAAACGCACAGTTGAGCCCATAAACGCACAGTTGAGCCGTAAACGCACAGTTGGCCTGTAAACGCACAGTTGGCCTGTTTCAGGCTAAAAACGCACAGTTGAGCCCATAAACGCACAGTTGAGCCGTAAACGCACAGTTGGCCTGTAAACGCACAGTTGGCCTGTAAACGCACAGTTGGCCTGTAAACGCACAGTTGGCCTGTTTCAGGCTAAAAACGCACAGTTGAGCCCATAAACGCACAGTTGGCCTGAAAACGCACAGTTGAGCCCATAAACGCACAGTTGGCCTGTAAACGCACAGTTGGCCTGTTTAAAGGCTGAAAACGCACAGTTGTGCTGTTTTAAAGATTAACTCTGCGTTTCTAGATTGAAAACGCAGAGTTGAGCCTGTTTAAAGGCTGAAAACGCACAGTTGTGCTGTTTTAGCGATTAACTCTGCGTTTTGATGTTGAAAACGCAGAGTTGAGCATGTGCGCTTTGACTCTGTAATGCAGAGGCGAACCTTAGGCGGGCTTGGCGGGCTTCAGGCTAAGTCCAATGTTCTGATGAAGTCCAGTCTTGCAGACGGACCTCAGAACATAATTTGCTGCGAAGAACAGGTCATAACTTTCAAACCGTAAGTCGGAATTAGACGAATTATATATGAAAATCGGCTATCTCGACGAGACGGGGCCATCCGAACC
>NC_033798.1:105862971-105887615 GCF_001876935.1 Asparagus officinalis | reverse complement strand
CTCATCTCGGGGAAGGCGCTGCTCGCGGGGTACCTCATGTTATGGCTGAAGAGGTGCGTAATCCCCACTCACTCCTTTGAGGCTCTTCCTGTGGAGGTCGTGTATCCGGCGGTTTGCCTAGCTCACGGGAAGTCTTATTCCCTGGTATCGGCGACGATAGCGTGCATTCACCGAGGGCTCCGAACTCTGACGGCCCAATTCTGCCGTGTGTCGGTCCTTGATGAGGGGGAAGGAGTAGTTATCAAAACTCCCAATCCTAGGGTGGGGCTACCGTACACCTACTTGATGGCGTGGTTCGTATACCATTGCGAATGTTTGATGAGCGCCCCGGCGATGTCTCAGGGCGATAAGTTCATCCCCTTCGTCCAGCGCCTGGAGCGGTGTTCTTGGAAATGCAAGGACATCCCTGATGCAAGGAAGACGCTCTCCCACTTCGGGCATTATAATTTTCGCCGCTTCTTCCCTTATTTCAGCGGGGGCGGATATGGAGAATCTCTCAGGGATGCTCCGACGGCGGATCACTACACGGTCCTTACTCGTGGTGCCTTTCGCTGGTTGGTGAATATCCGACCGGGGTATCACATTCTGAGAACGGGCCCTACATGCTATCTCGAGCCATACATCCCCTGCAGGTTCGCCCGTCAGTTTGGGTACGATCAATTGTATGTGGGCAACGACAATCCCTATCTGCGCTTTGAAGGAGGACTGGTGGATGGCGCTCGGGGATGGTTCTGGACTCATGCTGGTGGCACCCAGGCTCGTTTTGAGCTACCCGCGCGGGATCGCGATTTACACCACACGCTCTTATACTGCCGCTGGTATCGGGGCGCTAGTGCTAATCCTGCCAATTTCTGGTTCCAGAACTCATGTCTGGTGGAACGCGATCGTCCTGTCAGGGGTTCTCTCCGTTCTTCGAGGCGAAGGGGCCATCAAACTGCTAGGGAGTTGTTCTCGGAGGATCCAATTGAGGATACCGAGGGTTTTGACGCTGGCTTAGACGAATCCGAGGTTCCCGAGGTTCGAGTTCCTTCTCCCTGTCCTTCGCTGGATGCCCCTGGCGAACCAAGGGAATCCGGGCGCCCAAGACCGTTCCAGAGTCCGACCATTGGACAAATGGGGGCGCCGCTTCTGTCTCCGAGTAGCTCGCTTCTCTCGAAGCGTCAACGGGAGGCAGCGGCCGAGAGTTCCCGAGCGGGGGCGGCTAAGAAGGCCCGTGGTGATGAGACAGCGGAGACCATCCGAGCGGCGGAAGGTCGGGATAATGCTCCCCAGGTAAGCATTCCTGGAGCAGCGACGTCTGGATCTGGAGCTGCACTGCCTGCCCCTTCTGCTGCATTGGGGGCGGCTCTGGCGACTTCGGAGGACGCTCCTTCGCAGACTGGTGTGAGGCCACAGACGGGAGTCCCAGCGGCTTCTGCGTCCACATCAGGAGGTAATTTTTACATAGCATCTTTGATCGCAACGATGATCCCATACCTTTTGACATTGGTATTGGACCTATGTAGGCGCGATTGAGAAGGTGATCTCCATTCCTTCCGACGAAGAAGGGGAGGCTGGAGACGAGGAGGAGTCCACCGGCTCAGGTAAGCGTGTGTTTTAGCATTATTTTTCCTTCCGTTAGTAGGGTCCCTCTCGAAGGGTCTCTGTTAACCTCTTTCCGTGTATTTGTAGCTGATCCTACCCGTGAAGTCGTGGGTGAGGAGGATCCTCACTCTTGGGCGAATCGCTCCTCTGAGGAGGCGGGCGAATCTGAGGAGGATGACAATGTCTCGGTCCACGAGGCATTGTCCAGCGAGGAAGAGGATTTGGCTCTTGAGGACGCGCCTGGCCAAATAGGGGGATCTCCTGCTCCTGCGGAAGCGTCGGCTGGGGGTCGTTCATCGGCGCGAGAGTCTCCGCTTCAACGGGAGGCTCCTACTCTGCAGGTGACCATTTCTTCGTCGGCGGCGGCTGTTGACGTTGTACCGAGGGCGTCATTGGTCGCACCGGCTCCTGTGGTGCCCGTTACCACTCCTACGGTTACAGTTACAGGTGCCTCGACCGTGATTTCATCCACGGCGGAGGAGGCCGCCCTCTCTCCCTTGGAACGCTGGCGAAAAACGCAGGTGGAGCGAGCTCTGGCGAATTTCGAGGATACTTTGGCCCACTGCACCCGGTTGGTCTTGGAGGAGAATTGCTCCTTCGAAGAATTCAAGGAGGTTCTTGAACACGACGCGTCCTTCTTGCGTAAGAGGCTCGGCGCTACCGCGGCGAGGCCCTATTTTCAGCGTCTGAACGAAGTGGAGGGTGCTGTCCGGCAGCTGCTCGCTCTTCGTGCAGAAGGTTCCACTCTTGTTGATCTCGCCTCCCGCGAGGTTCGAGTAGCTCCGGCAGATCGTGATCGCCGCCTGAACGAGAACATGACGCTAGAGTTGAAGTTGTCCGCAGAGTCGGAGCAGGTCAGAGCCGAGGATGCACGGGTAGCTGGGACGCACTCTTGAGAGTTGCGTTCAGCCAGATCAACGCAGGTTTGATGTCTGCGTTTAAATTTTGGAACGCACTCCTGAGAGTTGCGTTTAGCTTGGCTTATGCAGAGCTCATGTTGAGGCTCGCAAACGCGGAGTTCGCGTTGATTGGAGGATCGGCTTTGGAGTTGTGCCGAAGTCGAGCCTTCTTCTTTAGGGAGGGGACTGTATGAACAGTGCAACCCCCATGGGAGATAGTCTTTAGATGAGTTGGCCACAACTGGAGCTTTAGTCTCCTCGGAAACTTTGTGGATCTTGCGCATAGCCTTGGGGCTAAAGGATCCAGAGGAGAGGGCCTTCTCAAACTTGGCTTGATCGAACTCGATGATCAGAGTTTCAACGGTCATTCCAGTGAGATGAACGTCGGATTGCACCACCACTTTTTCGTCAGAGAAGCTACTCCCCAGCGGAGTCGCCATCTTTTGTTTGTTGGAAATTTGTAGTAAAAAGACAATGAAAGAAAAATTTGGTGTGTGCTCCATCTTGTAATCCTGTATTAGTCAGAATTCGACCGTAGGAGAACCTCAACTGCAGAGGAATTCTTGTCGGTGAGTTTCTGCTGCAAGTTTACTTCATCTGCAGGCGAATTTCGTTCGCAGGCGGATTTGCAGGAGTTAGCGGCGAACCTGGCTCTGATCGGGTCCCGCTTTCAGTGGGCCACGTGTTAATCCACGTGTACGCTGGTTAGGGAGACGTGGGCTAGCCGTTTCGCATTAAATGCGAGGTAGTGGGCCTCTTCGTCCCTCGCGCCCGATTCGGGCCGTTGTTGCAGATCGTGGTCGTGAACCGTCAGATCTTGTTCGTCCTTACCCTTCAACTGCTTTAGCCCCGAACGGTCTAATCGAATATTGAGTAACCGTCTAGGACTCGTAGGGTATTTAACGCCCCTACCCTCTATTAAGAGGATCTATAGCCTCTTCATCATCTTCCCTCATAAGCCCGAATTTCCCCTTTCTTCCTTCTCCCAATGGCACCGAAGGTGAAGAGGGTCGTTTCCAAGAAAAGGAAGGAGCCGTCTTCTTCAGGCGCTGCTGAGGCTGCCGCGGCTGAAGGGATCTTCCTGCTTCGACTTTCGCGTGATCTTGGTAGGTATTCTTCCTCTGATTCTTCCCCGTATTGTTGTCGTGTTTTACAGGTCAAGAGGGGGCGTCGGCTGCCGAGGAGCATGCGGCCGAACCCATCCTGATCTCGGACGACGAATCTGAGGGTCCTGCGACTTCCGCTGCTTCAGATCCTGCTCCCCAGCCGGGAGCCGAACCTTGCCTCGAAATTCCGCCCATCACGGTGCTCGCTCCAGGCCAAACTGCAAACTTGTGTAAATTTTGGCCCGTTTTGGCCCTCTTTTGCTAGTTATGTCTTTCTTTACTTTTGCTTGCACAATTTTCCCTCTTTTTTTTCTGTGCTGTCTGGCATCTGAGTTGGATTTGGCGAGCCCTCGGCTATCTGGCTTTGGACTTAGCCGTTTTAGGCTCTTGCTCTGCTTTCGGTTGCTCACAACGTGGGATCGGGTCAACTCCGATCTTCGCGTTGTAGCTTCCATGGAATTGAGAAGGCAGTACTTGGCTTGCGGTGGAGAACAATCGCTTGTCCCTGCGGCCAACTGGAGAATTTCAACTTCAACTCGCCTCTTGGCGAGTTGTTGCCTGGGGAATCGACAGACAGGTCGTCCGCCGAATGTGACAATTGATTGTGGTAGGAGTCACCGCCTGGTAGACTCTACCCATCAGTCATCCTAAAGCAATGCTAGGACATCTGGAATAGGTCAAATAGTTCAGGGACGTAGGAGTGTGACTACTGACAGAAGTAATAGCATGTCGCATGGTTGGCCATTACTTAGGCTGTGCTATCCCTAAGGATAACGGCGCCAATCATCAGAGGTGATCATTAACTTGATGAGGTCTTGTCGCGATTGGAGCGACTGTGGGGGCCTACCATTCTTCGGAAGAGGATTGGTAAGTGGATTGTGTCAGAGGTTTAATGTTAACGTGACAGGGAATGTCGTGATTGGAACGACTTTGGGGACCCACCATCCTTTGGAAGAGGATTAGTGAGTGGATTTTGTCAGAGGTTTAATATTAACTTGACAGGGAATGTCGTGATTGGAGCGACTTTAGGGACCCACCATCCTTTGGAAGAGGATTAGTGAGTGGATTTTGTCAGAGGTTTAATGTTAACTTGACAGGGAATGTCGTGATTGGAACGACTTTAGTGGATCCGCCACCTCGTTGGAGAAGATAGGCGAATTGTGTGTTTGTCGTGATATGAACGACTTTAGTGGATCCGCCATCTCATTGGAGGAGATAGGGCAAGAAGACGAAGGTGAAGTTCGGGACTGCCATTCATCAGACGAGGGGCATCCTGGACTACGTGCACACAGACGTTTGGGGTCCCACCAAGACTGCATCACTTGGTGGTAGACATTGGTTCGTCACTTTTGTAGATGACTATTCTAGGCGTTGTTGGGTGTACACCATGACGAAGAAGAGTGAAGTCCTAGATTTGTTTGTGGAGTGGAAGAAGAGATTGGAACTGCAGACTGGGAGAAAGATCAAGACGTTGCGATCCGACAACGGTGGTGAGTATACTTCTGACCCCTTTCAGCAGCTATGTCGAGACGAGGGCATAGAGAGACACTTCACAGTTAGTCATACACCGCAGCAAAATGGGGTGGCAGAGAGGTTGAATCGGTCTTTACTGGAGAAGATCCGATGCTTATTGTCGCAGAGTGGTTTGGAGAAGATCTTTTGGGCTGAGGCACTTACATATGCGAGCCACCTCATTAATAGGCTGCCTTCATCTGCGATTGAGGGGAAAACCCCTATGGAGATGTGGTCGGGAAAGCCAGCACATGACTATGACCAGCTCAAGGTATTCGGGTGCCCTGCATATTATCATGTTAGAACTGATAAATTAGAACCTCGAGCTAGGAAGGCTATATTTGTAGGATTCAAGCGTGGTGTCAAGGGATACAAGCTTTGGGATCCAGTTGATAACAAGATTGTGCTGAGTAGGGACGTCACGTTTGATAAAGCTTCTATCTTGAAGCTTCCCAGCTCTCATCAGGTGGAGAGCGACCTGACGGAGGAGATATCGCAAGTGGTGGAGATCGATGCAGCTCCACATTGTCCAGATGGTACAGTATCCATGCAGGTACCGACTGAGGTGACGCCAGGCGAGCACGACGGTGATACGGAGGATACGGGTACTGATGTGCAGGATCAGGAACCGACGGCTCAGGTTCAGGATCCTATTGCGGTTCGGAGACAGAGGAGAAACATACAGATGCCAGCACGGTATGCCAACACAGTTGCGTATGCACTTCTGGTGGAGAGTATCGATGAGTTGGTACCTACTACATTCAGGGAGGCCGAGCAGAGTTCGGAGGCTGATTCGTGGCAGGTGGCTATGCAGGAGAAGATGGAATCTCTTCATAAGAACGATACATGGGAGCTTGTGGAGCTTCCAAAGGGGCGGAAGGCAATTGGTTGCAAGTGGGTATACACGAAGAAGGAGGGTATTGAAGGCACTCCGTTGAGATTCAATGCTAGGTTGGTTGCGAAGGGCTATGTACAGGAGGAAGGAATAGATTATAATGAGGTTTTCTCTCCGGTGGTGAAGCATTCTTCGATTCGGATTTTGCTAGCTTTGGTGGCACAGTATGGTTTGGAGTTAGATCAGTTGGATGTGAAGACGGCATTTCTTCATGGTGATCTTGATGAAGAAATATATATGACTCAGCCATTGGGATTCCGAGCTGCAGGGAAGGAAAAATTAGTTTGCAAACTGAAGAAATCACTATATGGTTTGAAGCAGTCTCCTCGACAGTGGTATAGGCGATTTGATGGTTTTATGCTTGGTCATTCGTACACTCGGAGCCAGTTTGATCCTTGTGTATATTTTCGCAAGTTGAAAGGAGGTGCATACATTTATTTGTTGCTATATGTCGACGACATGTTGGTTGCCTCTATTTCCAGGTCGGCTATAGATGAATTGAAAGTTCAGCTATCAAATGAGTTTGAGATGAAAGACTTGGGTGAGGCGAAGCGCATTCTAGGAATGGAGATTGGCAGAGATAAGAAGAAGGGCAGAATTTGTTTGACACAGGTGGCTTATTTGAAAAAGGTTCTACAGCGATTCCATGTTAGAATGGATACGAAGCCAGTTAGTGTACCATTGGGAGCCCATTTGAAGCTTTCAGCTGGCCTTTCACCAAAGTCAGTTGAAGATGGTGAGTTGATGTCGAAGACTCCATATGCGAGTGCGGTTGGGAGCTTGATGTACGCGATGGTATGTACGAGGCCAGATTTGTCACAGGCGGTAGGCATGGTATCGAGATACATGCACGATCCAGGAGTGAGATGCCGTGAAATGGATTTTGAGGTACATTCGAGGTACGCTCAATGTTGGTTTGGTTTATGAGCGGGACACTACAGGTGGGCAGCTATGCATTGGCTATGTTGATTCGGATTATGCCGGAGATTTGGATAAGCCCCGGTCTACTACGGGGTATGTGTTTACTTTGACCCGTGCGCCGGTGTGTTGGAGATGCACCTTACAGTCGACGGTGGCTTTGTCTATGACGGAGGCAGAGTATATGGCAGTTACGGAGGCTGTGAAGGAGGCTATTTGGCTTCGAGGACTTTTGGAGGAACTTGGTATATCGTAGAGGTCCGTCACTATTCATTGTGATAGCATGAGTGCTATCTATTTGGCTAAGAATCAGGTTTTTCATGCGCGGACGAAGCACATTGATGTTCGTTATCACTTCGTTCGAGATGTTCTTGAAGATGGCGATGTGGAAATTGTGAAAGTCCACACGAAGGATAATCCGGCGGATATGCTCACTAAGGTGGTTCCGAGCAACAAGTTTGATCATTGTCAAAACTTGTTGCATATTCGTGATTGTTGAGGCCATTTGGGTGAACTACGTTCGGCTTGATTCCTTGGGCAAGAGGATACGTAGGCAGTCATGTTTGATGCAGCCGGTTTGGATTAGTTGATGGGGTGAGATTGTTTGGAGCCGGTTCTCGACTTGTTGTGGATTGAGTTCATACTGGACACAACAAGTGGGACATTTGGTTGCTTTGGTGTCGGCTCAGTTTTGGAAAAACTTCACCGAGGTGGAGAATTGTGAACGCGGTTTCATCTCACGCGGTTTCAACTCCGCGTGAAGAGACACGAAGGCCCACGAAGGCCTATGACCGCTTTTTCACCTACGTATATATATATATGAACTTGATTATTTTTAGGGTTAGCAAGGAGTTTTTTTTGATTGGCAGCTGCAAGCAGGCTCGGTGCATTGCGGCCACGAAGGAAAAGCAAAAGTGCAGGGAGTTCTTTTTGTGCGATTGCAGAAAGAAAAGTATAGTCCTTTTGTGATCCTTTTGTAGAGAGATATTGTGAAGGATTTGAGAGTTTGTTTGAGGGTTTAGTTTGTGAGTGATTGTAAACCCTAGTTGTATTCTCTCCCTCTATTAGTAGATCTCCCCCCTCCTTGCCCCGTGGACGTAGGCAATTTGCCGAACCACGTAAAAATTGATTGTATCGCTTTTGTGTGATTTGTAATAGCTTTTTAGGATCCCTCGACAGGTCAGTCCTAGAACTGATGAGAGGAAGAGCCGATATCTCACTTGGTTGAGATATCCGCTTTAGATTCTTGTCTCCTTGGTGAGACGAGAATTCTTATTGTGATCTGACTCTCTTGTTGTGCTGCCGAAGTGCTGCCGAAATTTACGCTGCGCGCAACAATATATTTAGGAACTTTTTCTAACATATTTTAGCTAGGAATTTTATTAGAATTTTTTTCTCAAGTGAATGCTCGTTTCTACCATCATGACAATTTAGGACCTCATCGGTAGATTGATATTGAACAGGTTATATGAGAAAATGACACATTTGTTTTAGCACTTAAAGATATTTCATCTTTCCTATGCAATACACCATCATATTTTCATCAACCCTATTTATAAATTGACTATATATTGTCTTATTAATACGTCACATCTTCTTTCCTGATCGAGCTTCTCACTCTATTTTAAACTACAACCATCTACCTCTCTCTCTCTCTAGTTCCGCGCATTGCCCAGCTAACAAACTAGTTTAATTTATAACTACGAAATTCTTAAGAGAGATTAATTGCAACTAAAAAGAGTGAGAGAAGCTTTATGCTCTTCCGTTTAAGGTTTATTCCCTATTATTCTCTCTGTAAATTTAGTTTTAGTTAAAGTTTCAAGATTAATATAGCGGTTCGTTTTGTACTCTTTTCTAAAATTAGGGTATTCTCATCCCCTTCATTCTGCGGACTTGTATAGGGTTGAATTAAACAGTGACGAGAGAATTTATCTCCGTTATAATTAAGCTCAAGATCTTAGCCTCGATGACAAACAACATCCTACGTCATTACTCATTAACAATATGGCTAGGTTGACTTCTCGACTTTTTTGCATATTGTAATTGACTTAATTATCGACTATCATCATTTTTTTAAATCATAATTAGATTTCCCTAGAGTATAAAACTGCTCAAGTAACTTTGGTGATGATTAACTCACAATTCTTTATAGCGCCTATCATCAGGAGCTAGTGCTTAAGATTTGTAGGGCTATGAATATATTAAAGAACCTTGAATTTCTTGTTGAAATTGAGAGCTTGATCCTTGCTAATCATCATGATAGTGGGGCACACTAATTAACCGGGGTTTAATAATCAAGCAACCTAAAATGTGATTTATGACGACAAAGAATAATATAAGAAGACTAGTACGTACATCAATAACCTCTTCAACTAATTTTAAGCTTGATTTGATATGATTCCACTATCAAGACAGATTAAAATTCTCGACTTTACCTGTCTCCCTTAATGTTCAAGGAGCTAATATTGAGTGTTAATTAATACTCAAGAACAGGAAGTTAATAGTTCTATAGTCACACCATTAAGATAATCAATCTCTCAGTACAATAATATAATGATCAAGTAGCTAATTAAAGTACTAGAATCAGAATTTTCACTAGGTCGCCCTTAAAAAACCCAATATAAAAAGTTGTTGGGTTACTGGCATATATACCACCTTAAATCATGAGTATTTGCAAGAAGAACCCCCCAAATCTTAGTATTCACAAAACTCCCCCTCAAATCATCAACTTGATAGGTAAAAATTTGACTATATATTTTATTAATATTAAAGCTGATGATTGATTTGGGGGTAATTTTCTACAAACTTGATGAATTGAAGCGATCGGCAGCTTACCAGCCCGTATTATTTTCGATTCAGGGGCTTTGCATTCTTTCATCTCCTATGCTCTCATACATTGACTTCAGCTTGTAGCACAACCTCTAGATATTCTTTTGTTAATTTCCACCCCTCTAGGTGATGTGTTGCTTCAAGAGAGTGTTTGTAAGAGATGTGTAATCGGCTTAGATATTCCCTCTAGATATTCCTTTGTTAACACCCATGATTAGAGGGGTCCCATATGCAAATAACCCAAAGTTACATAACAAACTTTATGAGCTCAAGTTCGGGTTATATTCACCCCAACTTGTCAATTTGTTCTACCTAACCCACTCCCATATGTGATGTCCAATGACACATGCTCGTGCCTCGTGATCTTATTCCTTAATTTTGTTATATGTTGGAAGCATGATGTGTACAGCAAAGCCAGGTCACCCCTCTTTAGTGGCTTCTACTTGCTACAAAATTTGACGGGTTAATCGAAGTCGAGCGCGTTTGCCTCTAGCTAGCAAGGCGTTTATACCTCAGTTTTTTTTGTTAATCTTGTTAAGATAGTTCACTGATTGCTTCATGAAATTAGGAAGCCTCTATCGTTTCTGAGAAAAAAAAATTGAGGAGTCTGTAGTTCGTAAAGAGAATATTTCTACCTTAAAAGTAAGTAATATGATTTTTCACCTAAAATATGATTACGATCCTTATTATACGAAGCTGCGATCATGATTTTTAACTAATCCACACAAGTACACGTCATCGATCGCCCTATTAAGACAGCTAACCCCTACACCTATAGCTTCTTTATTTGGTGTAACACGAGATTCCGCTTAGTTTCTAGCTCATTAATTAGTCCGAGCGATAGCCACCACGAAAAATTAACTAATTACATAAGCTTTGCGTTTGATTCCATATAGTGATGTAGAGGGGCTTGGCTTATGCCACTGAGGTGACCCCAATAATTAAAAAAAAAAAAATCGTAAAGCTATTCTCCCTAATCCACCCTATTCCTTGGAATTCATCAGGCGCTTAATTAATTGAATAGATGGAAATCTGACGTCACAAGTGCTAACCCCACCACTAACTTACTAAACAAGTGATAAATTTTAGAAAATTTAGCTACTTCAATGGCACAAACGTAAGAAAAACTTGTTCGATCTATTATTATAAAAAGATGATGTTTTTCTTTTAGCTTTAGGGAAGAGGATTTATATCTGCTTTGTTATAATTTGGTTGCACTTTTCTGCATCCTTATCCAAGAGGTTGCATTTCTTTTTTCTTTTTCTTCGGAGCTCTCAAGCGTTGCTTCACCTAAACAAATAGGAGGAGGAATTTGGCTAATCCGGGTTGTTTTCTTTTAGGGAGCCTCATGTTTGAAGCAACCCTTTTTGGCAAACAACTCTTTATATGTAGTTATTTGTTTAGCAGTAATTCTTTTTAAGACTTGTTTAATTGTTGGTTTTCTTAAAGTAGTTGCCACTTGTTTGGGATTATCATCACGAGCATGATGGCTCGCATGCATAGCTGATAGCTGAAGGTGGGGACTGCATCAATTAGTTCTAAAGGGAGTTTAGATGCAAATTCTCTTCTACATTTGGGGTCATTCTCAAAATGTGTCTTTATTTATCAAAGTATTATTAATTGACGAAGACTTGGTATTATTATTAATTGGTTCGTATTTTTGTTTTTCCATCACATACACATTGACTATCACTATATTCGTAAATTAATGAAAATGCGGATCGAGATGACTTCTTTTGATATAATTCGTACGTCCTACACCGGTTATAGTAGATCAATATTGTGATTACTTGCTAGGTTTTGATATTTTGAAGGATATGATCATATTAATTCATTTTTGATGTACTAGCCAACAGAGTTTCTTGTAAGCTTGTATCATTTCGTTCAATAAAGAATTGTTATTTTAAGTTAACAAAGCCACAATAATTGGCTCTTCTCTGATAGAGAAAGATCAAATTGATTTATCCTACGGGATGCTGGCAATAACACTGAGAAGGGTAGGGTTCCTATATTTGGTTACAGCTCTATAATAATCATAATGTCCTCTAGCTTTACCATGATTGCAACATTGCTTTAATTATATGATGTAACATATCTCAAGTTGGATCGCATAAAGCCTTCAAGTTCCCAGCATTTTTTCCTACTCAGTGTTCATTACAATCTCAGAGACAAATACTCAGACTAGAGAACCAATCCTATAAGTTTTGTCTAGTGCATAGTTGGTGCATTAATAGCTGTCTACCGTTGAATCAACGGAAGCAGAAGGACTCCAGGATTATAGAGATTGGATCACGTACGTTCAATATAGGATTAATTGCGGATGAACTCAATGTAGTTCTACTGTCGCAGATAGACCCACCGAGTGAAATTATTTTTTAACTCTTACTCATGGAGATCTACTTGTCAAGGAATGATTTTCTCATTTTCTGAGGGTAAAAGGTTCAAAAGGTTTTCACTCAGGGGTCCACTCTCAAACAATAGAACAATAGGGGGTCTATTCGGTTGGGGAATTTTAGTCTCCCCGCGTACGATCTTCGCAACTCAGAAGCCAACCCACAATCAAGAAGAAGAACACCGAGATTTATGTGGTTTGGTCGACCAATTTCGACTTACGTCCACAGGGCAACAATACGAGAAATCCACTATATATTAGGGAGAACTACAAGAGGAACCGCTCAACTCTCGTCTCTCAATCTCTCAACCTCACATACATAATCAACTCTCATATTCTCTCCAAAGCCATCTCTTTACAATCTTTTGAACGCACAAAGACCGCGAAACCCTCTCCCAATGATGTAATCTTTTGCACGGACAAAGACTACGAAACCCTCGCCTCTCGTATAATATTCTTGAATCAGGCTACGCCCTCCCTATATTACAAGAATATTGGCTCTCTCTTCTCTGCTTGGTTTTTCCTCCAACAATAGAAGAATATATATAGGGAAATCAAAATTCTATCTCTAGCCTAACTTCTCAATTAGAATAGGATTCAAACTCCTAATCATAATGAGACACAATCTTCTAATTATGATAGATTTCTAACTCTATCTAATTCTCATGAAGTTATACAAAGAATCAAAAATATAATCCCAACTTATTTGCAACTGAGTGATAGTATCCGCAATTAACCCTTCAATTTATGATTACACGGAAACAAATTCCAGTTTAGTAACTGGAATGAAGATGATGAAATATGAGATAGACCTCCACTTTTTTTGTAAGTAATGATGCTGTAATTGATGCTGCGATTGAACTGGATGACACTTTTTTGTGACAGCAAAGAATAATTTATAGGCACTACAATATGCATCCTGAAGTAGTGACATAAATCCATATATAGATAAATCAGCTGATGATTTTGTTTTAGATTTTGCATTCGAGGTTTATTCGAGTATATTTCTCTGCTACATCCACTATTGATATTTGAAGGAATCACATCAATATATGCACCTCTTTGATTAATTACCTCCCTTATGAAATTTGTACTAATTTAAGCTTGGCTTAGTGATGGGGTGGTCTAGGAGACCCATCATTAGGAGGCCTTCTCAAGAGAATGTCAGAAGGTAAGTCCTTGCCCTTAACCACCTCCTGATAGACAGCAACCTATCCTCCTCCTCTTCAGTTGACAAGCCTTCCTGGTCTCTCTCCGCATCCAAGAGCTTCTCACTTAAATCCTTATACTCATTCTTAGTTGATGGAGGTACTCGTTACCCTTTCACTTCCATAGTTTGGAACAAATTATTGCCTAGCAAAGTTCAGTTCTTCTCCTGGTTACTGAGTTTGAACAGATTGAAGACTAAGGACAGATTGACTTCCCAAGGTTGGTTATATGACACTTCATGTGTTTTTGCAATGCAGAAGAATCCCATAACCATCTGTTCCTTTCTTGTATCCTTGCCAGCCAAGTCTGGCCCCAGCTCTTGTCGAGGATTGGCATCAGTGCAATTCCTCCTGATATCCCTTAGTGCTTTGCATTATGTTCCGACAGTTCAGTCCATGCTTCTGTGCGTCTTCTCTGGGGCATCTGTTTTCCTACAGTCTGTTGGATCCTATGGACAGCTCGCAATGATCGCATCTTCTCTAACTCAATCACCTCTTCTCATCAAATCATCTCCAAGGCAGTTTACTTTAGTTATTCTTTTCTGGGCAGGTGCTTCTTCTTCTAAGAAGGCAATCAAGTTGAAGAACATCATTCGTACCTCTGGGCTGGCGGATATTATCGAATCTAGTGAGGACAACAGCGACATCCCTTGAGTTGCGGTTATAGCTCTTTGATAATTTTGTTTTTTTTTTCGTTATGTCAGTAGTTGTATTTATTATATAGACATTTACTAGTGATTGGTATTTTACTCTACCTTGGAGTTGTTGCTCCAATCACCAGTAGATATCTACTTTTGTAATCCTCTTTTGCACTTATATTATTATCAAGGAGTTGTTGCTCCAATCACCAGTAGATATCTACTTTTGTAATCCTCTTTTGCACTTATATTATTATCAATGATAGGGCTCGTTGCCCTATTTTACATTTCTACTTTTGTAATCCTCTTTTGCACTTATATTATTATCAATGATAGGGCTCGTTGCCCTATTTTACATTAAAAAAAAAGCTTAGCTTAGTAGGAGAGAAGCTAAAGTAGTATGAGGGACAAAAACAAAAAAAAAAACATTTTTGGTAGGAGATTTTTAGAAGGGAAAGGAATGTGAGGTAGAGTCAAGTAAGAAAAGAAAAAAGCGAAAATGAATTAGAAAGTAAAAAGTGAAAAAATTCCTCCTATTTGAAGGGACAATGTGAAGAGGAATAAAAATTTATATTGTAGGACCTTTACATTTTCATATATTTTGCATAATTACCCACTTATTTTTCATTGTTCAAATATCATCTCTCTCCACTTATTTTTCATTGTTCAAATGTCATCTCTCTCCACTTATTTTTCATTGTTCAAATATGGGTATTATTGTATTTTAACTAACTAAACACATCATCTCCTTTCTACCCCCTCAACCAAATAATAAAATGTTTGCATCTCCTTGCACCTCATCTCACCCTCCCTCCAAAAGAATAAGAAGCACAAGAGATATATATGTTCTTCCTTGCATCTCCTTGCACCTCCCCTTCCCTTCTCATACTTCCTGCCAAATCAAGCCTTAGTGGGAATAGCAGACAGAATGTTCGGATGAAAGCAAAAGCATGTGTTAGATCTTTACACCGAACCAAAATCAATTTTTGATTAGCTTTAAGCTATTGTACAAGCTGTATGCTAAGCTTGCAGTTCTATCTGTGTCTAAATAGCAAATTCGATGATGCTTTTGATTTGGTTATTATTCTCCAAATTAAGTGACTAAGGACTTATTGGAAAGTCCTATCTATCTAGATTTTAGAAATCAAACCATTCATGATTTGAATTTTTCTAGAGAGAGTTATCTGCATTTAAGTGAAGATTGTTTAGTTCACCCGAAAATCAGGATTCATGAATTATGTTATTGTAGATGCATGCGTATATTAGATTTGAAGAGTCTTTGCATCAAATGCGTTGAGTCTAAAGTACTATTTTGTGTAGTATAAATATCCATGTTTTCTACAAGTTTGTATAAGTCATTCAAATCAAAGTAAAATCCTCTTAGTGAATTCCTCTTTTAATTAATTTTATCTTATTCGAGTGAGTTTGTGAGAATGTCCACCAACTTCCAACATAAGCATCCTTATGAACATTTTATATTTGATATAGATATCACTAGCAACCTCTTCGATCTGTATTTGGCATGTTTGGTTGTTTTGTGTAAAACCCTTGAAAAGCTTTGTAGCTGGTAATCGAACCGTCCGCATAGGCCTAACAAACCACATAAGCCTAACAAACTACAATGTATATCTATGCAAAACAGTTCAACATGGAGGGGATTGCGTAGGGATTGGGTTCCTCTACTCATCAATATTGGCTCCTAAAATTTGCTAATGCATCTTCACCTTTCATTTTGTGGGACCATTTTTCATTTTGTGCTTATCCATAAAATGAAAGGTGGAGATGCATTAGCAAATGTTAGGAATCACTATTGATGAGTAGAGGATCCCAATCCATTGCGTAGAGCTTGCCACCTGAGATTTTTAATGGCCACATTATCCTACTATTTGCCTAAAGAAATGAGGTAATTGCTTGAAAGCTACTAGCATGACAGCCAAAGTAACATCCAAGCCACCAAACCCGTCCGAATAAACACGCCCATAACAACAGGGAAAAGTTTTTTGCTTTTTTTTTTTATCTCGCACTTACTTCCATGTTTCGTGCTTCTCTTTTACTACCAAAATACCAAATTCGAGTAAATGGGTCCCCCCATGGTCTTGGTTCACGACATACACATCTACAGACCAATGTTTGAGGGACTGAACTAAGAGCTATGAAACCTCGAAGTTATGCGACACCTGCCCAAGATAACTGTACGCGCTAGCGCTAGCGCTAGCGCTAGCGCTAGCGCTAGCGCTAGCGCTTGGAAATCAACCCAAATAAGATTTTGTTTATTCTATTTTAATAAAAGCATTCCTTTAATAATCCCGAATATTATGACATGCTGCCATTCAGGCAAAAGTATATAAAAAAAAAAAAGGTTGATCGTATATAAGCTTTATGTTGAGAACAGGAAGCGTGCGTGCGTATAATCTGACAAAGGGATTAAAAAGAGTTAGCAGCATAAATCCTCCCACTGACTAATTACCACTTAATTACTTTAATATTTATACGAATTATTCTTCAATCCCTTTTATTAAATCCACTCATGGATTTAAAACTTCCCAACATGATATAATTACAAGATGCAATCCCCGTCACCTTTCCCCCCACCTTTTTTCCAGAGAAATCCCCGTCGCAATTGCCTCAATGTTGCTGGTACGGTCTGAACCTGAGCTGTACATTGGGTCCCAGTTCGACACAGAGCCCAGTAGTGGGGCCCAATGGCGAGGCGGAAAGCACCAAGCCCGTGGGCCCGGATGTCGACGAATAAGTCAGATTTGTGGGGCACAAAGCCTGCCGCAGTCTCTCCCACTCTCTGGTGGCATACGACGGAAACACCTGAGACACGTGGGCACACTGATCGCTGCTCTAAGGTGATCTGGACCGTTATTTTATTTTGACTCGGATGAGATTTTTAAGTTGGCGGAGCACGGCACACCAGTGTACTGTTGTCCTAGCTTTGGCGGAGAATCCGACCGCACGCAGGGAGGTACGCAGCATATACGCATCCGTACTCCGCAGGAGAATGGGGTATCACCTGTAAATCACCGCATGCGTTCTAAATTTAAGCGGCGAGATGGGGCTCCGTAGAAAACCACCGTGAGCTTGAAAATCATTATTATTTAAAACCCACTATCATATCTATTCCTTTATACAAATAAGAGGATTAGAGATTCATTATTCATGCTACAGTAAATGCTACAGTAGCATTTACTGCAGCATCATTACTGGAGCTAATAATTAATTAAAAATAATACTGTAGCACACGGGTATACTGTAGCATTTGAAAGGTACTATAGCAGAGCGGGATACTGTAGCACTTTCAAAATTCAAATCATGCCATATTAAAAAAGCGGGATTACTGTAGCAAAAAAAAAATACCGTGCTTTGCACGGACCACAAACTAGTTTAGTGGAATTCTTCTATACGATCTAGCTTTATCACTTAAATATGAAATGTACAGTGATGACAGGAGATATTATACACTTTTCAATTATCATCTAATTAGAAATTATCTAATGTAGACCTCAAGAACAATTAAAACTGAAATTAAAGCGATGATAAAGTAAAATTAAAACTAGGTCTCAATGACCATGCATGCAATTTTAGTGGTGTTTGTTCACACTTTGCTCCATGTGGCTCTGCCAATGTTTTTACGAAACAATTTAAGTAGAAATATTAAGTTGTTAAACTCTTGACGTAAAGTCTCTATTTGCCTTTCCTAATTTTTAATATAGGATTACAGTTTTGAGTCTCAATTGTCAATACTATATAGGTATTGCACAAAAGTAAGTTGCTTTAATTGCAGAGGCAGATTTGTCCTGTCACTATATATTTTCGAGTAATATAAAAATTTATTACATAAATAATTTGTAAAACGTAAAAATATAGATAAAGCATTTACTGATTATCTTATAAGTCATTCAAACTGGAGAAGATTAATTTTGTTTATCTATA
This sequence comes from Asparagus officinalis, assembly GCF_001876935.1. Lineage (NCBI taxonomy): Eukaryota > Viridiplantae > Streptophyta > Magnoliopsida > Asparagales > Asparagaceae > Asparagus > Asparagus officinalis. The sequence goes on along the minus strand of NC_033798.1, from coordinate 105,869,695 downwards.
TCGAATCAGGTATTTTAGGATCATCTCATTTGTTTTTGGTTGCCTTCTCTTTAGAAGTGTGTAGTTTGAGAAGACCAATTAATTGTATAATTCTCTTAGGTGATCGGTGAAGTTCCCTAATTAAGAAATCATAGAAAAATGGTTATTAATCCTTAATAAGCTGGATGGAGAATCGAATTAAACACGAGTCGTAATCAAAGCATGCACACAGTTAGGCCCAAATCAACAAACCTAGTAACTATTTATATAGCCAAAAAGTTGTTTAACTATTTAATTAGCTTGATATGATATGAACCCAATAGGGCAACGACAAGTGACGACCCATAATTACTCAAACAACACCATAATTGATAACTTTGATCCATAATGAAAGACATCATCTCAAGATGAGCCATCCCCTCCATTAAAAGCACACTCTTGTTAGCCCATAGTTTTTAGGCAGCAAAATGATATCACCAACAACTCTTGTCTACCCCCCAAACAAATCATGACCTTAATCCTCCTAGTTTTGAAAACTTTGTACTATGAGGATTAGTGTGTACTTGTGAGGAGTCAAATACGCACTGGCCAATCCCATCGCTAGAGAGTGCCTTCCTATTATAATAGCAAACAAGCAAACAAGCGTAAAGGTAATGTGTATGTGTTGTGTATTTTTGAGCCACATCCCTTGAGATCCAATTAAACGAAAGAGAATAAGGGAAGAGAGACCCACTGCCTTTTCTCTCGGCCCCCCCCCCCGCCGGCCCCCAAATAAGTTAGGGAGGGCTTGCACGCATACATTTATGCCACTGGGACCCTTTTATTGATAAGTTCACATCCATATTATCAAATTAGATGAGAGGGGTTAGGGGCACACCCCCAACCACATCTCCAACCATACCCTCTCTCTTGCTACAATACATTGGGGCCCACATGAGATGTTTTAAAAATCGCATGTGGGTCCCAGTGCACTGTAGCAAGAGAGGGGACGTGGTTGGAGGTGTGCCCCTATCATTTTTCAAATTAGATCTCTCCACATTATTGAGAATGTTTGGCAATTTTAGATTATAATTTATTTAGATTATAATTATAAATGTATTATAAGCCATGTGAGTTATAATCCATAGTATTTGATAAATTTAGTGTATTATAATATATTTTCAATAGTAGAGTGTCTGGCAAATGGATGGATTATAATTCGTTATTATCGTCAAAATGATAAAAAATGACATGGCTTATAATCTAACAAAAAGAACATGATTTAAATTTTTTTTGAAATAGTATGGGTATATATGTCTTTTACTTGTTCAAATCTTGTGACTTATAGTTCATCAGAAAATAAGCTAAGATACCATAGCTTATTTGATGATGGATTATAAGCCAAAATAATATACTTGTCAAACATCTATGAGAGGAACTTCTGAAGTGTTAAATATAGAAAGTATTATGAGAGGCAATCTCCTTAATTTCTTTTCACCTTTTTTATTTGCAAAATGCAACCCTGCCTTGGGTTTGTGAAGAATGAATTTTAAAAAAATCATTTCATTTATTGTATGAAGATAATGCATAGATATTACACTCTGATCTCTTTCGTTAAAAAAGATGTTTGGACTTTTAAGTATATGTCTAATTCCTCTCACTCGCTAAAAGAGACGGATCTCTTAAATCATTTGTCTAACTCGTAGACATGTGATATCACGCTCCTCCACATAACACAATCCGTAGTTTATTCGATATCCATGCTAAAAGTGACCAGAATAAAAATATCATACGCTTGGAAAAGTAATTATGAGATATTTTTTATCTATATGACTTGGGTATTTTATTCTAATTTTTAACAGTAATAATTTCGTAAACCATAACTGAAAATTAATCCAAATATTGTCTTTTTTTCCAATCATAAATAATTATGTCTCTCCCCCTCCCATAAAAAAGCCTAGCCTAGCAAACACCCAGCCCAGAAGAAGATTAAAAAAAAAGATAAACGAAGGTCAATACGTAATAGCACTGAGATATTGTAACCCAACGAACCCTAATAAACAAAACTTTCCATCATCAACCAAATCACAAAAAATTAAAAAACAATAAAAGAAAAGAACATTTGTGTAGTGGATCTCCCCCTCTCTAAATTACTCATTATTACGACTTCACCCTCCTCCCTCCTATAAATACCCCTACCCTTTCTCCTCTTACCCAAAAACAAACCCACACTCCTCCGCCTAAACAAATTAAAAGATTCAGAGACTCAAATATAAACCACAAAAAAAGAGAGGAAATTCAAACAAAAATGAGAACTACTATAGGCTTCAGTGCACCATCATCATCATCAACATCATCATCACCTCCTCCATTAAGTCAGACAATAACCCATCATCCTTCAATCTCCTCTCACTCAGCGTGGCACTCTCCGGTCCCTTACCTCTTCGGGGGCCTAGCCGCCATGCTCGGCTTAATTGCCTTCGCCCTCCTCATCCTTGCTTGCTCGTACTGGAAGCTCTCCGGCTACCTCGACTCCGGCGAAGATTCCGGCGATGCCCAGAACGGCGGAGGAGACGACGGTGATAAGGAGGATGAGAAGCCGACTTTTTTGGCGACGCCCATTTCGAGCAGGGCGTCGTCGTTTGGGGATAACGGAGGGAGTGTTGTTGATGGGGAGAGTAGTAACGGTGACTGTAACGGTGACGGTGGCGGTGGGGCTGAGGAGAAGAAGATGGAGAGCTTGAGTGCAGAGGAGGAGCAGAATAGCGAAGTAAATGACCAAAATAGACATGAAGCTCAAGGGCAGTGAGAGCTTTTCTCTTTCTTCGTTTTCTTTTTTTTTTCTTTTTTTTATTTTTTTGGTGGATTATTGTGAGTTTCGGGAGTAGTTGTTTGATAGCTGGACTGGTTCAGGTCTTTTTATTTTATTTTTATTTCCTGTGCATTCGATTTAAATTAGTCGACAGAAAATGTAAATTTTTGAGGGGAATGGGAGAAGGGGAAAGTGTTTGTTTTGCGCATCTCTTGTGCTGAATTTTACATTGGAATCCTATTCTTAAGAGAACTCACATATTTAGCTTAAATTTCTTATTTGCTGAATAAACGAGGCTTGAAAAAACAAACTGTTCTGATTTGATTCATTCGTACGTGTACAAGCAGAAGCGAAATATCCAAATCATCTCATTAATTTTTCCTGTATACATCATAACAGTCGAACTACGTGCTAGTTTGTTGTGATAGAGTTTGTGTGCTGTATGAATACGGCCCAATTGTTACTTTTAAAATTTATTGTATAAAGTTAGAACTTTATTTGTGGAGATTGGATCCAAAGTATCAAGCGTGTACGCAAATGCTTTTTTTTTTGCGTTGGAAGGATTATTAACGCCATTTCTGCAAGAGGCCAGGTATTTTCTAGTGTAGAAGACAAGGTGTAGCTTGTGAATTATTTTCTACTTAATTTTTTTATTAAGTTATTTTACACTTTATCAGTATCAATAGTTTGTGAAGAGGGAATAAAGAGGAGAGAGAAGTAAGTGAGAGCGATGAAGCTTTTGCTTTAACTCCCCGCCCCCCCCCCCATACAAATTTTTCAAAGGGATAGACGTCATCATCTTTTTTTTTTATTTTCCCCACCCTGGCTATCTGCTCATCAAGTGGAGGATACGGAGAGGCAGGATGTGACGCGAAGGCGGAGAAGGGAAGTGAGTGGACTCCAACGTATCTCGATGAGCTTCTCGGGAACGCGGCGACGCGAATGAGACAAAGTCCGTAACGGGGAAATGATTTCCCGTTGCGCTCTTTTGTTCCTTTTCTCAAAACGGAATGCTGGGTTAGTATTTTTTTATTTTTTTAATTTAATTTTTATTTTTTTGCATGATTGTGGGCTACGAAAAGACAATTATGTAAAAATTAGACAAGTAACTGAAACCAACAATCTTACTACGAAATCATGTTTGCTATATCCACTTCCAAATAGTAATTTTGGGAGTTGGATTGCCGAAAATGCCCTTTTGATGTTGAGGGTGTTTCTGGAATGGACTTGGCCTGTTTTGGTTTGGGAGAAGGGCAATTTAGTCCTCACACACCCCCAAAGTTACTGTTTGGGAGTGTGAATAGTTGGACCCCTACGAAATGCGTGTTTAACTCCAATTTCAGATTATGTTCATATTTTAGGTTCCGTTTGGATACTATTGTGTTTTATTTGTTTCTATTGTATTTTTGTCAAAAACAAAACACCAAACGTTTGGAAACCATGATGTATTTTGAGCTAAATCATCATCAAACCAAAAAACACAACACTTATTTTAAAATATCTTTTAGATGTTTTAAGTTTGGTGTTTTGGTTTTGAGTTTGAGAAAGTGTTAATATAAAATATAACATAATATATTAAATATAATTAATATAGAGTTATTATCAACATGCTTATTATATTATACTATACTATACTATATTATAATTAATTTAACATATTAGTAATATTTATTAAATAATATAAAGATATAATAAATAAAATATCTTATATAAAAATATAATAACAAATTAAATACCAATATTTAATATGTTAATAATGTATTATATAATAAATAAATAATAATAAAATATAAATAAACTAATAAAAATAATAAAAAGATATTGATAATAAATAATAATATAAAAATATAATATACATAGTATAATAACTATAATATTATTAACTTTTTAATAAATAAATTGTAATAAATAATAATTATAAAATATTATATAATAGTAACATATTTAATAATAACACAACAATATAATAATAATATTATAATAACATATTGTATAGTAAATGTAATATAATATATAAAATATTAATATATTATGTAATAAATAATATAATTTATTATAAAATAAAATAATTTTTAATAATAAAATAATTAATTGCTAACAAATATTAATATAAAAATAATATATTCATAATATACTAATATTTATTAATATCATAAATACTAATATATTGTTAAAGTACTATTAATAAACTCTTAACATATTAAAAACTATAATATATTATATAATATTAAAATATTTATAAAATATTAATTTATTAATAGCCATACTAGTAATAAAACATAAATATTAAATATTAATAATATTATATTATATGAATAATAGTATAATATTATATTAATATCATATTAATGAACAGTATAATTTTAATATAATAAAATAACATTATTATGAAAGAATATTAAATATATAGCAAAATAACAAATTGTGATTAACTAAATATAATTATATATAAAATTATTTGAAAATAATGTAATAATTATAATATAATAATAATTATAATATAATATAACTCATTAAAGTATAGTATAATATTATAATAAATTATACAATATTATATTGCATTAAGTTTAATACCTATAATACTATAATAATATAAACTAAATATTATAACATTTTATTCATAATATATTTTATTATAATTAATATGTAATATATTAATAATATGTTTAATACTAATGTTATAATGGGTCAAACTAGTGTTGACATAAAATACTTAACATGGTGTTTTGAAAATATTTTAAGATAAAAATGTTAGACCCTAGAGGGGGATGATTAGGGTCTTATGCTAATCTAATCTGATTAAATAACAATTAAAATTAATTAACAAGTTATCCTATCAAGTATGAAATACAACAAGATATATGAGCTAGGATAAGCAATAAGAACAACAAGATATATATCCTATATGATAAATATATGCAAGGATATATAAACTAGCACAAGGGTAAACAAAAAGAACTAGATAGTGGATGATAAAAATAACGAGCTATGGACAATGACGACAATAAATATAAACATAAGATTAAGTGCGCCAAAGCAAACTCAAACACACGATATGATCACGGAGTTCGGACCTTCCATCCTACATCTCCGCTCTCCACTCCCGGGGAGAAATCCACTATCACAACCGGGTTTTTTACGTTCACCCGAATAACGTTTACACCTCACACTCGGTTTTCTAGCTAACCGAAAACTTTACAATCAACACTCTTGCAATCACACTCTACACCCTCACAAGTGTAGAACCTAGTGTTAGGAATTACAACCTCTCGTCACCTACCCCACTCCTCTTGGGACGATCCCCGACTCTCGCCACACACTTCTCTCTTGGTGTACAAGTGTATTACAAAGTGTATCCTCACAATTAAGGCTCAATACAAAGTGTTTGTTCTCTACAATGGATGAGAACGAATTGTAAGCTCACTCTCTAAGATACACAATCTCACAACCCAATTATACTATGAATGTAAATACAATAAGCTCAATAGGTTGTGTGTGAACAAAGAGTAAATCAAATCAAACTAAACTCAATATAAAATCTAGCTTAAGAACAATGATAATCAAACAAGTATATAAATGTAAAGCTAGAGTTTGAGTTTAGAAAACTTCTCAATTGATAATAAGAGATGGAGGAGGATAGTTGGAAGCTCAAACTTCAATAGATAATCTCCTCAAGCTCTTGTGGAATTGATTCACAAAACCGAAACACTCAAATGCTTAAAAGCTTCTTAAAAACAAACTTAAACAAACACTAAACAAGTTTAAACCCTTGTTAAACTATTTGGAAAACATTCTCTTATTATATGTAAGAGTTGAGGTAAGGGGGTATATATATGAAACCCCAAAGGTAAGAGAAAGCCAAGAAAAAGACCAAAAAACCACTCTGCAACGGCTCTAAAAATAGCCGTTGGAACTGAGTTGACAGTGCGGCGGTCGACCGCGGCGGTCGACCGC
>NC_033798.1:105860908-105862324 GCF_001876935.1 Asparagus officinalis | reverse complement strand
AAACTACATTACCCAAGCAATCTTGATCTTCATTGTAGCTTAACTTGGTACACGTTGCGGATGAAGCTTGAACTTGATCTTTAACTTTGAATTGTAAGGCTTCAACCCGACATTCCGCCAACCTCCATTTGATATGATCGTTAAGGCTCGATTTCATCCATCCTCCAACAACGTTGTTTGTCTATAATAAATAAGAAAACACAAATACTAGACAAACAACATTAGTGGTAAATTGTTTGTTAAACATCATCAAAACAAGACGGCCAACAATCTCCCCCTTTTTGATGATGACAAACAATTTATAAAAAGGATATATGCATGAAAGGAAATGAATATACAAAGTATAATATATCATGCATATAAACAAGAAAGAATATACTCACAATATTTCTCCCCCTTTGACAACATAAAAAAGGGGACAAAAGAATTAAGAGAGCGAAAGCTCCCCCTATCAATATGTATGGGTGAGTATAAGAACAATAATAGAATAGGGAAGACTCCCCCTATTAAGAAGCCATATGGAGTGTATGCTCTTGAGCTAGTATCAACCCATGTAAATATGTTTAGCACCCGGTAAACAATGTTTGGGAATAAACACCCAATAATTCCGGAGGGTTATATAAACACAAACATCTCAACAAAATCAATAATCATGAAAACAAAAGAGTTTGACCAATAAAAGGAATTGTTTTCATAAAAGTTTAAAATACATTTTTTTAAAACCAAGAAAAAGAAAAATAAAAGTATTAAAATTCTTGGCTTAAAAATTAAATTTGTTTTGGTACCCAAGAACTCTTGGTACCAAAAAATTTAGGGACATGACCCCTATTATTAAAGCTCAAAGCCCTAGGGTTATGAACCCTCTTGGGCATATGTGGTGCACTAACACGGTAAAAACAATAATCGCTCAAATGACCCTTCCGGTTGTAATACGTGCAATGAAAGAGATCCATTTGTTTTTGTGGACCATTAGCTCGTGCACGAGAATCATTTGCAAACATAGGTGATCTTTTAAGATTATTTTGCAAATGTGAAACATTATCAAAACAAAACTTTCCTAAGTGGCCATATCTACCACAAACATCACATTTAAAAAACATGTGGCCTACTAGAAACATTTAGCAAATGAATTTTTTTTTCAAATCAAAACAATATTCGGCCAAATGACCGAAACAATCACATGATCACACTTGAACATACTAGCATGCTTATGATGAACAATGGGTGCATATGTGTGTACATGTGATGAAGAAGCTACATGAGATGCACAATGAGCATTAGCATTGTTATGTTTGTGTGCATCATAGCAAAATCTAGCAAGATGACCTTTACGACCGCAAATTGTGCATTTGTAGAGTTTGCTATATATGTGTGCATAGTGAGTGGATGATGACTTAGACTTGGCACACATATCCA
>NC_033798.1:105851093-105860664 GCF_001876935.1 Asparagus officinalis | reverse complement strand
CTCTACACCCACTAAGTGTTGAACTAGACGTGTCTCCCTCAAGTGCTCGGTTACAACCTCTCCCTAGGCTCGTCAACCGACGCCACTCCTCTTGGAACGATCCCCGACTCTCACCACACACTCCTCTCGGTGTACAATGTATTACAAAGTGAATCTCGCAATATGGCACAATTACAATAATTGATTGTTCTCAACTATGGATGAGAACACAATGAAAGCTCACACTCAAAGTTACAACTCTCACCAACCCAAATATATTATGAATGTAAATACAATAAGCTCAAGTGGGTGTGTGTAACAATGAGTATAAATCAAATCAACTAAACTCAAATATAAAATCTAGCTTAAGAACAATGATAATCAAACAAGTATATAAATGTAAAGCTAGAGTTTGAGTTTAGAAAACTTCTCAATTGATAACAAGAGATGGAGGGAGGATAGTTGGAAGCTCAAACTTTAATAGATAATCTCCTCAAGCTATTGTGGAATTGATTCACAAAACCGAAACACTAAAATACTTAAAAGCTTCTTAAAAATAAACTTAAACAAATATTAAACAAGTTTAAACCCTTGTTGAACTATTTGGAAAACATTCTCTTATTATATGTAAGAACTGAGGTAAGGGGGTATATATATGAAACCCCAAAGGTAAGAGAAAGCCAAGAAAAAGACTAAAAAACCACTCTGCAACGGCTCTAAAAATAGCCGTTGGAACTGAGTTGACAGTACGGCGGTCGACCGCGGCGGTCGACCGCGAGCAACAAAAAAATCAAACTACGGCTCTGGACAAGCGACAGTCGACCGTGACGGTCGACCGCGGGGGGGGGGGGGGGGGGGGGGAGCCATAAAAACCTATAGTGAGTTTCTGAACTCATGGGCGGTCGACCATGGTGGTCGACCGCGAACAGATACTACAGAAAAACAGGTTTTAAAAGCAGATTTTTGAGACTTTGAAAATATGTTAAAAATAATAAATAAAGTCCAAAAATAATAAAACTTTGGGAAATATATATAAACATGTAAATAAACATGTTACAAAAAGAATTTTTCAAATTGCATTTCACATTTGTGAAAGATCATCATTTTGCAAAAATAGTCCAAAACACGAAAATGTAAACATGTGAATTTTGACATTTAGGCTAAACCATGTTTTGAAACTTTGCAGAATGATTATGTAGACTTAATAAAATATGTATATGATTTTTGTTAAGTCCAAAAACTAAGAATACAAAATTTTCACAAAATTGCATATTATATGCAATGTTTTCAAAAATACAATAGTAAATATGAAATATGTGATTTCATATTATAAACATGAAAACCCAAAACCATGCATGTATATAAATGTATATAACTATATATATGCATAGAAACCAAAACTTATGTATATATATATATATATATATATATATATATATACATATATATACATACACGAAGAAACAACAAATCCTCCAACCTCCATTGGATATCGTCGTTGAAGCTCTATTCCATCCATCCTCCAACTCGTTGTTTGTCTATAATAAATAAGAAAACACAAATACTAGACAAACAACATTAGTGGTAAATTGTTTGTTAAACATCATCAAAACAAGAAGGCCAATAAAAAACACAACACCATAGTTTTTTTTATAAAAACACAATAAGTAAAACACCATGGTATCCAAATGAAGCCTTAGTGATATGCTTTCGCTGGTAAAAAATATTTAATTTAAATCTACCCAAAAAAATTCAGAAAAAAGGGAATATTTGAATTTAGGTCTAAAATATTTTATTGAAATTAAATGGCCAGGCTTATTTGAAATTCAAAAGGGTAAAAGTCTCGACAGAAACAAGATAGTTGTTTATCATGGGTTTTCCAAAAAATTTCAAAAGACAATGAATATTTGGATTTAGGTCTAAAATAGTTTATTGAAATTAAATTATGTTTGAAATTAAATGGCCATGTTTATTTGAAATTAGAAAGGGTAAAAGTCTCGGCGGAAATGAGATAGCTGTTTATCATGGTTTACCAAAAAATTTCAGGGAGGAATAACTTAAATTCAGAAGGTTCAGATTGACGTTTCCTTGCTCTCCATATTGTTTCTAATTAGATTGGGGTTAGTTGATTTTAAGGTGCACATTTCGTGTTTTCATATTTTCTTAAGACCTACTTGTTGTAGTAAGTTTCATTCAATCCTCAATGAAATATCTTGGCTAGGGTTCCATGTTCCTCAAATAAAGAAATGAACAATCATCTTCATCAATCATAATCATCTACTATCTTCAGATGACTATTATATAATCTGAGGTTAAATAATAAGCATGTGTCCTAGATCACACCTAATTATTTATATTTTCACTCTATGATAATCTTATGTATCTTAATAAATAATGTTAGGGGCACACACTCTAACACACCACCAACCACACCCCCCTCTTCCATCGCTAAAGTAAACCGGGCCCCACATAGGATTTTAAAATTTTTAAAATCCCATGTGGGACCCGGTTTACTGTAGTGATGGGAGAGGGGGGTGTAGTTGGTGGTGTGGTAAAGGGTGTCCCTAACACCACTCTATCTTAATATAACAGCTTTTTACCAGAGGGCTACTGTACAATTCTCGAAGGAAAAAAACAAATGATTGAGAAAGTATCATATGAACCGTCCCCACTAATTAGTACATAAATTACGAAATATAATGATCTAATATTTAATATTCTTTAGAAACATATTTAATATCGAGCACTGCCTTTGCTCGACTCTCTGTCGAGGATCTAGATTAAATATGGCCAAGCGCTTGATTTGCAATTCACCAAACTGAAATTGGTTAACATCATGTATGCATTAAATATCGATGATCAAGCATGTCATGTTTTTTTAATTATACTAGATAGATGATAAATATGGAGAAGCTGGCTGCGTGAGTGTTACTAAGCAATAAATTATGCATCATTGTTGGGATTGTGTCTTTGATTCTCTATATAACTTCATGAGAATTAGATAGGGTTGGAGATCTATCATGATTAGAAGATTGAGTCTCATCATGATTAGGAGTTTGAATCCTATTCTAATTAGGAAGTTAGGCTAGACAATAGGATTTTGGTTTCCCTATATATATTCTTCTATTGTTAGGGGCTGTTTGGTTCGCTATTATAAGGGGTGGAAAACGCAGAAAACCTCTCCACGTCAGATTTTTAGCCCTTCACGTCAGCTTTTTTGTTTCCGTCCATTTCTTTATGCCACTTTGGTTCGCTCGAATGGAAGAGGGAAAAGTCTGCTGAAATCGCCGCCAACTAAGATTTTTTTTCCTCTCCGATTTCCTTTCCCAACCAAGTGAAATTGATAAAAACTCTGCCACGTCAGATTTTTTTCCTTCTCTGCTTTGTTTACAAAAGTTTTCTTTTTTTTTCTATGCGAACCAAACACAAGAAAAATAAATACATTGGTTTCCCACCATTTTTTATGTGCGAACCAAAGCAAAACAATCTATTTTTTGAAAAAGTTTAGAAAACTCAAAACTTGTATTTCTTTACATGGAATTGCATTTCTCTATATCAAGGAAACGAACCAAACAGCCCCTTAGAGGAAAAACCAAACAGATGAGAGAGATCCAATATTCTTACAATCTAGGGTTTGAAGAGGACATAACCTTATTTAATAATATTGTGCGAGAGGCGAGGGTTTCGTAGTCTTTGTCCGTACAAAAGATTACATCATTGGGAGAGAGTTTCACAGTCTTTGTCCGTTCAAAAGATCATAAGGAGTGGGTTTTTGAGAGAATATGAGAGTTGATTAAGTACGTGAGGTTGAGAGATTGAGAGACGAGAGTTAAGTGGTTCTTCTTGTAGTTCTCCGTGATACATAGTAGATTTCTCGTATTGTTGCCTGTGGACGTAGATCGAAGTTGGTCGACTGAACCACGCAAATCTCGGTGTTCTTTCTTCTTAATTGTGGTTATTTTATATCTTGTTGATTGTGGATTGGCTTCTGAGTTGTGGAGATCGTAGTACGCGGGGGACTAAAATTTCCCAACAAGTGGTATCAGAGCCATGATAATGGATCTGAGAGCGAGTTCGCAAAATAGACATCATACAAAAGTGAAGATTGGTGGTGTTACAAGAATCAAGATGAAGAAAAAGAAAAAAAGAAGGTACTGTAGTGACGAAATACTTTTCACGTAGGTGAGGGTTTGGTTAAAAATTATTAAATCAAATTTGATGGTACAGATTAATTTGTCTTCTAATCAAGGGTTTGGAGGCAGATTTCGATAATCAAGGAGTTGATTCCTAGGTTTTGGAGTACTCTGAACGCGATGAGAGTGTCTAATTTTTGAGATTATACTCAGATTATACAGAAAGTGTAGAAAAGTTCTGACAGTGATGGCAAGACAGATCTGATGACAGATTAGGCAAACTGTTGATGTCTGATATCACACAGTCAATTGAAATCGCAGAGTTGTTGGATCATCGAGAGGTTGAACTGTCGAGAGAGGGTCGCTTTCCTTCTTTGACTTTATGTCTGGTTCTCAAAGCTCGGGGTTGACGGATCACCTGCACACACAAAAATCATAGGAGTACGGGGCTTGTTTCCCCCGTGGTACCTCTGACGGTCAGGTTAGCTGGTGGACGTGGATGAAGTGAAGGAAGAATGATATGCTCTTCTAATATGTGTCTGGAGAGTTTTCAGGGAGTAAGAAAATCCAACATCTTTTCATGACGAATAGCATATGAATTTATAGAGGACGCCAATGGCAGAATAGGCATTTAGTGAGAATGCGGTTTGTGATGATGGCGAGGGGTGAACTGGAGTCTGAGTCACCCTCTGCCTGATACGTGTCGATTAGTGAGTGATGGGAGGTAACTTCAGTGGCATGGGGAATCAGCAGCCGTCGAGGCTTGTCGGTGGGTGACGTGGAGTCACTTCTGTGGTATGGGGACTCTGCAGCCATCGAGGCTTGTCGATGGGCGACGTGGAGTCACTTCTATGGTATAGGGACCCTGCAGTCGTCGAGTCTTGTCAGCGGGCGATGTGGAGTCGTAATGATGATCATAAATAGTAAAATAATGCTTAGAAATAATATTTTGATTGGTCCTTGGGGGAAGTGTCGGCTGATCGCTGAGTAGTAATCTTTGGCTCGATTGAGTCCGCCTTTTGAGTCGTCTTTAGGGAATGAAGCCGGCTCGACTGAGTCTGTCCTCAGGATAGCATATTTGTGAGAAACAGGGGAGTCAGCCCCTTTCGCTTGGATGCGGCTGTGGTCAGATGCAAGAGAAAAATAAATGAGCAGAGACTAAGTAGAACTGATTCTGACAGTGAAGTGACATCCTTTCTGGACACTAGGGCGCCTGACATCATCAGACCTCACTAAGGCTGTCTGGGTTGTTCTCTTGTCAAACCGTGGTCCCCTCGAGGAAAGGAGGCAAAACGTCATTCGGCGGTATTTCAAATTCCGAGGCTAGATCTTAGCCATGGGATGGAATGAGCCCCAATGGTTGGGATGTATTGACAGCTGTAAAGTAGAAGTCTATATAGTACCGTTTGAAATTTTTATTTGATCAAATTGTTCTTCTCTCTCAACCTTCTTCTAATTTTGCCTTTCATGTGGATTGCTCCCTTGTTTCTTCATGTATTCGGAGGTAGTTGCTCATCGAGAATTCCTGGAGATCATTCGCTCAAAGGTGATTTTGGCCCAACTGAGGACAATGTCTACAAAGTTTGACACCCATTAGGAGCATAAGTTGTTCATCCCGAAGGGAACGGAGGCCATTTATGACTGTAGGCATCGAAAATTGCCTATAGGACTCCACGAACGGTTCAGTGTTAAAGAGTGATGATGAACGTCACTATCCGATCCACAGGAGTTCGATTGACGTCGATGAACGATTGAAGTGAACCGACGAACTACGTGAGCTGATAGGATTTCGGGATAACAAAGGCACGGGCTAATCGAGAACCCGACGATGTTCACAAAAAGGACAACGCCCTTTGAGTCTCGTTCATTCTACAGATAATCCAACCATTGGAGCGGATAGAACTCTTCGTCAAGCTTCCAACGCACTTGGAATCACTCAAATCCGAGTTCGGACGAAGAATCTACAGCGGAAACAATCAAATATACACGACGGAGCGTCTCGGGCTGAACTGGGACACCCGGGGTGTCTAGGCCAAGACGAGACACCCCAGGGGTGTCTCGGTTTGGCCGAGACACCCCAAGGGTATCTAGGCTTTTCCTAGACACCCCAGGGGTGTCTAGGCACCCTAGATGCCCCCATGCCTATAAATAGTGCCCTTAGGCCTCACTTTTTGAGGATCTGGATTTTTGGAGAGTTGGCGAAGCCCTGCTGCAGTGAAGAGTGGTCGAGCGCTTCAACAGAGGAGAGGTCTTCATCAGATTCTTCATCACCCGTGTCCGTTCCTTAGTATTACCCTTCGCCGGTAATCCTAAGAAGAGCAGATATCTCGTTTTAGCCGAGATAGACGCTTCAAGCTTCTAGATCTCTCGCGGATCGACGAAGCTCTGTCCGATTTTTCAGGAACAGATCTGAGTGCCAGGTAGTCCACGGATATCAACGTCCCCGTCACAGGCCAAAGACCCACGCAAGCAAGAGACGATAAACGGATCTTGCGTTTATTTTCAAGAAAGTTGTAATTTTTATTTCTTTGTTATTTGAATTCATTTGTAATGACTAAAGTTTAATAAAATCAATGATGAAGGCAACTTTCGACGAAAACAATGACCATGGGCCGGGGCGGCATCCCCTCTGTTCGCGGGAAAAATCGTGTCTTTCTTTGTTATTGATTCCATTGCCATATTAAATAACAACTTTTTGGGTTACAAAGATCCGGTCTTTTTATAAGATCCGGTTACAATGAAAATCAAAGAAAAATAAACAAAGATTACAACTTTCTCCTTTTGTGTCGAACAAATCACGAGCTCCTGTTTTGCGGTCGCTCGCTTGTGTGGGTTCTTTGCCTGCGCCGGGGTTTATCCGTGGACCACCGTGAGATCTAAATCCGATCAGATCTAAGCAGTACGACGGGTATTATTCCCCGAAAGAAATAATAGCCGGGGAGGATTGATTCACCAAGGAAACAATCGTCCAAGTCTCGGGATCTAAGACCAAGCTTAGATCCGGAGTACGTCTGCGTAGATCTGAGATCCGGTCCTCTCGAACACCTGCCTTATTTGGCGTTGACGGTCGCCGAGCACCAGATCTGAATAAGCAAGTCCTCGAAGTCCCAAAGTTGAGATCTTTTTTAGATCTGAGTCTCCAATCCAGCAGGGCTTCGCCTCCTCTTGGCCGAGCCACCCATGGGTGGCTCGGCCTTGGCCGAGCCCCCTTAGGCGGTTGTTTTCCGTCGTTTTGCGCTGTATCCGTTTCTCGGTTCTGTCCGTGATTCGGTTGAATTAGACTCTGATTTTGTTGATCTGATTTGGCAGTAAATCCGGATTCTGATTAGGCAGTAAATCCACTTCTGAGTTCGAGTCCGAAACTGATCTTGATTCGATCGTGATGACTCGTTGACTCTTCAACACTTGGCTTGATTCCAAGTGCGAATGGATGTATTCCGTGGCTTATGTGCGATTCGTCGATCTCGTCGCCTTGTTGTGATCCATTCAATCCCAGAATGATTCATCAATATAATAAAATCTTTATTAACCCCCGCCGCCCCCCCCCCCCCCAATATTTATAATAATATTTCCAAATTTTCGGGTTTTACATCTTCCTTAAAAGAATTTCGTCCTCGAATTTCCGCAATCAGTATCTTAGAGATTGGATAATTGAGAAAAAGCACATTGAGGAAATAATTCAGACAAGAAAACCTCACATATATAATCTCGTCCTTATCCTCTAGTATATGAAACAATATTACATAAAATAGATGGCAAATTCTCACTTCTACCCTAATTAGCGAAACCTAGTACGTCGGTGCAAATCAACAAGGAACCCCATATATTATTGTTCCGATGATTGGAGCTAAGTGTTAAATACCATCAATTCTAGCCATTATATATATGACCATATATAATCTAACACAACAAGTATAATCAATTATTATTACCTCTCAAACGGTGTGCGGTAGTGCGATGCAGTACCTCTTTTGCGCATCCAGAACCCTCTTAAGCTCCTTTCTAGTTAGAATTGATACTTTTACTATAAGGAATCACTTATTTCTTATTCTTGATCCTCTCTAGCAAGGATACAAACTGGCACTAATGGTGGACAAATCTTTGAATCTCGATCTCATATGTATCAATCACCCTCTGCTGGGGCTTCCTCGTCGTAGGTGGCTTCTTACAGCATCGACACTAATAATCGTGCACTTGACAAACGATGCTGAAGCTCTAATCTTATATGAAACCGTCGCAACCGCTTGAGTAATACGAAATGTCAACATTTCGGGCAAGATTTCATCGTTTCCACGCTTACCTTCATTGGTGATCTTTAAATAACAAAATGCTCCAAACTGAACTCCAAAGGTCGTCGCTCTTTGATCTTGCGTAGCTTTTCTGCGACTCTGAGCGGCAGAATCGTCTCTAATCAATGCTACTCTCAGCATTTGCCTCACAAGCTCTGCCAGATCAAGCTATCCTCCGCTTGCCAAAATCAGGTGATCTACAGGGTCCCTCCCGTAATGCCTCATCGGAGCATACAATCGTGTTGATAAATGTTGTTATCGAGAACTCGTCAAAGGTATGTGGTCCTCCACTGCTGGTAAGCTCTAAAATCAAGCCGAACATGTCTCCAAGAACTTGGTTTAGTCCTCTCGTCTGTCATCTGTCTGCGGGTGAAATACAGCTGGTATGTATAATTGCTGCCAAAGAATCTGAAAACTCTGCCAAATGCGAAGTTGAAACCGAGCCTCGAATCGACAGATCGTTACTGGAAAACTCCATGTAGCTCCCCCCCCCCGAAATATCTGCCCGAATGAGATTCTCGGCATAAGTCTGGGGTTAAGGTAGTTCTCACTGGTATATATGTGCTGACTTTGTCAAAGGTGGGCCGATCACTATACCAAAGGATCATTCCTTTCTTTTTTGACGCTCGTAACCACAATGAAATCCATTAGAGTACACGTCCATTTCATTCCGGAATGGGTAAAGGCTGTGGGTTCTGCTGGCTCTGATGGTTTCTGCTTTGCACCTGCTGACAGGTTAAAGCATCATAGCGCATTATTTTGCTATTCCTTACGCATCGGGCTTCCAAAGTGTCTCTTCAGGTCTTTGTTACCATCTTTTTGTTTGTGCCTGGATGCCTGTGTCTAAACGATGCGCTTCATCAACAAACTCATTCTTAAGACTCTGCAAATTTGTGGGCTATAATCTGCTTTTCATTCCGAAGGCTCGTCTTATTCCTACGGTCCAATCGCTTTGGTTCCCTTGAAATTCCCTTTCGGGTTTGAAGTCCAAGAATAGTCGCGTAGCTGAGCTTTGACACCTATTACTCAAGATGATGCACTGACATGTTCCCAAAAATGCGCTGCTCCGCCGGTCTCTGGTAAATCAACTGGCTAAGAGTGTAAGATCGGTATAACGAACACGCTCAAAGCCTCCGTGTTGAAGCTTCTGCTCAAAGCGTCACCACGATG
>NC_033798.1:105787051-105850093 GCF_001876935.1 Asparagus officinalis | reverse complement strand
GAAGGGGTCGGAGGTGGCCTCGCTACAGTGTGCTGATCCCCATTAGAACTCTCCTTCGCCATTGATCCGATCTCTGATCGAAGAACACAGATTTTCAAGGGAATTTTAGCTCAGAAACCCTCAGATCTAAAGCCTTATATAGATCAAAAAAAAAAGTTTGGGAACAGTTGCATCCTTGAAACAAAAGCAAAGTAAAGATGAAGAAAGCACCAAATGATTGAGGATCTAATTATGAACCTACCTGAGAATTGAATGAAATTTTTACCTGAGTAAATTGGGAATTTTTTGAGGGTTTTATTTAGAGTTTTGCTCGAACTAAATTGAGATGAAAAAAGAGAGGATTTTTGATCTGCTGAGCTGGTGCCAAGTGCGATTTATGAAGCGAGGATAGTAATGGGATAATGTTACGCGCACCGTGGACTACACCCATTTACTACCATTTAGGAGTTGTTGTGAAGCGGGTCCCACTGTTTGAGATGGGTGTTTCCAAACTGGACGTTTTTTTATAAGAAGGAGACGGGTGTGTCAGCAAAAAGTCGTGGAGCTTTTGAATACGGAATATTTTATTGTGCGTAGGATCCAGGTGGATAATTATTCATTGAAATGCAATAAAATATCTTTTATTTGATGTATTATTTCAGTTCCTGGTAACAATAGAAAGATCCCAGATTCACTATTCATGATATAGTAATGATACAGCGAATTATTGTGACATTATTACTGTAGCACAAATATTAATATTTAGAATTCACTATTCATGCTACATGAATTACTATAGTATTATTACTACAACATAGATGGAACTGTAGCGTTTAAAAACATTACGACAACGTTATTACTGTAGCTTAGACGGGATAATGTAGCATGTTAAAAATGTTATCGTAGTACTTACAAAAAACTATATTTAAATATAGAATTACTGTAAGGGGCTGTTTGATTAGAATTTTTTTCTTTTGAAAGTCCGCCAAAGTGTCACTTTTTGGTAGGCTTTCAGCCCAAATCACCTCTAAAAAAGAAGATTTTGGCTGAAAACCTGCCAAAAAGTGACATTTTTGACACTTTTGGCAGGCTTTCAATAGAAACTTTCCCTTAAGGGGCTGTTTGGTTCGTTTCTTAGAGATATGGAAATGCATTTCCATCATACTCCCTTTAAAAGTACGAGTTCGGAAAATATTTTTTAGACAAATATACCCCTTTATAGTTTAAACTACCTTATCTATAATCAAATTCTAATTTTCAATGGTCAATATTACCCTTCACTATTTTGAATATTTTATTTATATTTTAATCTATCCTAATCATAATCATATCTTATCCTAATCCTATGTGAACCATGTTTAGCTTAACAATTTAAAAAAACTAAAATATTAATAAAATATATAAAACATAAAAATGATATTAGTTTGTTAAGATAAAGAAATTACAAGTAGATAACATATTATAATACATGAAGTATTGCAAAAAAACCATAAAAAATTTTAAAATTGCAAAAAAGACCCTAAAAAGTTCAAAATTATAAAAATCATCCCAATGTCTCAAAACTTAAAATAAAAAACATGAAATTAAAAAATTAACATCAGTTTGCAAAGAATTTAAAATTTACAATTAACACCTCAATGTCTCAAAAATTATAGAAACACCCTCAAAAGTTTAAATTACAGACAAGCACATTAAAATTCTAAAATTTTAAAACTTACAAACAACACAGATGAATTCAAGAGATTACCATGATACACCTAAAATTTTTGACATTTAAATTTAAATTTTTTAATTAACACCATCAATATCTCAAAAATTATAGAAACACCTTCAAAAGTTCAAATTATAAAAAGCCACCCTAAAATTCTAAAATTTGTAAATAAAATAAGATGAATTCAAGATATTACCCTTAGACACCTAAAAAATTAAAATTTACCAAAATTAACCTCAAAATTTTTAAAAAACTCCTTCAAAATTTAAAAATCGTAAAAAAAACTCTAAATTTTCAAAATTTTTAACTAGCACACATCAAATTCGTCGATTGGTAGACCGCTGAAATTTAATATTTTTCAAAATTAATCTATAGTTTTAATAATTGCAAAAGACACCCTCAAAATTTTAGAGTTACAAGAAATATACTAACATTTAAAAAATTACCACCAACACATGAAACATAGAATTTACAACTACCAAACTTAAAAGTAAATTTTTTTAAAAAACTCTTTAAAAATTTTAAAAATTATAAATCACACCCTCAAAGTTCAAAACCACAAAAATGGGCTAAAATTTTAAAACTTGGCAAAGAAAAGTGTAATTGTTTGGTATTTTTCATATATATATATATTAAAATTTCTAATTTAGGGATTTACTATCCATTTTCAGCATCTAAGAATAGTCTAAGTTGATACTGGTAAACAAAAACAATAAGAATTGATTAAAAACATCCGGTTAATGGATAAAATTTTTAAAAATATTATAGATTAAAAATTATCGGCACTATATAAATTAAAGTAATTTCATATAATTTTAGTAATAAGTTGGGGTAGCCAAAATACATTCGTAACATTAATTGATAGATGTTTAAATCCATAGAAATGATAAAACACTATAATATTATACCTTAGCATTAATTGATTTTAATTTAGAAACTTTAATCTTTGACGTTAATAATATTTATAGGGTAAAAGAATACAAGGAATTACATATGGAGAAACTATTAGAATATTTAGAGATAACTTTAAAAGAATTGAGTTATTTCCATTGCAAATGGGAAAGTGATGGAAATAAATCTAAAATTCAGAAAACGTCAATGAATCACTTGAATTGGCATTAACATAAGACATATCTATTAATGAAGCACTGAATGAGTTACATTAAAAAATAATTTAATAACTTTATCCTAATCAAAGAAAAAATCTCCATGGAAGACATAAGAAAAATTAGTAAGTATTCATAAATTCCATACTGTGTTCTTCAAATTAAATATTAATATTATAATCTAAGAGAAATTGGTAATGAATAATGCAGGTATTTATTTTAGATCTTTATGAAAAATGATAAGGATAGAGCAAAGGTAATATTATTGAAATAACAGAAATTCTTATTGGATGCACATCAGAAGAATTCATTTTAGAGGAAAATAAAGAGATAGCTTCTAATTTATTTAAGTAATAAATTAGGAACACAAAGAATTTTATATATATGAAATTAATATTTATTCTCATTGAAATAGAAAAAAAATCAAAGTCTATATTTTGAGCAGTTTGTGTTGAACATCATAAGTACATTTGACTTCTTTGTAAAGTTAAATGAGATGATAAAAAATTAACGAGCCTAGGAAATATAATAGCATAAAAAATACAAAATTAGCCTAATGTCACAATTGATGTAGATGATGAAGACAATACTCTAGAATTGTCCGAGAAATGATAAATGATAAACCTGAAGAAGGATTGATCTTAACTCAATAAAAAATAAAATAGAAGAAATAAAAACAATATTTTATGAATATTTTATAGAATAGATTAATTATTTTGAGTGGAATTAGGAATCTTTAGAAGGGAGTTTCATGAATTTTTTTCAGTACTTTTATATTCTTATGTGGATGTTTTTATAAAAGTATAATAGAGTTAGCATTAATCTTTAATTTATATTTTTTATGATGTCTATCAATGATTAGGAATAAACTTCATATTCTCTTTTGTATCATTTTAACATACTTTAAATCAATCATTTTACCATATTGGTTTTAAATATTCACCTTCCTTGTATAACACTATTTTAATATTATTCACTTTGTAATGTTATACTTTCTCAAATAAAGCTTAGTTTCATATCGGTCAAAAATAATATGAAAATTCAAATTATTTTTAAATTATATTTGTTTTTTGTCAATTCAAATATCAACATGAAAATTTAAATTGGGTGTATCCCATTTAAACAAACATAAAAAAATAATCGGGATGTAAGAGTTTAAAGAAAAAAATAAGCACAAACTGCCAAAAATACTTAACCATGGTATTAAATCACGTGCATTGCACGTGTGTAAAAACTAGTCCATGTATAAAAACACAAGTTTTGAGTTTTTCAAACTTTTTCAAGAAATAGATTGTTTCACTTTGGTTTGCATAAAAAAATGGTGGGAAACCAATGTATTTATTTTTCTTGTGTTTGGTTCGCATGGAAAAAAGAGAAAATTTTTGTTTATATGGTAAAAAGCCGACGTGACTGCAGTTTTCGTCGATTTCACGAGGTTGAGGAAGGAATTGGGGGAGAGAAAAAATCTGATGTGGCGATGATTTTCACCGAGTTTCCCTTCTTCAACCCTAGCGAACCAAAGATGGGAAAAAAATCGACGGAAAGCTTATATCCTACGTGGCCACGAAAAATCTGATGTGGAGGTGGTGTAAAACTTTTCTACCTAGTTAAAAAACGAACCAAACAGCCCCTAAAAACAGGGAACAAAACAGCCCCTAACGGAAATAAAAAAAATAGAGCATGCACACTAGTTGCGTTATAAAGGAAATTAAAATGCACGAAGAATGATGTAGCGCCTGTGTGATTCAAGGCTATGTCCAATGCGTGGAGAATTTGATGGTGATATTTTATCTAAAATCTAAAGGTTGTTGTCATATTCATTGAGAAAGAAAACATTTATATAATTGGAAAATGAACCCATACGACAAGGGCAAAATAGCAAGATTGGTATATTTTGTAGAGACTTGGTGACATGTTGGTATATTTTCTTTTAGTTTTGTCAGATTGGTATATTTTGTCGACTCCGGCGCTAAATACACCTTAAATTTGGCCGGAGTTACTATTCCGACCAGTGCTGACGAGATTTCTTATATAAAACCCCCTCATTAAAACCCCATCATGCTCTTAACCCCCTTCTCCTCCCCACCCCCCCTCTCCCTCCTCCTCCTCATCCTCTTCAACCTCCCTATCTCCCTCATCCTCATCATCCTCTTCCTCCTCCTCATCCTCTTCAACAAAAAACCTCGTCATCATGATTATCATCATGACATCGAACAGATTGTGGAGAAGATGAAAGTTGAGGGAATGTGGCCTGATCTAATGATTCAATCTATGGATTGCAAGTTTGTTCTCCCGTTATATGCTTCTCTTGACAAAGCTTCTGATGTTGAGAGGGTTTGGAAAGTGTGTGAGGCTAAACCTCATCGTGGTTGTGTAGATAAGGCTGAGGAAGTATTTGAGAAAACATTGAAGTTAGGAAATAACTTTTCATCAAAATTCTATGATGCTCTTCTAAGGATATATGCTAAAAACAAACTTCTATTTGAGGGGGAAGTTTTGGTTAAGCGCATGAAAGAGAATGGATGAAGGCAAGCTGGGTTCAGAAATAGGATGAAATTACATGAGTTGTTGCTTAAAGCCTACTTGAACGCAAGGATTCCAGCGTATAGGTTTAGGGAAAGGATGAAGGCTAATAATATTTTCTCAAACAAGAAGCTAGCTGAACTACTAGCAGCTGTGGATGAATTTAGGAGCAGGAGGGAGAGGGGGAGGTTGAGGAGGATGAGGCGGAGGAGGAAGAGGATGATGAGGATGAGGGAGAGGGGGGTTGAAGAGGATGAGGAGGAGGGAGAGGGGGAGGGGGAGAGAGAGAGTTAGGAGGATGATGAGGTTTTAATGAGGGGATTTTATGCAAGAAATCCTGTCAGCACTGGTCGGAACAGTAACTCCGGCCAAATTTAAGATGTATTTGGCGTTGAGTCGACAAAATATACCAATCTGACAAAACTAAAAGAAAATATACTAACATGTCACCAAGCCTCTATAAAATATACTAATCTGGCCATTTTGCCCATATGATAATCACATTTTATTATAATTTTATACCCTCATTATCTATTTTATATGAATAAATATATCACTAAAAATTGCTTTTATTTTTAATTGCAGGTTAATGAAGAATAAATCTCAAAAATCCCATCTCTCAACAAAGACCCTTGAGTAAATGAAGAAATAAGGAAAAATTCAAGAAGCCAAATGAAATACTTGAATTTTAAAAGCTTAAAAGCCCAAACAACCCAACATATCCATGGCAGTTTCATCTTTATTCACAAGCGAATTTTCAAGGCCAAAGCCCATAAAAAATATTAAACCAAGGGAAGTTTGACCGAATTTGTTGCTGCTTGGACTTGGGTGCTGATTTTACAAGTGCTGGGCCGGACTTGATTGAAGCTCCATTTTGAAAATCAAATAGGAACTGGATAATGCTACAGCTAACAAAGAAGTAGATCGGACTAAAGAAGAATTGCTATGGGCCGAAAATTAAATGGAGAAAAGCACTTGAATGGGCCGAAACCAAATGGAGATGATTTTGAAAATCAAATGCTTTGATAATACTTGAATGGACCGGCTTGCTGCTGCATTTTGAGGTGCTGCATGAAGACCAAACTAGGCTTGTGAATTTAATGCTTGAATTGGAATTAAATTTTCATTTTGAAAATTAAGTGGACCGGGCTTGGAATGAATTGGTGTGCAGACAAAATGAAATATGGACTTGGCTTTCGCATGTGTACACGAACCAAACTTGGACTTGGGCATATGGACCGGACTTCAAATTGGATTTTTAAATTTCTTTTGAAAATCAAATAAATCAAAGGTGGAGATTGTTGCTTGGGGCTCAAGACAAATCCAATGGCTCATATTCATTGAAGATTACTATAAATAGGGGTAGAGAGTGAGGGGTTAAGGGTGTAAAAATTTTTGTAACTTCTTTTGGAGAGGAGGACTACTCTTAATTGAGAAGGCCTTCCAAAATTGTAACTTTTGTTACAATTGATAATAATAATTTTTTCACCACTTTAAATTTTTCTCTTCTTCTCTTTGTTGGATGATGAAGATGAAGATGAAGATGGAGAATTATTTGAAGGTTTGCATTTCTTTTCCTTTTTATTGCTTATTAGTGTAGATTTATTTCTATGCTTGTAGTTTAGATTTTATTTTCTTGTTAAATAGCCAAGAGGCTAGAACCCTCTTGCCTTAGATTTATTTCATGCTTATAGAATAGATTTAATTTCTTGCATTTAATTCTTGCAATTTTATTTTGTAGTTTAGATTTTGCAATTTATTTTATAGTTAGATTTTAATTTCTTATACTATTCACCTTGAGGCTAGAACCCTCTTGGGTTTAGTTTTTCTTTTTGTTTATTTTTATTTTGTTTGATTCGCCTTTAGGCTAGAACCCTCTAGGGAATCACCCTTTTCTAATAAGTGGGTTCAATTTTAGATTATCCATATCTATAATTGAATCCACCATCTTTAATTTCTTGCATTTTCTTTTATTCTAGAATTTTGTTCTTCATTCTTGATTTTTTATTTGTTTCTTGATTTTATTCATTTTTTCCTTCTTGCCTTATTGATCACACTCTTGATCATACTCATTCTTTTTCAAATCCACTCTCACTTACACTTTGCACCTATTCACACACCATTTTCACTCTCTCAATCTCTTCACAATCACATTCACTTATCACTCCTACTTGTCACGCACACAAAATAAGAACCAATTTTATATTTTCTCCTACAAAACACCTTCCTCGTGGGATCGATATCTTAAATACTATAACTTGACACGGTTGTGCACTTGCAACCTTTTTGGTACATGTTTATGCCGCATCAAGTTTTTGGCGCCGTTGCCGGGGAAGGTGCTTAAGTAGGTTTTAATTATTTTGGTTCTTTAACTTGTGTGTTTATTGTGAAAGAACTACTTGGAGATTAAAGATCAAGAATTGGAGATTGAGGAATTGGATATTCGCTTGTGGTAAGTCTTCTTCCTTATATTTTCAATTCCACACCTTTAGTTAGTTTCTCACAATTAGTGACAATTAGGATCTTAAAAAAAAAGATTTTATTTCCGTTGACCATAATAAAATTCACCCTTCACTTTGACATTTACTAACAAGATAATAAATTCAAACAAATCCCCCCTTCTCATTTGTTTGATTGTTAACCCTAATTAAAAAAAAAAAGATTTTTTTTCCCATCCTTTTTAGTTGCTTTTAATTCATAGGGTTGCATTTCATATAGTGTAGGAATTCACCAAGTGATTTGAGCATCTTGATTTGACACACACTTAAAAATATTTTTAAGGGCAAAACCCCATAATCAAGATAAGGTGAGGGATTTCATCACCCTTTCCTTAGCCCAAAAATCACTAATTCCTCACTACACCACCCAAGCCTAATAAAACTCATTAGACGTTGGCCCCTAAGGATTCGAGCTCAATAAGGAACAAGAAATCCTTAAGTGAACCGGTTTAAGTTTTCTCAGATTAGTTGGTGTCTAAGGCAAGGTTTAGGGGTTGCGTAAAGCGCTCCGCAAGGAAAGAGGTACTTAATTGATCTTTGATCACCCTCTAGTACTATCCTTACCTGGCTAACTACCTGGGTAAAACTTTGATCTTTTCACTGTAGGAGTTTTTGGTTAGGAGCTGGTCTAGTTGAGTTAGGCTAAACCCTAGAATTAGAGTTGATTGAAAAGTGATTGTTTTGATTTGTTTCAGTTAGGATTTTTCTTTTTCTTTATCTTCTCAAAAAAAAAACTAATTTAAGAAAAAAAATAAAAAGAAATATTTTGGTGTATGCAACAGTGGATTAGGGATAATACACATCGATTAATTCGCTTTGAACCAATCATAGAAATGGAGCATCCTAATCCACCCGTTCTTCATGATATGTGCTATCCCATTAGGAATGCAATCCCCTCATGCATTAGGCTCCCCGAAACAAATGGAATAAGTTTTGAGCTTAGACCGCAATACATAAACATGCTTCCCAAATTCCTTGGTAATGAAACAGAAGACGCATATATTTTTATTTCGGAATTTGAGGAAGTGTGTATTATGATTAAAATGAGAGAATTAAATGAAGATGCGGTTAAGCTTAGATTTATTCCATTTGCTCTTAAGGATAAAGCTAAAAAATGGCTGTACAGCTTACCAACAAATTCCATCTCAACTTGGGATGAATTTGTCACCGTTTTTCTTAAGAAATTTTTTCCTATTCATAAAACGGTAAAGCTTAGGAACAGCATTCAAAACTTTAAAATTATCCCGGGAGAACCTTTTTGGAAGTATTTTGACCGATTTAAAGATCTTCTCATCCAATGTCCTCATCACGGTTTAGAGAAATGGCGATTGTGCCAAATAATTTATGAGGGATTAGATTATTCTGCAAAAACTTCCTTAGAATCAATGTGCCACGGGGATTTTATGAGGAAAAATGCTGATGAAGCTTGGGAGTTTTTGGAGAGTCTTTCTGAAAAAACAATGCAATGGGAACAGTGCGATGACAGGGTTTCATCAGTTCCCCATTCTAAGTCTAGTGGTCTTTCCTTGGAGTCAAACATTGCTTCTGAAGCGAAGATGGCGACAATTCTGCGGAGGTTAGAAGCCTTAGAAATTAAGGAACGAGCTCCAGCTCAACTCAATCATGTTTCTTTCCCAGGATGTCATAATTGTCAGTCTCCTACCCACGTTTCAGAGGAATGCCCTCTCCTAGGAAATAACAACGCAATAGAACAGATGAACGCTGCATTCCAGCACCCTAGAAATGATCCATTTTCTCCAACCTACAATCCAGGTTGGAGAAATCATCCCAACTTTGCATGGAATCTAGGAAATTCTCCCGGAACTCAAAATTTCACTCCCGCTTCGACCCAACATTTTCCTAGGGGAAACACAGTTCCATTCAATTCTCATTCACAATTTCAACAACCCAATCTGCCGTATCAAAATCAGTCTCCTCCTCATCAAGCTGTAATTCAAACTCCTCACAATCCAGATCAAGATAAACGTCTCAATGTCTTGGAAAGGGGTTTAGAAACCATAATTAAGGCCTCTACTCAAACCACGAATATGTTGACTCAAACATCTAGCACGTTGAATTCCTTCATGCA
The DNA here is from genome assembly GCF_001876935.1 of Asparagus officinalis. Taxonomy (NCBI): domain Eukaryota; kingdom Viridiplantae; phylum Streptophyta; class Magnoliopsida; order Asparagales; family Asparagaceae; genus Asparagus; species Asparagus officinalis. The sequence goes on along the minus strand of NC_033798.1, from coordinate 105,840,187 downwards.
ATCAACCGGACAAATGCTCAACTCCAACACTCAAGCTATAGCTAGATTAGAATCCCAACTTGGTCAACTAGCTAGTGCCGTGAGTGAAAGAGAGAAAGGAAAATTTCCGAGTCAACCCGTGGTCAACCCTAATAACACAGGATGCAGTTCATCCTATGAAGCTCAAGTGAATGCAATCCATTCACTTCGGTCAGGTAGACAGGTCGATAATCAAGTGAGAGAGACCAGAATACTCCAATGGGTACACGAGTCTAAACTGTATTCCTACTCTCAACAGGAAGTTTCTGGAGAATATTAATTTGAATATTCTTAAGGATAACCTGAATACTCCAAATAGGTACACGAGTCTAAACTGTTTCCCTACCTTCAACAGGAAGTTTCTGGAGAATATCACTTAAAATATTCTTAAGAATAACCTGGCTACCTCTTAAGGATAACCTAACGAACTTTCAATGGATGTCTCAATTCGGTGACAAAAGCTGAGCCCACAAGAACAAAAGCTAGCTTCGAATCAAGATCTCAACAACGGTCAAGCGATAAACGCAGTGCCGGAGAAATATTAGCTATTCTACAAAGAACTGAGTAGACTAATGGATGAAGAGATCAAGAGCCAAAGACATTTTATGGATTCTTGTACATGATCTGCTCAACCAAGTATTGAAGAGGTCGTAAGAAAAATCTATCTTATCCAAAGTATCCCAGACTCCTCTATAAAAGAATGAGTCTGGAAAACTTTGGAGGGGGTATATGTAGGCGTCAAAAAATGCTGAAAGATATTCAAATACAGCTGGGGAGAAGATCATCCAAAAAATCAACAAAAGAACACAAGTATAGACTGTCTCGCCGTGCGAGACAGCCCTGTCTCGCCGTGCGAGACAGACTTTGTTGTCTCGCCGTGCGAGACAGACTTTGCTGTCTCGCACGCGAGACAGACTTTTCTGTCTCGCACAGGAGACAACTTTCAAAAGACCAGAAATTGGTTTTGTAACTGCCCCACACGTGGCCATCAACTGTTCAAGAACGTGGGAAACGTCGTGGGTGAGAATCACGTTGATAACTGCCAAAATAACAGAGTTGGAAACGTGGAAAGGCAGTTAAAACGAAAAAACTGCCGGCGATTACTGTTTCCGAGACAGTGTTTACTGTCTCGCCGGCCGAGACAGCAAACACTGTCTCGCCCCCCCCGACAGTAAACACTGTCCGAGACAGCAAATGCTGTCTCGCGATTTTGTTTTCTGCCAACTGTTCCTAGGGGCTATAAATACCCCCCGAAGGCCGTTTTTGAAAGGGGCGGATCATTTTGAGCAGAGAGAGAGCAGAGTACTCGAGCTTCTGTAACTCCTTGATATTCAGGCTTTGACTTGATTTCAAGAAGAACGACTATCTTACCTTGATAAGATATCGTTTCAAGTTCTCACTTCGATAAACGAAGTCAGAATCATAAAACCCTCACGATTCGATCAGAATCTGTGATTTGGTGGTCCACGGGCTAACGCACCCCCGGCACAGGCAAAGATCCCACGCAAGCAGCGATCCAAACAACGATCCTGCGTTTGTTTCTCAAGAGTTGTAATTTTTATTTTGTTGTGTAAAAGAAGTCTTATAAAAAGGCTATCTCTTTTTTTGAATTTATTGTAATCGACCGAAGATATAATGAATTCCATGACAAAACCAACTTTTGACGCAAACACTTACAAATAACAAAGATGAATTCAAGGGATTACCATAATGCACCTGAAAATTTCTGACATTTCAAAAACTTAAAATACCAAACATGAAATTAAAAAATTAACAACCACCTTCGAAGAATTTAAATTTTCAATTAACACTCTTAATATCCCAAAAATTATAAAAACTCCCTCAAAAGTATAATTTATAAAAAAACAACCCTAAAATTATAAATATTTTAAAATTTAAAAACAAAAAAAATGTATTCAATAGATTACCCTCATGCACATAAAAATTCAAAATTTACCGAAATTAACCTTAAAGTTACAAAAGTTGTAGAAAAAACTCTTTCAAAATTTTAAAAATACAAAAAATCTCTAAAATTTTAAAATATATAACCAGTACACATCAAATCTGAATCTATTGATAGACCACTAAAATTTGAATTTTTTAAAAATTAATCTATAGTTTTAACAATCGTAAAAAACAACCTCAAAATTTTAGAGTTGTAAAAAATATCGTGATATTTAAAAATTACCACCGACACATGAAACATAAAATTTATAACTACCAAACTTAAAAGTAATTTTTTAAAAATACTCCCAAAGTTTTAAAAATTATAAATCACACCTTCAAAGCTCCAACCCACAATAAAGGGCTGAAGTTTTAAAACTTGGTAAATAAAAGTGTAATTGTTAGATATTCTTTTATTAGGATATATATATTTAATTTCTAATTTGCGGTTTACTATCCCTTTTTAGCATATAAAGACAGTCTAAGTTGATACTCGTAAACAAAAGTAATAAGAGTTGATTAAAAATATCTGGTTAAGAAATAAAAATTTTAAAAATATTATAGCTTAAAAATTATTATCGCCATATAAATTAAAGTAATTGTATAAAATTTTACTAATAAGTTAGAGCAGCAAAACACATTAGTAACATTAATTGATAGATGTTTAAATCCATAAAAATAATAAAATACTATAATATAATAGCTTAGCATTAATTAATTATAATTTAGTATGTTTAAATCCATAAAAATAATAAAATACTATAATATAATAGCTTAGCATTAATTAATTATAATTTAGTAATATTAATATCTGATGTTAATAATATTTATAGGGTAAAAGAATATAATAAATTATATATGGAGAAACTATCAAAATGTTCAGATATATCATTCAAAAGAATCAAACTATTTTCATTGTAAATGGAAAAGTGATGGAAACAAATTTAAATTTTAGAAAACGTCTATGAATCATTTGAATTGGCATTAACATAATGCATGTCTATTAAAAAAGCACCAACTAAGTTACATTAAAAAATAATTTAATAATTTTATCCCAATCGAAGAAGAATTCTCCATAAAAGATGTAAGAAAAATTAATAAGCATTCAAAAATTTTATACTTTGTTCTTCAAATACTAAAGAAATTAAATATTAATATTATAATCTAAGACAAATTGATAATAAAAATGTAGGTATTTATTTTAGATCTTTGTAAAAAATAACAGGGATAGAGAAAGTTGTAATATTATTGACGTAACAGAAACTCTTATTAGATGCACATCAAAATAATTTATTATAGGAAAAAAGAGGTAGCAACTAATCTTATTTAAGTAATAAATTAGGAACACAAAAAAATTCATATATATGAAGTTAATATTTATTCTCTTTGAAATAAAAACATCAAAGTCTGTATTTCAAGAAGTTTGTGTTGAATATCGAAAATACATTTAACTTCTTTGTGAAGTTAAACAACAAGATAAAAGATTAACGAGCCCACAAACGATAACAACACAAAAAGTACAACTCTAGCCTGATGTCACAATCGAGTAGATGATGAAGATACTACTATAGAATTTCCCGGGAAAAAAGATAAAGGTGAGGAAGAATTGACATTACTTAAGTAAAAAAATAAAACAGAAGGAATAAAAGGTAATATTTTTTTGAATATTTTATAGAATAATATAATTATTTTGAGTGAATTTAGAAATCTTTAGAAGAAAGTTTCATGAGCTTTTTTAGTACTTTTATATGCTTGTGCAGATGCTTTTATCATATGAAAATATACTAGAGCTAGCATTAATCTTTAATTTATAATATTTTATGAAGGATATCAATGATTAGGAACAAACTTTATATTATCTTTTGTATCGTTTTAGCACACTTTTAAGCAATTATTTTGCCTTATTAATTTTAAATATTCACATTCCTTGTATAATATTGTTTCAATATTATTCACTTTTGCATCATTGTACTTTCTCAAGTAAAGATTGTATTCATGTCAGTCAAAATAACATAAAAATTCAAATTAGCTTCAAATTATATTTGTTTTCTATCAATTCAAATATTAACATGAAAATTTAAATTGGGTATAGCCTATTTAAACAAACATCAAAAAAAATAACTAATCGCGATATTAAAGTTTAGAGACAAAAGTGAGCATAAACTATTAAAGTGGAACCGATGAACAAATTTTAGTAAGAAAATAAGTCGAAAATACCTAATCATGATATTTAATCATGTGCATTGCACGTGTATAAAACATAGTAAGACCCAAAAGCGTGAGTCTACTCTTCACCCAGTAATACCTGACTCAACTGTGTTCAATTGCACAACGAGGGCTTCAACAATAAAATTGATCTCGTAAACAGTTTAAACAAAATACTCGAACATAGTTCTTGCTTGTTTGAGTGCTAATTAATAAAGAGGCTCTTGAATATTTTGTAGTATGTGTATAATGAAAATAAAGAACTCTACTAGAAAAGGAATGAGAAAATCAGCCACATAAACAAGATTTTTAACAAAGTTCACCCCGAATAAAGGATCTAGATGCATATCCAATTTGTTTAATGTTGATGCTAAAAATCACACAATATAATCCAGAATAGAATGGTTACGGTTGAGGAGTGATAGAGGATGATGAAGGGGATCTCTTCCTTTCCCGACTTTATGTTTGGCCACTGAGTTAGAGTTTACAATCTGCACAGAAGAAGTCATGAGAGGGCTGGGTGATGACTCCCCCATGGTACCTCCGACAATCAAGTCAGTTGATGAACTTGAGCTTGAGTGGAGCAATAAAACTATGTGTTCTTATGCTATGTGCCTTAGAGACGATGATCTCTAAGATTTAGGCCATAAGGAGAGTTTAGATTGCGAACCTTTAGCTATGGCGAGTAGCATCTGCATATAAAGAGGATGCTAATGGCAGATTGGTCACTTCGGCCATGCAAATAGTGGTGACAAAGTGTGAGCTGGAAGGTGAGTCATCATTTTCTCTACATGTGTCGGCTGGAGACATGAGGAAGATCACTTCGGCCTCGATTTGAGGAGCGATAGATGGGACGTGGGCTGATAAGCGGCGTGATGATGCATGGTCTTTGAGTATACATGATATGACTTGTTGTCAGGATGGATAAGCTTTGGCGAAGTTATCTTCTAGCTTCGTTGAGAAGCAATGTCTCTCATGATGGGACTTACGAGGAGAGTCGACTCGTTGAGAGGAGTGACGACTCGCTAAGTCTACTAGGCTCTTGGCGAGTAGCTTGTTTCGAGAAGGTCGACTGGTACCGTCTTTCGAGTCGACATTGATGTATGTCGACTCGTCTGGTCGACTAAGTCGGACTGCTAGTTGATCTCTGGCTATCTCTCCTGTGAGTCGAGATGTCGACTTATCAGATCATATATCTGAAAACAGTTGTACCTCATAACATTTAATAATCAGGTTATCCGTGTCTGAGCCATCTATCCCAGTTACCAGAGGATTAGGTGAGATGTAGCTGGTTATTTTAAAAATAAAATTGTTATAATTAAGGGAATAAGTAAATCTAAAACATATTTGAGTGCATGCGCGTGATGCCTCGTTTAACATTCTAACAATTAAAATATTATTTTTTGTTGTGATTGAATGGAGTCATTATCCTATAATTTGAGTAGCATCTGGGTTGATAATCAATTTTAACGAAAGCATGGTTATTTCTCTGAAAGACAATGAGACTTTGTAAAATCAAGCTGCTAATATGATGATCGCAAAAGTGGGTAGTAGTTTTCCCATTACTTATCTTGGAATACCTCTTAGGCCAGGAAAACTTTATAGGGATGATTAGTTCCCTTTGTTTGGGAAATTTGAAAAAGAAGAATTGGCTATTTGGAAAGAGAAATCTTTATCAAGAAGTTGTAGGCTAATTTTGGTTACTTCAATTCTCTCGTCAATTCCTATTTTCTAGATGGCTTGCTTTTTATTTTCAAATTGGGTCTATGAAATGTTGACATTCTTGTTTTGATGATGATTTATAAACAATTTACTTCTAATGTTGTTTGTCTAGTATTTGTGTTTTTGTATCAATTATAGACAAACAACATGTTGGAGGATGGATGAATTGCGTCATAACGATCATATCAAATGGAGGTTGGTGGAATAGTGGTTGAAACCTTGCTATTCAAAGTTGAAGATCTAAGTTCAAGCATCATCCAAGTTTACCAAGTTGAGCTACAATGAAGATCAAGATCAAGCTTGGGTAACATTAGTTTAGGTTTATATTATGTGTGTTAGTACTTTAAGCTCAATCATATATACACACACATTATATTAGTTTCCTTGTATATATATATATATATATATAGGAAAACTCTTGTCAACTTAAGTTGATAAGAGTCATTGTCCACCAAAGTTTTTAACCGTTGGATTAAGTTTTAAGATCAAGATCTTCATTAGATTATGTGACATTAATTAATTGAAGGATGGGTCTTTTCAGAAAAACAACTCCACACAAAATAGGAAAGAAAAAAGAGGAAATCTCTCATGTTTATTCACCAGCAAAAAAATGGACTAATTAAGTTTGCATTGAACGTTTTAACACGCGTACGTATATTAATGTTACCGGTAATTAAGTTATAGCTGACTAATTAAGTTTGCATTGGTTGTCATTTTAACACGGATAATTAATGTTACCTACAATTAAGCTACAACCGACTAATTTAGTTTTTTAGCATGAAAGTAACATCATGACAAGGGGCTAAAAATATTTTATAATGTTGAGTTTATGACTAAGTTTGTGTTACGTTATGTATTTATTGAAAATACTAAGAAGAATTTCGCAGTCCATTAGGGGCTAATTATAATGTTTACAACAGACGTATAGTAGAAATTAGATTATCATGTTTTTGCTGTATTTATGGATGATTCACTTGAGATTTTTATTCAAGCATATGTATATCATCACGTCACATCTAGCTGCTTGTGTTTATGCATCCAATTACTTACACTCTTGTCCTCAAAATGGGTAAGATTTGGACTATTAGAGATGTGTTTGGGATGACTCGCCGCCATCACTCAGATAAGAAAGCTGGGGATGTCCACTCTGCCAAGGTCAGGTTTTTGATAAACTATGATCAAAGGGAAGATACTTCGTAATGAACAAAAGAGGAAGACGGAGGAAAAATCTTAGGGGTATCCGAAGTAAATAATATGGTGGAAACCACTTGTTCTTTACTTAATAGTGTTTTTTCTTTCCTATCTTGTGTGGAGTTGTTTTTTCCGAAAATACCCCTCCTTCAATTAATTCATGCCACATCATCTAAAGAAGATCCTAATCTTAAAACTTAATCCAACGGTTAGAAACTTTGATGGACAATGGCTCTTATCAACTTAAGTTGACAAGAGTTTTCCTCTCTCTCTCTCTCTCTCTCTCTCTATATATATATATATATATATATATATATATATATATATAACACAAGTTTTGTTTATATATATATACATAGATATACATGAGGAAGATCACTTCGGCCTCGATTTGAGGAGCGATAGATGGGACGTGGGCTGATAAGCGGCGTGATGATGCATGGTCTTTGAGTATACATGATATGACTTGTTGTCAGGATGGATAAGCTTTGGCGAAGTTATCTTCTAGCTTCGTTGAGAAGCAATGTCTCTCATGATGGGACTTACGAGGAGAGTCGACTCGTTGAGAGGAGTGACGACTCGCTAAGTCTACTAGGCTCTTGGCGAGTAGCTTGTTTCGAGAAGGTCGACTGGTACCGTCTTTCGAGTCGACATTGATGTATGTCGACTCGTCTGGTCGACTAAGTCGGACTGCTAGTTGATCTCTGGCTATCTCTCCTGTGAGTCGAGATGTCGACTTATCAGATCATATATCTGAAAACAGTTGTACCTCATAACATTTAATAATCAGGTTATCCGTGTCTGAGCCATCTATCCCAGTTACCAGAGGATTAGGTGAGATGTAGCTGGTTATTTTAAAAATAAAATTGTTATAATTAAGGGAATAAGTAAATCTAAAACATATTTGAGTGCATGCGCGTGATGCCTCGTTTAACATTCTAACAATTAAAATATTATTTTTTGTTGTGATTGAATGGAGTCATTATCCTATAATTTGAGTAGCATCTGGGTTGATAATCAATTTTAACGAAAGCATGGTTATTTCTCTGAAAGACAATGAGACTTTGTAAAATCAAGCTGCTAATATGATGATCGCAAAAGTGGGTAGTAGTTTTCCCATTACTTATCTTGGAATACCTCTTAGGCCAGGAAAACTTTATAGGGATGATTAGTTCCCTTTGTTTGGGAAATTTGAAAAAGAAGAATTGGCTATTTGGAAAGAGAAATCTTTATCAAGAAGTTGTAGGCTAATTTTGGTTACTTCAATTCTCTCGTCAATTCCTATTTTCTAGATGGCTTGCTTTTTATTTTCAAATTGGGTCTATGAAATGTTGACATTCTTGTTTTGATGATGATTTATAAACAATTTACTTCTAATGTTGTTTGTCTAGTATTTGTGTTTTTGTATCAATTATAGACAAACAACATGTTGGAGGATGGATGAATTGCGTCATAACGATCATATCAAATGGAGGTTGGAGGAATTGTGGAGTCAAGTTGAGCTACAATGAAGATCAAGATCAAGCTTGGGTAACATTAGTTTAGGTTTATATTATGTGTGTTAGTACTTTAAGCTCAATCATATATACACACACATTATATTAGTTTCCTTGTATATATATATATATATATATAGGAAAACTCTTGTCAACTTAAGTTGATAAGAGTCATTGTCCACCAAAGTTTTTAACCGTTGGATTAAGTTTTAAGATCAAGATCTTCATTAGATTATGTGACATTAATTAATTGAAGGATGGGTCTTTTCAGAAAAACAACTCCACACAAAATAGGAAAGAAAAAAGAGGAAATCTCTCATGTTTATTCACCAGCAAAAAAATGGACTAATTAAGTTTGCATTGAACGTTTTAACACGCGTACGTATATTAATGTTACCGGTAATTAAGTTATAGCTGACTAATTAAGTTTGCATTGGTTGTCATTTTAACACGGATAATTAATGTTACCTACAATTAAGCTACAACCGACTAATTTAGTTTTTTAGCATGAAAGTAACATCATGACAAGGGGCTAAAAATATTTTATAATGTTGAGTTTATGACTAAGTTTGTGTTACGTTATGTATTTATTGAAAATACTAAGAAGAATTTCGCAGTCCATTAGGGGCTAATTATAATGTTTACAACAGACGTATAGTAGAAATTAGATTATCATGTTTTTGCTGTATTTATGGATTATTCACTTGTGATTTTTATTCAAGCATCTGTATATCATCATGTCACATCTGCTGCTTGTGCTTATGCATCCAATTACTTACACTCTTGTCCTCAAAATGGGTAAGATTTGGACTATTAGAGATGTGTTTGGGATGACTCGCCGCCATCACTCAGATAAGAAAGCTGGGGATGTCCACTCTGCCAAGGTCAGGTTTTTGATAAACTATGATCAAAGGGAAGATACTTCGTAACAAAAGAGGAAGACGGAGGAAAAATCTTAGGGGTATCCGAAGTAAATAATATGGTGGAAACCACTTGTTCTTTACTTAATAGTGTTTTTTCTTTCCTATCTTGTGTGGAGTTGTTTTTTCCGAAAATACCCCTCCTTCAATTAATTCATGCCACATCATCTAAAGAAGATCCTAATCTTAAAACTTAATCCAACGGTTAGAAACTTTGATGGACAATGGCTCTTATCAACTTAAGTTGACAAGAGTTTTCCTCTCTCTCTCTCTCTCTCTCTCTCTTATATATAGATAGTTATATATATACATACATAGTTTTGAGTTTTCATGTTTATAAATATGAGATTATATATTTCATATTTATTATTCTGTTTTGGTTTAGCTATATAGATATGAAACAAATTTACATTCATATATATAATCATATGTTTCATACTCTATTTTGTTTGAGAATATATTGCATATAATATGCAATTTTGAGAAAAAAATTGTTTTCATGGTTTATGGACTTAACAATCATTCATTAAGTCCACAAAATCATTTTGTAAAGTTTCAAAACATGGTTTAGCCAAAATGTCAAAATGATTGTGTTCACATTTTTATGTTTTGAACTATTTTGCAAAATGATGATATTTTACATTTGGGAAGACCTTTTTGAAAACCAGTTTTTGTAACATGTTTATTATCATGTTTACAATCATTTTCTAAAGTTTTATATTTTTTTGAAATTTATTTGATATTTTTAAACCTAGTTTAAAGTTGAGTTTTTTCCGTGCAAATCTGGTCTGTGCATGTTTAGTCGACTCATAAGTCGACTCACCAAGTGCAGCGGAGTTGTGATTTTTCTTCTACTGAGTCAACTCATATAAGTCGGCTCATTAGTCGACTCATAAGTCGACTCATGAGTCGGCTTATCAGAGAGCCGTTGTACAGTAACGACTAGTTTTCAGCAGTGTTTTTTGGGGGCTTTTTTTTATCTTTTCAGTTGGGTTTTAGCTGAGGTTTTGGGTGGCTATATATACCCCCTTGCTCTCATCCTTCATATCCAACTAAGAAAATGTTTTAATCAAGTTTAATAAGGGTTTAAGTTTTGTTTAAATGTGTTTAAGAGCTTTTAAGCATTATCGAGTTTAAGTTTGTGAATTCAATTCCACAAGAGCTTGAGGAGATCATCTATTGGAGTTTGAGCAATCAACTATTCTCCCTCCATTTCTTGTCATCTATTGAGAAGTTTTCTAAATTCTTTTCTAGCTTTATATTTATTTGTTTGATTATCATCTTATTAAAGCTAGTTTTATATTGAGTTTAGATTTGATTAATCTCATTGTTACACACACCCACTTGAGCTTATTGTATTTGCATTCATAATATATTTAGGGTTGTGAGAGATAGTAACATTAAGTTGAGCCTAATTGAGTTCTCACCTTGTTTAGAGAACAATCATTTGTTGTGCTTAATTTGTGAAGTTCACTTTGTAATACACTTGTACACTGAGAGGAGTGTGTGGTGATGACAGAGTCGATACCGAGAGGAGTGGCGTCGGTGGCCTAGTGAGAGGTGATAATTCCGAGCACTTGAGGGAGTCGATACGTGAGGACCAACACTTGAGCTTGTAGCTTGTGTATGTACATTGTGAGGATTTGTGAGAGTTGTCGGTTGACTTAATAACCGAGTATGTAGAGTTTTCAGTTAGCTAGAAAACCGAGTGTGTAGAGAAGTTCCGACTTCCAAACTGGGTTGTGTAGTGGATTCTCCCCGGGATTGAGGAGCGGAGACGTAGGACGGAAGGTCTGAATTCCGTGATCATTTCCTTGTGTTTGGGTTTGACATTGGCGTATTTATTCTTACATATTGTTATATCGCCATTGTTGCATGATCATATTGCTTACCCTTGTTTATATTGTATATCCTTGCACATATCTTATAGCATATCATACTTGCTAGGATATATTTATTAATTAGTTTTAATTGGTATAAAATCAGATTAGATTAGCATAAACCCTATTCACCCCCCTCCTCCTCTAGGGTTCTTTCATAGCGACCTTAGGGTCTAACAAGCTAAGAATTGTTTTGTTTTAATTTATCCCTCATAAGTTCTACTGGGTCATGGGTCGTGGGCCCGTGGGCTTGTAGGCTCGTGGACCAATGGATAGGGGATCAGGGCTAATCGGGCTGAGGCACTAAGTGACGCTTTGTAAGGCACACTTTATACTTCGCACGGAGACATCGGGGCTAGGTGGCGCCATGAAGGCTACCTCGCAAGCTGCTTCACAGCATGCAGACGAGCTTCGCATTCGCACGATGGTGCGATCCTAGCGTTCTTGAGATCAGACGACGCTCCTCTATTTGACAAGGTTCATTAATTTGACAAGATTCGTTTGTTTGACGATGTTCGCCCGTTCGACGAGGTTCGTATGATTTACGAGACTAGTTTGAATGACCCGTTCGACGAGGTTCGCCCATTCGACGAACTTCGTCTTATTGATAAGGTTCGTCTGGTTTGCGAGACTTGTTTGATTGACCCGTCTGATGAGGTTCGCCCGTTCGACGAAGTTCGTCTTTCTGATGAGGTTTGTTTGATTTGCGAAACTCGTTTGTTTGATGAGGTTCGCCCGATCAACGAGGTTCGTCTGATTTGCTACAAGGTGCAACGCGACCTTTGCATTCAGGTGTTACTGTATATAGCAGTTACAACATCATTTAAATTAATTGTTGTTACAATTATAATGATTTATAGCAATCACATTGATTGTAGGTGACTCTTGAGCTGGCCTTCGAGGCTTATAAATAGTACTTCTTGGGGGCAACTCTTGGAGAGCTCTTGTATACACACGAAAATACATTGAGCTGTTGTGCTGCTGCTGGTGCAGAGCCTGTGCCTGAAGAAACTATTGTGCTGCCATTGCTACAAAGTCTATACCCGGAGGATTTTTGCCTAAACCGAAAGGTTTAAGTGATCGATGAGGTCTTTGCCTTCACCGAAAAGTATTATAGATCGAGGAGATCTTAACAATACTTGGTTGGTGCACATCATTGTATTGTACTGTTGTTCCTGAAAGCAGTTTGGCCTTGGGATCCTTGCACCGGAGTAGGCCAAATGTTGCTTTAAGTACAACGTTTCACAAACGCACAACAGTTAATTTTAAAAAAGTTTAAAATTACAGCACATTAACTTTCACTGTTTTATTCCAGATTTAATCACAATCAGAGAGAGAGAAATTTGATTCTAAGGAGACACCTTAGATTGAATCTAAGGATGTACCTCTCGATACATGGATTAGGCTATTTTAATGGACGATCCGCTCCATTTATCATGATCTAATGTCTTAAAAAATTTAATAAAATACAATCATGATGTTTCAATACTTCTAACACATATTTTTCATTGTCACTTTAGTTGTATTGTCGTAAAACTATTAATTTTACAATCATTTGATGCATGAATAACTACAACCTAATATACCTAATTTTTTATTTATACACCATCCAAAACATGTAGATCAAAATGAACAGAGTGGATCAAGTAAATTGATTGCATATAACGTAATTTTGAAGGTGCATTCTTAGATTCAATCTAAGGTGGCTCCTTAGAATCATATTTTCCTATATAAAATTGATTGCATATAACATAATTTTGACGATCCGCTCTATTTATCATGATTAAAATATCTTAAAATATCAATAAAATAAAAATCATGATGTTTCAATACTTCTATCACATAATTTTTATTGTCACTTTAGTTGTATTGTCGTAAAACCGTTAAAGCCACGCGTACTATGGAGAGGCGCAAGAAGAGAAAGCAAGGGGACTGGAGGAGCTGTATAGATTGTTGAGCTCTGAAGATTCTTTTTAGGGTCCGAGGAAACACGAAATCGCCGAGAGAGAATGTCACACAAACACAAAATTAACAGCACGAACACAAACATCAAATTTTATATGGTTCGGTAAGTTGCCTACGTCTACGGGGCAAGAAGGGAATTGGTTTTCACTAATAGAGAAGAGAGTACAAATAGAGATTATAAAATTACCTAAAATCTCTTAAACAAAGCTCTCAAATCTCTCACACAAACCCTATATAAATTGCTTAGAAAACTCTCTTTTCTATGCACCAAATAACCCATTTTTAACCTTATTTAACCCTAGGAAACGTATTTTAATATATATCAAAATACAAACCAAATCAGAACAAGAAACGAAGCTCAGGCCCAAACCCGATAGGCGGTCGACCGCCAAAGTCTTCGCGGTCGACCGAACATAATACAGAAAATTCACTTTGAGTTTATAGGGTCTGCGGTCGATCGCCGAAGTCTTCACGGTCGACTGGACAGAAATTCAGAACCTACCCTGTACTCGTGCATGTTTTCGGTCGACCGCACAACCGCGATCGACCGACCAGAGGTCAAAATTGACCCTGCTTCAATTCTTCTGAACTTCGTCGCCATCGTTCCTAATTCTACAATTCTCTACGTCGGTAAAGTTTTTTTAAAACTGAGCCGATACTAACCAAACCAAATGTCCCACTTGTTGTGTCCAATACAAAGTGAAATCAATTCATGACAATGGACTCAATCCATAACAAGTTGAGAACCTAAACGAGAATACGAACAAACTCTAAAATGTCGATATCAACTCATTAAACCGGCTGTATCAAAATAACTGCCTACGTATCCTCTTGCCCAAGGAATCAAGCCTCACGTAGTTCACCCAAATGACCTCTAAAGGCCCTCAATCAACTAGAATGATTTTCAACTAGGGGTGGTAAATGATCGAATCGAATCGAATACTAAGGTGTTCATATTTGTATTTGTTTAAAATTATCGAATTCGAATGCGGACTCTATTATTCATATATCTAGTTTTTCGAATTCGAACTCGAATACTTGGTATTTGATAAATATTCATGAATATTCACGAATACTTATCGAATATCAAAGTATATTTATTTCGTTAAAGAGTTTAATTTTCAAATAGTATTATAATTTATAAATAAAAATTACTTCTTTATAATATATGGTGTATATATATTTAAATCAAAATTTTAATTAGAAAACAGATTTAAGATTATTTAAGTCTTAAAATCTATATATAAAACTTAAGTAGAAATGGTAAATGGGTTAAAAATATGACATCATATGTGTAATAATACAAATAATAAGCTGTGATCAAATTTTAAACGAATATTTAATAGACAAACGAATCGAATATACATCTGGTTAAATTCTATTCGTTAATAAACTCGAATACTAAAAAATATTTGTTTAGTGGTAAATGAACTATCGAATCGAATATGACCAAAGAGTTATTCGAACAATTATCGAACCATTTATTAATTATTTGGTTCATTTCCACCCCTATTTTCAACCCTTCACAAACTTCACGATCTTCACCAACAAATATGCATCAGATAACACTCCTAATGGCCTCAAAGTGAAAAGATAAACTATCTTCCAAACTTCCATCTCTCCACACCAAATCCGTCTTGGAGCTTAACCCCTCAACCCTATATGTAGAAGAAACACAATTACCAAATACCTCCACCTGAGGTGAGCTAACGATCATAGCCAAATCTGAACTGTGTCCACCTGCTGCACTCGAATCCTGATATTCAAACTCATAATCTGTATCCACACTAACATGATCCCCAATCTGTGTCACCTCAACTGGAATCCCAAACGATATAGAATGATCTGGAGAACGTGGAGTAATCTTCACTCAACGTGAAGTAGCATCACTCTCCATCTGTTGCGATACATCTCTGATCTGACCAATACTTTCCACTTGCTGAGAGTCAAACGTGACATTATTGTTCAAAACAATCTTCTTAAAAATAGAGTCCCATAACATGTAGCTAAACACGCCTCTGAATTCTAAATATACACTCGTATCAATTTTCACATCCTCGATGTGACAATATTCTAGGAACCCAAATATCCGAAGCAAGCCAAACTCTGAAGCAGCTCTAATAGATCCAAATACTCCAATCACAGTAGACGACAACTTATGAATAAGATGGCTCAAATATGTCAAAGCCTCAGTACCAAAACTCTTCTTCAAACTACTGCTTGACACCAAATACTGATCCTTCTCCAGCAAGGAACAGCTCATCAAATTTGTCACCTCATCTCGTTGCCCCAATGTTTCCTTTCCAATAAAGCATCTCAAACTGTCTTGAGCTCGGCACAAATACAGAAATAAATCCCTCTTGTACTTCCCACCAAAATCAAAACGGATTACTCTGTCCTTTTTGTCTGTTTTGGTATCTATACACTTCTTCCACCCGTTGTTGACTACTAGGACTTTACTCAAACGGGACTTGGTTGCAACCCAAACATGCCTAGAATAGTTATCAACAAAGGAAACCAAATACTTATTACCTCCCAATGATGCCTCCTTAGAAGGCCCCTAAACGCCCACATGAACATCATTTAGAAGACTCTTAGCTCGATGAATAGAGATGTCAAACTTCACCTTAGTCTTTTTGCTCACATCACTATGCTCATAGGACTTCAAATTGCAGGTCAAAGTACCTCTCACAAATCCTTGCATATCCTAAGCTTGTAAGGAACCAACACTAGAATGTCATAGCCTCAAACGCCACAGTCTAGCCAAATCAATAGAAGTCACCAGCACTCCACATGTTACCGTACTTCTAGTCAAGTAGTACAAGTTATTCTTCCTGACGCCCTTCATCACAATCATGGATCCCTTTGTGACCTTCAGAATTGCATTCTCTAATATCACCCTATAGCCTGCTATCTCTAAAATTCTAAGTGAAATGATGTTCTTCGTCAACTGCGGAATGAATCTCACTTCCTTCAGCTCCCTAGTCACTCCATCACACATCCTGATTTGAACTGTTCTAATACCACCGATAGGGTATACATGATCATTACCCATGTGCACGACATCTCATCTTTCTAACTCATCAAAGTTGGAGAACCAATCCCTCCTAGGGTAAATATGCTATGTAGCACTCGGATCCAACATCCACTCCATAGAGTCAGTATAACAAACTGACGGTAGTGCTGGGCATGAGTAGCCCGAAGAATTCGAATCTGAATTGTCGTCACTAGATTTGACAACATTCATATCTGAAGCTTGTACGGTTTTTCCCTTATTCTTTCCGGCTCTATCCTTCAACTTTGGGCATTCAGACTTTCAATGTCCATCTTCTTTGCAAAAAACACATTGATTTCTACCAACTGAAGGATGTGCTCCTCTAGACCGTGACCTCCTTATTTCGGTTAGGACTTTTCCCTCTTACGGTAAATGCCTCTGCTATTGTATCATTTGAATACTCCTTGTCCTTCTTCCTTAACTGATAATTCACAAGAGCAACGGTAACCTTACTATACGAAAGATACGTCTTTCCATTAATTAGGGTAAGAACGAATGTCTCATATTCCTCATCAGGCAAGAAACTCAACAACAACAATGCATTGCCCTCATCCTTGATCATGACATCCACATTCGCTAAATTGGCAAGAAGCTTCGTGTAGTTATTCATGTGATCACTAATTAAGATTCTCTTCTTCAACTGGAAACGGTAAAGTCTTATCTTCAAATACAAGCGGTTCTCAACACTCTTCATCAAATATTTGCCTTCAAGAATCTCCCAAATCTTCTTTGCAGAAGTCACATTTGATCACATCATATTTTAGATCCTACGTTAAACAAGACCTAATCACGCCACACGCCGTCCGATTCATTTTCTTCCAAACCTTTTCTTCAATGTCGTCCAGCTTGCCGTCCAACTCCAAAGTGTCTTCCAAATTTTGTGCATTCAGCGCATCCAAAATTCACATCTCCATAAGCCAAAGTTGTTCGTGCCATTAAACTTCTTCACATCTATCTTCATAGAGTGGATATTCAAACTTTAAACGGTCTTCACGTCATAAGTACCACTCTCAACACCTTCTTTCCCAGCCATCTTCCTCAAAACACCAACAAACCAATATGGAATAAACTAAAAAATAGATCCAAATTGCGAAAAAGGTAGATGTTTACCTCCAATTGAAACCCTAACAAGAGCCTCCATAAGATCTCACCCTCACACGACGGAAGACAAGATCCACAGTAGTAAAAATCCTACATTTGTCTCCAATTAAAACCCTATACGAGCTTCCAAAGTGATCTACTCCTCCACCTAACCCAAGCGTAGCATGGTGCTCTGATACTACTTGTTGGGCTCTGAAGCCTCTTTTTGGGGTCCAAGGAAACACAAAGTCGCCGAGAGAAATAGTCACACAAACACAAATTTAACAACACGAACACAAACAACGAATTTTACGTGGTTCGATAAGTTGCCCACGTCCACGGAGCAAGAAGGAGATTGATTTTCACTAATAGAGAAGAGAATACAAATAGAGATTACAAAATCACTCAAAATCTCTCAAACAAAGCTCTCAAATCTCTCACACAAACCCTAAACAAATTGCTCAGAAAACTCTCTTTTCTGTGCACCAAATAACCCCTTTTCAACCTTACTTAATCCTAAAAAACGTGTTTCAATATATATCAAAACACAAACCAAATCAGAACATGAAACGAAGCCTAGTCCCAAACCGACAGACGGTCGACCGCCGAAGTCTTCGCGGTCGACCGGACAGAACAAAAAAAATTCACTTTGAGTTTACAAGGTCTGCAGTCGATCGCCAAAGTCTTTAAGGTCGACCGGACAAAAATCCAGAACCTATTCTGTACCCGTGCACGATTCCGGTCGACCGCACATGTTGCCGCGGTCGATCGGCCAGAGGTCAAAACTGACTCTGCTTCAATTCTTCTGAACTTCGTCGCCGCCGTCGTTTCCAATTCTACAGAGATGATCGCTGCACCCTCTACTCATGGGGTTTATCACGTCCCATTGTCCCAGATTGATGAAGTTTGATGTTATCTATTTCAAAACTTGGTTTAGTTTTTGTTTTGCTACTTATCGTTATGCTCCTTACCTTTAATTATGTATATATTTGGAGCAAGTGTGGGGTGCATGTTACATTTGCGAGACGACGACGTAAGTACTTTTGATCCGCACCTCGTGTGATTGGGAGATTGGGTTCGTCTTTGTGCCAGTCCCTTCTTGTTAATATTGGCAGGCTAAGACTTTTGTCCCATCCTTTCTTCTCGTACAAAAAATAAAATAAAATAAAATAATAATAAAAAAAGTATAATTACATGAATTATTTTTTAAAATAAAAAAAGTTACTTACTTCTCGTCAAGTAGTGTTAGTAGGGCCAACTCAAAAATCTGAACGTGGTTTGTACTTTGCTACGTGATACGATGCCAACCCATACAAATCCTGTAAAGGCACTTTCCACATGGTAGTATGGATTCGGATACTGTTGAAACACCTGTAAAAACAAGGTAGATTAAAAGTGGAGGAGTTGAGTCGCCACTATTTTTCAATTTGATGAGTGTTCTAACTATTGGAAAATATGCAATGTGACGCTAAAGATGAGAAGCGAGCTGAGATGTGACACTGCACTTCAGAACTTAACAGTTCTATATACACCACATGTATTCACAATAATAGCACTTCGCTTTAGAAGAGAAGCTTCAAAGAGAAGAGAAATTTTCTATTAAGAAGCAAAACAGAGCCTTATCAAACTGCATGAGTGCTTATATGATTCTAACACTCGATCCCTCTTCTCAAAAAACAGTGAACAATGGATACGCAGCATACCCCCAACTGATAATAATAAGAGCGAAACATCGAAAAAAACCTCAAATCGTAATTCATGATTTCAGTCACTACAAGCTCAATCATATTAATTTGCAGCAATCTGATTTCTCCCAATTTCAACTTAGGACTCGTTCCCATTATGATGAGTGCTACTCCCCAATAATACTACACATTGACAAACAATCCATTCATAATAACTTGTTATGTTATTCCGCATGGTGCACCTCTCTGCTATCGCACATCGTGGAGGAGTACATGAAACTCCTGCTAGAGAAGTAAGAAGATAAAGACCGGCACAAATATGAACGGCTGATCTGATAGGACATAAATGTTAATATACATATTCTCTTAATAATTTTTGATACAATACAAACATGAATATGCATAGACAAAATGGTTAATTCTTTTGACTATCAATTTTGGTGATCCAAATATCTAGATCTACCTTAATTAAGAGATCACAAACATATTGGTAGACTCTAATTTGAAAATTTCTGTCACGTTAAACATCTTGTATCGAATGCCCTATGAATTTTCCCCGCCTTTCTTATGACGCAGCGCGGAAGTGATAGCCTCAGAATCCACCAAGAGCGTTCTTTGAATCCACAAAGAACAATCTTCGAATCCACGAAGAAAATATCGAAAAAAAAAATTTATTGATCAAAAGTTATGCCTCTAGGACTTACAAGACTCTGCTTAAATAGAAAAGAAATAAGGCTCCTACTATGACTCAAGTTTTATCAAAAATAGAAATAACAAAACTCTTTCTAAAAAGACTCCTTAAGATTAGGAAAGCTAATCGGTCAAATCTGAGATCAAACCGGATTCGTTTACTAATCAAAACAGACTCTTAAAATATTACTAAAAATAGTAAAAACTAAAAAAACATAAATATCTCTCAAACTGTAAGGAATTTGGCGAAACGGACAAGAGCAAACCTAACCCTTATGGTAGGTTTGGTCGGCTTCGTCTCGTTAAGATGGTCGATTTTCATATATAATTCGTCCAATTCCGACTTACGGTTTGAAAATTTTGATATTTTTTTCGTAACAAGTTATTTTCTTCGACCGGGCCAGCGTTCCTCGGTCGGGCTCGCGTTTATACTTGCGACTATCCCACTTTAACACAAACATGTCCGCCGTGTGTTCTACATCATCTTACCTCGAAAGATGTAAACTATGCAAGAACATCCAACAATATTCATAGTAATTACAAAATACATAAGAATGTTTTTTTCCACGTTAGTTCCTGAGATATTTCATAAGTTGAAATTAATCACTCAAATAATTGTAATTACAAATAAGTCCTTCAATTCTTAAAAGTAAATAGCATGTAGCAATTTTTATTAATCCAAAATTAATGAACACTCGGAGACCTCTCAGAAATTTTAATGACTGAGGCGACTAATTTCAAAATATGAAAATCAAGAGGGCTAATACTGAGAAAAACCAATGAGAATATGTAAGTACCGTATGGAGTATGTACGCCCTCAGTCCAATGTGTCGTTAAAATAGGCGACATTGAGGAGATGGTCACCGTATTATGAGATCCCGCGGCGTATCTTATCCTCGGAGGGGAAACTGACGCCTTTGGGGTACGCGTACCGCTTTGAAATCCCAACACGAGAGCAGCGTGCAGACTTGAGCGTAGAAACGAACAAAAAAAGAGTTAAATGTGGGTTGAATTTCCAATTGGCTACGACCCGTATTTTAAAATTATTGGACGATGACCTGCAAAGGGGGTAAGTATACCACGTGGGTGAAGTCACAGAGTCACGTGGGGGAACGGTGGGTCCCGTTAAACTAGCAAAGGAATCGGATTCTCTGCCCATCGTGAAAAGGGTTTGGCAGATATCCTGCTTTTTTTGTTTCCAGCGAATTTTTGAGGATGTCATTTTCCTTAAAACTACATATTTTACGAGAGAAACTGAGCCACACATTTCTGGAAGAAGCCATAGGCCCATAGCCCTTGATAATTTGTCGGGGTTTTCGCCATTGAATCCAAATTTTTATCATGATTTATTTTAGACTCAAGTTATTTAATTTGTACTTATAGATTCAATAATTTTGTATATTCTTATTTAAATTCAATCTTCTAGATACACTACATAACTATATATGGTCCCTCCTAAATAATTTTTAAAAAAAATCCCATTTATCCCATTCTCTCTAATTTTTAAAATTTGTAAAACAATATTGCAAAAGGCATTCATAAAATCCAAAGTTGATAAAAAAATATCCTAAAAATTTTGAACAGCTCCCTGAAAATCTAGAAATTACAAATAGCTCAGTGAAAAAATAAAATTTATAAAAGACACCATAAATTTTTTCATAAATTATAAAAATACCCTTAAATTTTTTAAAAAAAATTTAAAATTTACAAACAGGTGTTTTTTGTGTTTGTAAGTTTCAATTATTTAGGGTACTTTTATATATATTTTTTAGTGTTTTCAAAATTGTTGAAACTGTTAGGGTGAAAAAAAGGAGGGGGCGCCTTGTAATGAACCTTTTTATTAATCATAACTATCCATCATTAGCGATACAATTCACATCTACACAAATAACAAATTACACATTTCTATTTTCACTCAAAGTAAATCATAGCTGTGTATTAGACGATAGATCAATATGATTAATAAATTGAATTTTACATTATTAAACACAGAAAAATTTGTCTCAATCATTGTTAATTCAGTTCATTTTGGTGTGTACAAGGAAGTTGACCACCCTCTGGTCTGTTGGCTAGTGCAAGTGATGTTGGTTGCCAGTTGCATTGATGACGTTTCTACGCCAAAGTTGGCAATTTGTGTAGTAGCAGACAAATGTGTTTAATGCATCATTTCTCATTAATGTTTGGCTTTCATAAACTTGGGATCTTTTTTCTATGATATCAGCCTCATTTATTGAATAGCTAAGGACTGAGAGTCTGAGACTTGAGATTGTGATATGTGCTTGGAAGTTTCATGTTGTGGTTATCCATCCATATGTTTCCCCACCTCAGAAACCAGTGATATGCAATTTTAATTTTAATCACTCTTTTCCCTTTCATTATCCTTTTTCATTAACCTTTTGAGAAAAATAATGACATCAAGATCCAGTCAGCTAGAAATCATTTCCATGAATAAGTGTCGGAAATGATTCAGACACTTACTGTGCATTTTATCTGATAAAAGGAATCAGTTAAAGTATGTTCTTCAAAGATATTTTCGGAATTCTTTGCACACATTCTTTTTTAATTAACTATCAGTATGCTAATTAGTAGAAGGAAAATAGAATATATGGAATGCATATTTAGTAAACCATGAAAGTGTAAAAACTTTTGGCCAAGAGATACCTAAAAGGTAACAACTTTCGTTATTTGGGATCAATCATTCGTTATGATGACGAGCTAGCTACTGATGATATTATCCATCGAATCAAATCAAGATGATTAAAATGGATAAGTGATTTGGAAGTTTTATGTGATCTTAGAACACCTATGAGACTAGAGAGAAAATTACTCAGAACAGCTATACGACCAAAAACGTCTTATGGATGGGAATGTTGAGCAATTAAGAAACAACATGTGTAAAAAATGAATGCAACAATAATGAAAATATTATGATTGTCTTGTGGGTATACACTAAAAGATAAGATAAAAAATGAGTACACTCGTACTAAATTAGAGGCTACTTCAATTGAGGATAAAATAAAAGAATATATGCTAGGGTGGTTCGATATGTACAACAGAGATATCCTAATGTACCAGTTAGGAAAATTGATAATATTATAGTTAATGAGAGAAAGAATTAAAGCTAGAGACATACCTGAAAATCTTGATTGGAAGTAATTAAAAGATATAGCAATAGTTAACTTAACGAAAGAAATGACCCATAATAGAACGTAATGGAATAATAAATAATGCAGTCAATCCCAAACATCTAGGATAAAGGCTTTGTTGCTGTTATTGTTGTATTTATATGCTAATTAAGCCAAGGCCTGATCTTTTCACATTTTAGCTAATAACCCTACTAGTAATATTTGTTTGCACTTTGATACCCCAAAGTTTCAATTTAAAAAAAAAACTCTGATAAACTGTGATTCAAATTCTAACTGTGTCATTGGACTTTTAAACCAATATCTGGCACAATATCCAAAGCCGAAGGGGCTGTTTGGTTGGTTTCCTAAAAACCAAGAATAGGAAATTAGAGCTTGAAAATCTCAAAAAGTGCAATTTCTACCATTTCTATCCCTAAGGGTTGTTCGTTTCGCAAAAAAAAAAGGAAATCAAAGAATAGGAAACCTATTTCCTATAATAATTATTTTGAGGTTGTTTGGTTGGCTTAAAAAAGAAGAAAACTATAGAATAGGAGATGAGATGAGATGAGTTGTCATCTTATTATTGGATGATGTGAGTGATTTTTTAAAAAAACTTGTTTTGAGGTTGTTTGGTTGGTTAAAAAAATAAGGAAATGAATTGGAGGTATATTATTGGATGATGTTTTGAGGTTGTTTGTGTTTGGTTCATTTTTAAAAATAAGAAAATAGATGAGATGAGATGAGTTAGAGGTATATTATTGGATGATGTGACACATACTTAAGGAAATCAATTTCTGATTTTTTTTAGGAAATGAATGGAAAGGAAGGTTTAATGAGATGAGATGAGTTGTCACAATATTATTGGATGATGTGTGTGATTTTTAAAAATGAGATAAGATGAGATGTGATGAGTTGGATGATGTGGCACATTTCTTGTGTTTGGTTTATTTTTAAAGGTAAGAAATGAGATGAAATGAGATGAGTTGGAGGATAAAAATATTATTTTATTGGATGTTGTGGGTGAGTTTTAGGGATGGAAATGGATAAAAATATTATTTTATTGGTTTTCTTGTGCCGATTTCCTTTTCTTGGTTTTTAGGAAACCAACCAAACGGCCCTAAAACTTCCCACATCATCTAATAAAATATTATTTTCATCCAACAACTCATCCATATCATCTAATAAAATATTATTTTCATCCAACAACGCATCTCATATCATCCAATAAAATAAACCAAACAAAAAAAAATATGTCACATCATCCAACTCATCTCATCTCCATCTCATCTCATGTTTAAAAATCACTCACATCATCCAATAATATGGTGACAACTCATCTCATCTCATTAACATTTCATCTCCACCAATTTCCTCCAAAAAACAAGGAAATTGATTTTCTTAAGTATGAGTTACATCATCCAATAATATAATGACAACTCATCTCATCCCATCTCATCTCTTATTTTTAAGAATGAACCAAACACAAGAGAAGAACCTATTATAGAAAATATGTTTCCTATTCTTTGATTTCCTTCTTTTTTAGCCAATCAAACAACCTCAAAACAAGTTTTTTTAAAAACTCACCCACATCATCCAATAATATAGTGACAACTCATCTCATCTCATCTCCTATTCTTTGATTTCCTTCTTTCATCCAATAATATAGTGACAACTCATCTCATCTCATCTCCTATTCTTTGATTTCCTTCTTTTTTTAGCTAACCAAACAACGATAGTGACAACTCATCTCATCTCATCTCCTATTCTTTGATTTCCTTCTTTTTTTAGCTAACCAAACAACGTCAAAACATTTTTTTTAAGGAAATAGGTTTCTTATTCTTTGATTTTCTTCTTTTTTTGGGCAAACAAACATCCCCTTAGACAAGATTGTCACTTTTCTAACCTGAGATTTTATCAGACAAAAAAAACACCCATTGAGGACCTCTTTATTTGCTTGAAAGTGATCACAAAGTAAATAAAGTAAATAGAGTTGACTTCTTCTATTACCCACTAGTTTTAAGTATGTTTATTTGGCAAAAAAACTATTTCTAGTACTTTCTTAAATGTTGACGTGTTATCCACCTATAAGTACTTTGGAAGCACTTGAAGCCTAAGTAAGTTTAGAAATAAAATCAATTTTTGTATCACGTGGATACTCTTTATGTTGTGCGCAGCGAAAATTTTGGCAGCGCGCAACATATGGTATCAGAGCCCAGATTTCAGATCTAGGATTTTGGAATTAGGTGGAGGAAGATTCTTGTGCGAAGCTTGGTTCTTGGAGTTCTAGGCTTCGGTGGGGATAGCATTAGGAGTTATCGTTGGAGATTTCGCTTTCCTCGTATGGATAGGAGATCTATTTGGAAACCGATCTGGGGTTCAGTTGGGTAATTCTTAATTTGTATCAAAGTTTGATTCTTTCTCTACAACTTAGAGTTAGTTTGCAATGGGAGAAGAAGGAGAAAGCAGCAAGTCAATGGCGAGTACAGTTCAAGTTGGTTTTCAGAACACCAAAATTAGTATGGTGAAGTATGACGGTAAAACCAACTTTGGTTTGTGGATGAGCAACGTACATGATACGCTCAATGCTCAGAACTTGGAGGAGACCATCATGGTCCATGAGAGACCACCAAAATATGAAAAGGCGATATGGGAAAAGATGAATAGGAACGCTTGTGGGGTGATCAGGTCCAGTTTGGAATAGGAGCTGAAGTATGATGTGATTGGGGTGACGTATGCGATGAAGATGTGTGAAATTCTCAATAATAAGTACCTTACGAAGAGTGTTGAGAACATGTTGCATTTGCTGTGTAGCTTATTCAGATTCCAGATGTCGAGAGGCACCTCACTTACGACTCATGTGAACAACTATACGAAGTTGTTGTCGAACTTGACGAATGTTGATGAGAAGATATCGGATGAGTACAAGGCTATTATCTTGTTAGGCTCCTTACCGGATGAGAAGTATGTCACCTTTGTATTCACTTTGTTAAACGAGAGATTTTCTATCAGGTATAGTGAAGTTATTAATGCATTGACGAATTATGATTTGAGGAGAAAGGACAAGGAGACTTCCCGCGCTAGTACTTCAGGAGAGACATTGTCGGCGAGAGGTAGAAGCCCATATCTGAAAGGTGGTAATAGAGGAAGGTCAAAGTCAAGAGGTCGTCACCAGATAGGAAAGAACCAATGTGCATTCTGTAAGGAGCAGGGACATTGGAAAAGAGATTGTCCAAAGATCGTGTGCAAGGAGTTTTGTGCTAGGATGAGGTAGAGGGGGGAAATCGTGTGCAAGGAGTTTTGTTTTTACGGCTGCAGGAGAAAAGCGTAGGCACTTGCAGAAGAAAAGAAGTGTCGGCTGTGTTGAGGAGATTTTGAGCAGTCTTTTGTGCCGATTTTGAGAGTGTTTTTGCATTCTTTTGAGAGAGAGATTGTGAGGGATTTGAGAAATTGTTTGAGGGTTTAGGTTGTGAGATTGTAAACTCTAGTTGTATTCTCTCCCTCTAATAGTAGATCTCCCCCCTCCTTGTTCCATGGACGTAGGTAATTTGCCGAACCACGTAAAATTAATTTGTCTCGTTTTTGTGATTTGTAATAATTTATTTAGGTTCCCTCGATAGGTCAGTTCTAGAACTGATGAGAGGAAGAGCTGATATCCCACTTGGTTGAGATATTTTACTTTTAGTTCTTGTTTCCTTGGTCAAACAGGAATTCCTATTGTGATATTACTCTCTTGTTGTGCTGCCGAAGTGCTGTCGAAATTTTCGCTGCACGCAACACTTTATTTTTATATAAAAATCCGAAACATCCTCTTTCTCATTTCCTAATAATATTCACAATGATTATCCAAACAAAAAATATAAATAGAGAGAAAGAAATACAATCTCCAATGCTTCTTCTAATACTTTTGTACATCCAAACCAACCCTTAGTTAAACTCATTATGTCATTCAAGAAACTTTTCACCTCCAAAAAACACCTCTTAGTTGTACTCATTATACAAATAAAGGCCCATACGGAAGTGCAGAGACTCTAGATTTGTCGCACTCGCTTTAAAATCGCTCGTCTTATAATAGATAAATGGTCAATATCTCATGCGACATGATTCAAGAAAACTAGTTGCACTTAAATATTCAAGAAAGAAAACAAAAACATGTACCAAGATATTGTGTTAAGACTTTCTGTGCAGCTTTCACTAATCTTTTAGCAAAGATCTTCATGTGCTCGCCCAAATAGAAAAAGCACAAATATTAAAGAGAAGATATGCTGTCTCCCATTTCTCTTTGAGGACAATAATTCCAAGTCTCTAACTATTATTATCTTCACTAATACAATAATAAATTGATAAACGTGAAGAGTACTAGAAGCTTACAAAAACTGACGTGGATCCCCATCGCGGAATACGAAAGGAACCTTCTCATCTAAATCTAATCTCTCTTTGTTATCTATATCTATGTCTAGATCTAATTTAATAAATTGGAGGTGATCATGCACTCATAAAGATTCATTGATCTCTCCTTTTTGTTGTATGCATTGTATTGCTATTTGATATGTGACGGTGGTGGGGTTTTTTTTTTTTCAATTTTCTTCCCTTTGTCTTTGTCTTTGTCTTTGTCTTTGTCTTGGCTTTGATTATATTCCGTGCTTTGCTATAGGCACATTGTGCAAATTAGGAGGAGCAACAAAAAGGCTCGTGCTCACTTTACTTACGGACGAATTGGGTAAGCATGCATGGGTCAAATCTACGTACGGACTTAAATCAACCACTATTGGCATCTATGCCTTGTGATTTTGGTCACTAAAAGTGTTTCTAGGTTACCCTTAAAACAAGGTGTGCCTATGCGCTTTAATTTGAAAATCATATCATCAATTAGAGTAACGCTAGGATAGCAATAATTGAAGTTATATTGTAAACATAAAGTAAGATTTGTTTAACAACAAAAATTGTGACTTTATCATCAGGGGCGGAGCTAGAAATTTTATCACGGGAGGGCTAAGAATTCAAGATATATGCGTGAGTTATTACTTATTGATTTCATAAAAAAGGTTTTTTTTTTTCTTTCTGAAATTACTCTCTTCAATCTTTAATATTTTGAAATTTATCCCTCAAGTAGTCGTTCAAATTGCTTCCAGCTTCCTTAATTGTTAAGTTATTTAAACATTAGTCCCTCAAATAAACAAAAATGTAATTAGGTCTGTGAATCGTCGTTATTAATTTGAAACACAACCCATAAAAATTGGAGAACTTAATAGCAATTTTAATGATTTGAGTGGTTAATTTTAATTAAGAATTTGAGGGAACTTGATAACAAAATCAACGATTGAGGGACTAATATCAAAATAAGAGACAAAGGACAAAATATGAAATATACCCCCACCCATCCATTTGGCTCCGCCACTGTTTATTATGTTGTGAAAGCACATGCTATTTCAATTACTTGTTTTAATCGGTTTTAGAAAACTGTGACCAATCAGCTTCGGACTTGCTTTGCTCTGATATCGGGTCAAAGGACGACCCGACCATTATAACTCTGATGTGGCTAATTTGTTAACATCTAGTGATTACTATGATGAATATCGATAAGGTACTTCTCCTTCAGAGAAGATCAAAATTAGAATAATGAACATCTAGTGATTACTATGATGAATCGTATTATTTTAGCTTCTCATTTCTTATAAGTAGGTTTATATGCATTTGCTAATAAATCTAACTTGCCTAACTAAATAACTACTGCATTGTGTATCCAGTAAATCTTCAGGTATTAGATAATTTAGACGGAAATACCAGCTGCAAAGTTTTGTTAAAACTCATAAGCTCTCTTTGTAAGGAATTGCGCAAGCAGCGCAATGAAGCTGCCAAGTTTTGTTTAATATGGTTGTTATCTTCAATATGTGAAACCAGAGTTGACGTAGACCGGTTCAAATTTAATTTAAGGCCCAATACATCACGATGCATCTTAAAGTGGGCTGAAAAAGTGCCACATTCCTATGCGACTAAAGCCCACTTGGTCCTTGTTCAAATGAAGCCTATACCCAACGATTTCAAGCACGGATTTCTGGAGTCCACATCACAAACAAAAGATGAGATGACGCACCCTTTCGTTACCGTCATTAAAACCCCCATATTTATTGATTTACTAGTTTTTACACACGTGCAATACACGTGATTTAATACCATGAGTATTTTTGGCAGTTTGTGCTTATTTTTTTTTAAACTCTTACATCCCGATTATTTTTTTATGTTTGTTTAAATGGGATACACCCAATTTAAATTTTCATGTTGATATTTGAATTGACAAAAAACAAATATAATTTAAAAATAATTTGAATTTTTATATTATTTTTGACCGATATGAAACTAAGCTTTATTTGAGAAAGTATAGCATTGTAAAGTGAAAAATATTAAAATAGTGTTATACAAGGAAGGTGAATATTTAAAACCAATATGGCAAAATAATTGATTTAAAGTATGTTAAAACGATGCAAAAGAGAATATGAAGTTTATTCCTAACATTGATAGACTTTATAAAAAAATATAAATTAAAGATTAATACTAACTCTAGTATACTTTTATATGATAAAAACATCCACATAAGAATATAAAAGTACTG
Organism: Asparagus officinalis; assembly: GCF_001876935.1. Classification (NCBI taxonomy): domain Eukaryota; kingdom Viridiplantae; phylum Streptophyta; class Magnoliopsida; order Asparagales; family Asparagaceae; genus Asparagus; species Asparagus officinalis. The sequence goes on along the minus strand of NC_033798.1, from coordinate 105,810,604 downwards.
AAAAAAATTCATGAAACTCCCTTCTAAAGATTCCTAATTTCACTCAAAATAATTAAACTATTCTATAAAATATTCATAAAATATTGTTTTTATTTCTTCTATTTTATTTTTTATTGAGTTAAGATCAATCCTTCTTCAGGTTTATCATTTATCATTTCTCGGACAATTCTAGAGTATTGTCTTCATCATCTACATCAATTGTGACATCAGGCTAATTTTGTATTTTTATGCTATTATCTTTCCTAGGCTCGTTAATTTTTTATCATCTCATTTAACTTTACAAAGAAGTCAAATGTACTTATGATGTTCAACACAAACTGCTCAAAATATAGACTTTGATTTTTTTTCTATTTCAATGAGAATAAATATTAATTTCATATATATAAAATTCTTTGTGTTCCTAATTTATTACTTAAATAAATTAGAAGCTATCTCTTTATTTTCCTCTAAAATGAATTCTTCTGATGTGCATCCAATAAGAATTTCTGTTATTTCAATAATATTACCTTTGCTCTATCCCTGTCATTTTCCATAAAGATCTAAACTAAATACCTGCATTATTCATTACCAATTTCTCTTAGATTATAATATTAATATTTAATTTGAAGAACACAGTATGGAATTTATGAATACTTACTAATTTTTCTTATGTCTTCCATGGAGATTTTTTCTTTGATTAGGATAAAGTTATTAAATTATTTTTTAATGTAACTCATTCAGTGCTTCATTAATAGATATGTCTTATGTTAATGCCAATTCAAGTGATTCATTGACGTTTTCTGAATTTTAGATTTATTTCCATCACTTTCCCATTTGCAATGGAAATAACTCAATTCTTTTAAAGTTATCTCTAAATATTCTAATAGTTTCTCCATATGTAATTCCTTGTATTCTTTTACCCTATAAATATTATTAACGTCAAAGATTAAAGTTTCTAAATTAAAATCAATTAATGCTAAGGTATAATATTATAGTGTTTTATCATTTCTATGGATTTAAACATCTATCAATTAATGTTACGAATGTATTTTGGCTACCCCAACTTATTACTAAAATATATATATGAAAAATACCAAACAATTACACTTTTCTTTGCCAAGTTTTAAAATTTTAGCCTATTTTTGTGGTTTTGAACTTCGAGGGTATGATTTATAATTTTTAAAATTTTGAAAGAGGTTTTAAAAAAAAATTACTTTTAAGTTTGGTAGTTGTAAATTCTATGTTTCATGTGTTGATGGTAATTTTTTAAATGTTAGTATATTTTTTGTAACTCTAAAATTTTGAGGGTGTCTTTTGTAATTATTAAAACTATAGATTAATTTTGAAAAATATTAAATTTCAGTGGTCTACCAATCGACGAATTTGATGTGTGCTAGTTAAAATTTTTGAAAATTTAGAGTTTTTTTTTACAAAATTTAGAGTTTTTTTTTACGATTTTTAAATTTTGAAGGAGTTTTTTAAAAATTTTGAGGTCAATTTTGGCAATTTTTAATTTTTAGGTGTCTAAGAGTAATATCTTGAATTCATCTTATTTTATTTATAAATTTTAGAATTTTAGGGTGACTTTTTATAATTTGAACTTTTGAATGTGTTTCTACAATTTTTTAGATATTGAGGGTGTTAATTAAAAAAATAAAATTTAAATGTTAAAAATTTTAGGTGTATCATGGTAATCTCTTGAATTCATCTGTGTTGTTTGTAAGTTTTAAAATTTTAGAATTTTAATATGCTTGTCTGTAATTTAAACTTTTGAGGGTGTTTCTATAATTTTTGAGACATTGAGGTGTTAACTGTAAATTTTAAATTCTTTGCAAACTGATGTTAATTTTTTAATTTCATGTTTTTTATTTTAAGTTTTGAGACATTTGGATGAGTTTTATAATTTTGAACTTTTCAGGGTCTTTTCTGCAATTTTAAAACTTTTTATGGTTTTTTTGCAATACTTCATGTATTATAATATGTTATCTACTTGTAATTTCTTTATCTTAACAAACTAATATCATTTTTATGTTTTATATATTTTATTAATATTAGTTTTTTTAAATTGTTAAGCTAAACATGGTTCACATAGGATTAGGATAAGATATGATTATGATTAGGATAGATTAAGATATAAATAAAATATTCAAAATAGTGAAGGGTAATATTGACCATTGAAAATTAGAATTTGATTATAGATAAGGTAGTTCAAACTATAAAGGGGTATATTTGTCTAAAAAAGATTTTCCGAACTCGTGCTTTTAAAGGGAGTATGATAAATGCGCCGAGAAAAGTTAAAAGCAGAGCTATGAATGTATAAAACAGAGAAAATATAAAAACTGCATCCTGAAACATGTGAGCAAAAGCAAACCCATAACCTTCCTATATGTACATCAAAGATCCTGGCATATACAATAAGAACATATATGATCAAAATCCAAATCCAATGATAATTACGCCTGATGAAGCCTAATTAACTCCAACTCCTAGCCTAATTAAGCCTAGCCCTAGCTAAAAGTAAGCATTAAATAACCCTACGCTTTTGGATCCTTAATGGGGCAGTATGCGAAAATTTCAGAACGAAATTAAGGAATTTAGGAAATGTAAGAATATTCACATATGCAAATATCATAGCTAATGTTATTTGAAATCTAATAATCAAGAAATAAAGTATGTTGGATCTTAGGAATTAGGATTTGGTGATTGTTTTGATTAGATCTGAGTTGTTCTTTGGCACAGATCTGAGTTGGATTTTAGGATTTGGTGATTATTTTGCTCGAAAAGAGGAAGTTTGGGTTCATCGAGTAACTGCGAAAAGAGGGATTTTGGGTTCGTCGGAGACTCAAAAAGATCATCAGTAACTCTCCAAAAATTGAGAGCTTTCGGGCAAAAAAAACCCTAATTTTAGTAGTTCAGGATCAAATTGCTAGGTTAAACTGGTTGCTAATGAACTTTTTGGCTCTTTAACTTCAGGGATCACGGAGAGTCGGAGACGTCGTCAGATCTGAGCCCGCTTCAAATTAGGTTGTATTATTCTGAATCTTTTGACTTCTTTCAATTTCATTGTAGTATTTTTTGTTTTATTATAGAAATGTCTCCAAGAAAGTATCCTTCTGGATATGATAAACGTAAGAAAAAAAGAAAATTTGAACAATTTGTCCAAACTCAAAGTGGAGCGCTTGATAAATTCATTGTTAAAGAAACACAAGATTTAGTTGAAAATTCAATTGAAAATGATAACATTAATGATTTGGGCTTGAATGAATATGATAATGAAAATGAAAATGAAAATGAAAATGAAAATGAAAGTAAAAATGAGAATCAGAATCAGAATGAAAATGATATTAACAATGAAAATGAGAATGAAAATATTTTAGGCAATGAACAACCTAATCAGTCCATGCTTATGAATTTGAATATTTATGATCCAAGAACTTGGGATAATTTGGATACAAAATCTAGAGATATATTACTGGAAAATGGGCCTATAAGAGATCTATTAGTCGAAAAGGATCCTAAAGATAAATTAGGAAGATGTTTTTCTTCGGCATTTTACACTAGACATTTATCAAATAGAGAGAAATGTGATAGGGAGTGGTTAGTTTATTCAAAGGATATCGATAAAGTATTCTGTTTTTGTTGTAAATTGTTTAAAAATGGTTTTAAGAAAAACTTTTTGATAAATGAAGGATTTAATGATTGGATACATCTTAGTTCTAGGCTTAAAGAACATGAAACAACTAATGAACACATCATTAACATGACATTAGATGATAAAAATTTGAAAGCATGTTGTGATAATCTTGAAATTGTTCTAAAATATAAATTAAATTATGATCTTGATGGGAAAGATTTATTTGGAGAACTAAATCTTACGAAATATTTTACCAAAAGAAATAAAGATGGCTATTGATATACTGAATTTTTTAAAAATACGAAATTGTTTTCCAAATGCATGTATTGCTTATAGAATATTATTGACTATACCTGTTACAGTTGCATCTGCAGAAAGAAGTTTTTCAAAATTAAAATTATTAAAATCTTATCTGAGATCGACCATGTCACAAGAAAGATTAAATGGACTAGCTTTGATATCCATTGAAAATAATTTTTAGATAAAATTGATGTTAAAGGCTTAATTAGTGATTTTGCAGCTAAAAATGCAAGGAGGACAATTTTTCGATGATACTTTTTGATGCTAAAGGCTTCGATATGTCTTATGAAGGTAAGCACAGATACAAAAGGAACATAATATTTGGTATTTCTTATTGTGGACTATTTACTCTATTGGAAAGCTTTATTAAGATGAGATTACATGCATTTATCTGATCAGTAACATTTTATTCAGGTGATTGAAGAGATGGGCAATAGCACTTGAAAAGTATGTTAAAGACTATCCAGATGTAAAAAAAACCAGGTAATATTTTAATGTCTGATCAGTAATATTTTATTTGCTAGCATTTTAAGGATTCGAATTGGAAATTATTGATATTTAGGTAATATTCAAGGGTCTATGTTTACTTTTCGCACAGGGCCCCTAAAATCTCAGAACCGGCCCTGCAAGAAGCAATTCGATATATCAAGAGAGAGCACAAAACGATTTCACAGCCAAACTCACAACAAGATGAAGAAAAGGGTGTCCGTCGAAAAATGTTGCATATGTCTTGATGTACATACTCTAGATATATGGCATGAATATAATATATGACCAGGGTCTTAGTAATTATTATATTAATAGATAGCTGGTGAGGGTCTTAACGGCTCCTCCCACCACCGCAGTTCTTTCCCCTCTTTGGATCATGCTTGCAGTTGGCCCCTCCCGTGTCGTAGTCTAGTGTGACTTCTACCATAACCTTTCTTGAGCTAACCTGATAAATTTAAGGAAATTGACGTGCGTAAATAAAGTCAGCATTTCTTTAAGAAATATGCATTATTGTGAAGTTAGGCAAAGTTAGCCCAAATATGGGGTGGTGTGTGTGTGTGTGTGTGTGGGGGGGGGGGGTGTGGGGGGGGGGGGGGGGTGATCTGCCTGATATTCCGCAGATTTCACGGAAACATTAGAGAGTTTAGAAAATAACATTTTAGCCTCACCGTTTACACTTCTATGAACTTTACTCAAAGTGTACAAACTGTAACGTACAATTTGATACCCATTTTCCCTTCTTTATTAACCATGTATTATGATTATTATATTGAAAGTCAATGATTCCATTAAAAAAATGTTTACTATTTAACTTGAAATGAAATGAAATTAAAAACTATTCACAGTTTGAGGAAATGTGTTGATTCACATACTACACTATTTTTTCCTAGGGGAAACCAGTAGTTTACCCCCCGCCCCCGCCCCCCCCCCCCAACAAAAAAAAAACCCCAAATAAAAAAAATCCGCCCTGTGACTAATCCGGCTCGGGCTGGTGGCCTACCCCTTCAACAAGTGCCGCTTTCAGATTTCGAGCTCTTTGCCGAGAGGCATGAGCGCGCCTGGCGACCAGCTTGCCTTACCACTGGGCCAACAGCTTGTTTGGTCACCAGCCCCTAATGTTAGTAATACATATTTCTAATTAGAAACCCTTCACTTAATATTTTTAACAGATAAAGCTTTAATGTTATTGTTTCATGTCTATTGAGTCCCCATGGTGGTCCTCGCAGGCCTCCAGCAACATAGCCAAAACACAATTCTGTTGAGGGTAATAGGTGGAATACTTCTGGTGGCAGAACAACTAAAAGAACTTGATAGGCCAAAAATAGTAACTATAAGGGCTTAATGAGTCAGATATTAGGTTAACTGCTTCTTAGAAATGTCAGGTAAACATTAGGAGCTGATCTAATTTTGAGCTCTGATACGGTACTTTAATGGTGGCATATGGACAATATTCACAACATCAATTGTTACGTATAACTACGTGCATAACCTTGTTCAAGGGATCTTCAGGCTTGAATTCTCTCGGCTGTGCTACGAACTTGGCCTGTAAATAGCAAGAAAAATTATTGTGTTTTTATTCTTTGAGACTTCAATAAATTTTGCAAGACCTTCAAAAATTATAGCAGTAAATAGCCTCAAATATTACCTCCATAAGATATGCCAAGTGACAGATTTCAGAGTATCAAGATTAGATCTATGTTTACTTTTCGCACAGGGCAGGGCTAAATACGCCCTGGACATGCTAGAAAGCAATTCGATATATCAAGAGAGAGCACAAAACGATTTCACAGGCCAAACTCAAGCAACAAGAATGAAAAAAGGGTGTCCGGTCGAAAAATGTTGCATATTGTCTTGAGTAGCATAACTCTAGATATATGGCATGAATATATAATGACCAGGGTCTTAGTAATTATTATATTAATAGATAGCTGGTGAGGGTCTTAACGCTCCTCCCACCACGCAGATTCTTTCCCCCTCTTTGGATCATGCTGCAGTTTGGCCCTCCCGTGTCGTAGTCAGTGTGACTTCTACCATAACGCTTTCTTGAGCTAAACCTGATAAATTTAGGAAATTGACGGTCGCTGTAAATAAAGTCAGCATTTCTTTAAGAAATATGCATTATTGTGAAAGTTAGCAAATATTGGGGTGGTGTGTGGTGTGTGTGTGTGTGGGGGGGGGGGGTGTGGGGGGGGGGGGTGATCTGCCTGATATTCGCGATTTCACGGAAACATTAGAGAGTTTAGAAATAACAATTTAGCCTCACCGTTTACACTTCTATGAACTTTACTCAAGTGTAAAAACTGTAACGTACAATTTGATACCCATTTTCCTTCTTTTATAACCATGTATTATGATTATTATATTGAAAGTCAATGATTCCATTAAAAAAATGTTTACTATTTAATTGAAATGAAATGAAATTAAAAACTATTCACAGTTTGAGGAAATGTTTTGATTCACATACTACACTATTATTTTCCTAGGGGAAACCAGTTTAGTTTACCCCCCCCCCCCCCCCCCCCCACACAAAAAAAAACCCAAATAAAAAAAATCCGCCCTGTGACTAATCCGGCTCGGCTGGTGGCTACCCCTTCCAACAAGTGCCGCTTTCAGATTTCGAGCTCTTGCCGAGAGGCATGAGCGCGCCTGGCGACCAGCTTGCCTACCACTGGGCCAACAGCTTGTTGGTACCAGCCCCTAATGTTAGTAATACATATTTCTAATTAGAAACCCTTCACTTAATATTTTTAACAGATAAAGCTTTAATGTTATTGTTTCATGTCTATTGAGTCCCCATGGTGGTCCTCCAGGCCTCCAGCAACATAGCCAAAACACAATTCTGTTGAGGGTAAAGTGGGAATACTTCTGGTGCAGAACAACTAAAGAGACTTGATAGGCCAAAAATAGTAACTATAAGGGCTTAATGAGTCAAGATATTAGGTTAACTGCTTCTTAGAAATGTCAGGTAAACATTAGGAGCTGATCTAATTTTGAGCTCTTGATACGGTACTTTAATGGTGCATATGGACAATATTCAAACATCAATTGTTACGTATAACTACGTGCATAACCTTGTTCAAGGGATCTTCAGGCTTGATTCTCTCCCGCGTGCTACGAACTTGGCCTGTAAATAGCAAGAAAAATTATTGTGTTTTTATTCTTTGATACTTCAATAAATTTTGCAAAGACCTTCAAAATATAGCAGGTAAATAGCCTCAATATTACCTCCATAAGATATGCCAAGTGACATTTCAGATATCAAGATTAGGAGGGTGAAGATGAAGACGTGTGTGATCCTTGGCATTGTTAGCTTTGTTGGTGGTGTTCTTTAGAGGCTTGAGGGTGGGTTGAGAACAGTGAGGATGGATGCAAATAAATAGCTAGAGAAACCAATGAAGATTTGACATAGTCCATACAAACATCATAACTTTGTGATCAAAAGTCATATCCCATTAGCTCATTTGCACAAAGTCAACCGCACTATTTTGGAAGTACTTCAAAATGCTTCATCGTTTTTCCTCCAAAAAAGCAAATATATGGTTGACAGAAGAAAATTTGTACACGCTGAAGAAATGGTGAGCACAACGAAGAAGACCGCAGGAAAAGACGAAGAACTGTTTTTGGGTGCTGTGCGGTCGACCGCGTGTGGCGCGGCGGTCGACCGCCAACGTGCACGAGGATGAGTTTTGGTCTGTATCAGGTCGTGGTCGACTGCACTTGATACGAGCTGCCGTGCGAGCACCTTTGATCGTGAAATTATCAAAGGTGGGTTGAGAAGAGGATGACAGAAACACAAGAACAATTCAGTATGTGGCGAAGGAAAATACCCTCTCTAGATTATGAGTATGAAAAGATTACAATCACTCTCTCACAATCTCACTAGAATTGAGAACAAGCTCTCAATTCTCTCTAAACCCTAATCTCTCTTGATTAGAATCTCACTTTGATTACATCTGATTCTTTAGAAACCCTAAAACAATCCCTTATATATGTGTAACAACGTGGATGGCAAAGTGGTAAATAACCAAGCCAAAACCCCACAGAAATTCGTGCAAACAAAAACCCAAACGAATCAGGAATCCTTCGATGAGTCGACTCATGTGCATATATGAGTCGACTCATGACACATGAGTCGACTCATACAGTGATGAGTCGACTGGTCAGAGACTTTTGACAAAACGGCTGAGTTTCATGAGTCGACTTATGACAAGCATGAGTCGACTCAACCTGATGAGTCGACTCATGATTGTTATGAGTCGACTCACGGGCTAAAAACTAGATGCATCGATTCTTCGATTCGTGGTCTCGTTCTACGCTTCAACCAGTGTTCCATTGTGTTGTTTTACACCTCTATTCTCATGTTATTATGAGAATCATCTATCCTCAAGCTACCATGAGGATCGCTAAGTTCCGAAGAGAAGATACACCCGTATCATGGGTCTCCCCTTTAAGAACTTGAAGTCCCATTCAAGTTAGAACTTTAGCTGAGGAAACTCGCGAGCTCCTCCATCCTTATTGTACCACCTGGCCTTACTAGGAACCTGATATCGACGTACAACTAGAAACAACTCTTTCTTTCCTCGCCTCATCGTAGTCGTCTTCCGCTCCAACATACAACTCCTTTTCGATGGCTCGTCTTAAAGTCTAATGCACAGCGAGACAAACTTCTTGCTTGCATTCACTAGTCTCTTTGCTCGCGTCACCGTCGCCAAGTTTGCCTCCCTCGAAAGAGACGCCGAACGAAATATGAACTTTTCACCATCCTTAGTGAATGTGTACTTCTGAGCCCATCTTTTGTAGATCGTGTATCTATCCCACAAGTACGGATTGCCCAGTATAACCTGACAAACATCTAATAGAACGACGTCGCACATGACTTCGTCAATATACGACTCGTGGATCGTAAAGCTGACAGTGCATTGATCAACTACACTTAGTCCCGTCTCCTTTTGAAATCACCCCAATGGATATGATTTCGGATGTTTGACCGTCTTCAGACCCAGCTTCTGAACCAAGGCCTTGATTATCAAATTCTTTTTGCTGCCTGGATTAACAATAACATCAACCAAACTAGTCTTCACTTGTAACTTCAGCACAAAGAGCTGCTCTAAGGGGTCTTCGTCCTCTTTCGTGGCATGTTTCCCTGCCATAAGATTGAGACTACTGTTGGGCTCTGTCATCCCAGAGACTTCCTTCGGATCCTGTGCTATTATATATGCCTTTTTCTCCTCTTTCTTCTTCAACCCTTGTGGCTTGAGATGAGGATACTTCTTCCAGCACCGATCAGCTACGTGTCCTGTCTTCTCGCAATGACCACAAATCAGCCATGTTTTCCCTGGATCACCCTTCTTCCTATCCTCCTTAGATTGAGAACCACTAGACTCGCCTCTAACTTACTTTGCATCTCCCTTTGCTTCGTCGCTCTTCTTTTGCTTGCCTTCGATGGCAATAGCCTTCACGCTTGCCTCTGCAATAGACTCGACCATAAATAGTTTCATCTCCTTCCGGATGTATTCGTTCAGACTCGCCATGTACTTCATGAAGATGGAGTATTCGTCCGTCACGATGTTTAGAATCATCGCCTGCTGATGGAACTCCGTCGTGTACTCTTGAACGGTCTGATTGAATCTTTGACGCAAGCCATACCACTTGCACCAACGCTCCTTAAGGAACCCCACTGGATAGAACTGCTTTCTCAGTAGCTCCTTAAACTTGTTCCACGACACCGTCTTCTTCTCCTGCTTGCAGTAAGATTTCCACTACGTCAACGCGTGCCCCGAAAGCTTCAAAATCACGAACACAATCTTCTCCTTGGATGAATATCCGTAGAGAGTAAAATACATCTCCATACGCTCGATCCAATCATCAAGCCTCTCGACATTGATACTCTCATCATAAATATGAATCTCTACCTTGAAGTCTATCTTCAAATTCTGGTAAGAACCCTTACCCACTTGATACAGAACAATTTTGACAATCTCGGCCTCCATATCAGAACCAGATTCCTTACCTTCTCCATCGAACTCCATAAGTTTCTTCTTGTCTTTCGAAGAAGATTCCTTGTTTTTGTCATTTTCTTAGAAGATATTGACGAGTTGTGTGAGAGTCGAACTCATTGCCTCCATTTGTTTCTCCAATGCATCTAACCTCGCTGAACTAACCTCGCTGAACTATCTCCTTCAGTCATCTTCTCCTTCCTTAATTTCTGGACTCCTTCCAATGAAATAATGACCTCGCCTAACTTCTTGTATTGCGATCAAGTCAGGACCATACACATGATGCCCCCTTCACAGGATCTGATCGTTCTGATACCAATTTGATACGAGTCACCGTATGAGCACCTTTGATCACGGAATTATCAAAGGTGGGTTGAGAAGAGGATAACGCAAACACAAGAATAGTTCAGTATGTGGCGAAGGAAAATACTCTCTTTAGATTATGAGTATGAAAAGATTATAATCTCTCTCTTACAATCTCATTAGAATTGAGAACAAGCTCTTAATTCTCTCTAAACCCTAATCTCTCTTGATTAGAATCTCACTTTGATTACATCTGATTCATTAGAAACCCTAAAACAATTCATTATATATGTGTAACAATGTGGATGACAAAGTGGTAAATAACCAAGCCAAAACCCCACAAGAATCCGTGCAAACAGAAACCCAAACGAACCAGGAATCCTTCGATGAGTCGACTCATGTGCATAAATGAGTCGACTCATGACACATGGGTCGACTCATACAGTGATGAGTCGACTAGTCAGAGACTTTTGACAAAACGGCTGAGTTTCATGGTCGACTTATGACAGGCATGAGTCGACTCAACCTAATGAGTCAACTCATGACTGTTATGAGTCGACTCACGGGCTGAAAACTGGATGCTTCGATTTTTCAATTCGTCGTCTCGTTCCACGCTTCAACCTATGTTCCACTGTATTGTTTTACACCTCTATTCTCATGTTATTATGAGAATTATCTATCCTCAAGCTCCTATGAGGATCGCTAAGTTCCAAAGAAAAGATACACCCATATCAGCACGTGGCGCGGCGGTTGACCGCCAAAAGTCCAGAGACTCAGGAAAGTTTCTATTGTTTTCGCGGTCGACCGCGCATGGCGCAGTGGTCGATCGTGAGTCGGGTCTAAGCTGGGTTTTGGTTTTCAACCTGTTTCGTTTCTGAGTTGATATATAAGCTTAATCCTAATTAATTAGGGTTAAGTAAGGACGTTTTGAGCAGTCTTTGAGAGGGAATTGTTGCATCCAATTGTGAGAGATTTATGAGAGATCTAGAGGCTTTGTTTTAGGGTTTATTTGAGAGATTTGTAACCCTATTTGTATTCTCTTGATTTCTAATATTAAGAACTCTCCCCCTCCTTACCCCGTGGACATAGGCAACTTGCCGAACCACATAAAAGTCATTTGTCTTGCTGTGGTATTATATTTGACAAATTGGTTGTGATTTATCTCTTTCTTGTTCATGTGGTTTCGAGCTTCGTTGCGCACAACAAGTGGTATCAGAGCTTCAGGTTTGGCTTGAGGCTTTTTCGAAGGATTCATTGAAGGATTCTTATTTGATGAGTTAGATCAACAATATTAGAGAAGCAAGCACATCAGGTTCGTCTCTTACGAAGACGATATAGATGTTGAGCATCAATAACACGAAGATTGATGTTCTAAAGTTCGACGACAAGATCAACTTTGATTTGTGGAGGTGCCAGGTGATGGATGCTTTGTATGCACAGAATTTGGAGGAGACTCTTGAGTTACAAGAGAAACCCACTGATATGGAGGATAATGTTTTGAAGAAGATGAATAGTAGGGCTTGTGGAGTTATTCGATCATGCTTGACACTGGATCTTATTTATGACGTGATGAACGAGATGCCGACGAAGAGAATGTGGGAAATCCTCAATGAGAAGTATCTTACGAAGAGCATTGAGAATCGGATTCACTTGAAGAAGAGGTTTTACCAGTTCAAGATGAAGAAGGGAGTTTCTATTAGGGAGCATGTAAATAATTTCACGAAGCTACTTTCAGATATGGCCAATGTGGACATCATGGTTGAGGATGAAGACAATGCGATGCTACTTTTGTGTTTGTTACCCGAGAATGATTACAGTACGTTCGTTCTCATTATGATCAATGGAAGAACTACTGTTAGCTATAAGGAGGTGACCTCAGCTTTGGTAAATTATAAGTTGAGGAAGAGTGATGGTGATCCCTCCGAGAAAGCATCGGGAGATGCATTAGCAGTTCGAGACCGTACTCCAAACCGTTGTCAAGACAACCGCTCAAAATCGAAGAATAGAGATGCCTATAAGAGTGTTGGTAGAAATCAATATCGGTATTGTAAAGAAGAAGAACATTAGAAGATTGACTGCCCAAAATGAAAAGAAAAAGGCAGGAAGAATAAGGGGAAAATTGTACAAGCTTCAGAAGTGAATGTTACAAAAGCTGTTGATGAACATTCAGAGTTAGATTATTCAGGCTATTCGTGTCCTGCACTACCGTCGGTTTGCTATGCCGACTCTACGGAGTGGATGTTGGATTCAGGAACCACATATCACATTTGCCCTAGGAGGGATTGGTTCTCTAGCTTTGAGGAGCTGGAAAGAGGGGATGTCGTGCTTATGGGTAATGATCATGTATGTCCTATTGGTGGTATTGGTTCAGTCCGGATCAGGATGCATGACAGTATGGTGAGGGAGTTGAAAGAAGTGAGGTTCGTGTCGTAGTTGATGAAGAACATCATTTTTCTTGGTATTTGGAGGCAGTTGGATATAGAGTGACCTTAGAGGATGCTACAGTGAAGGTCACGAAGAGTTCTATGGTGGTGATGCGAGGTGTCAGGGAAAACAACCTATACTATTTGAAAGGTAAGATAATTACAGGGGGTCTGGCAGCTTCTATCACTATAGAGGTGGACACTACCACATTATGACACATGAGATTAGGACACACATGTGATAAGTCCCTACAGTCATTGGCGAAACATGGGCTATTGAAAGGTGCTAAGACCTGTAAGATGAAGCTATGTGAGCATTGTGTACTTGGAAAGAAAACTTGATTAAAGTTTGGCATTGCTATTTATAACACCCAAGGTATATTGGATTACATTCACACAGATATTTGGGGCCCTTCCGAGAACACATCACTTGGTGGAGCCAACTATTTTGTCACTTTTATTGATGACTATTCTAGGAGGAATTGAGTATACCCTATGAAGCATAAACATGAGGTCTTGGATATTTTTGTGGAGTGAAAGAAGAAAGTAGAGCTACGAACAGGTAGAAAGGTGAAGACTCTACATTTAAATAACGATGGAGATCATAAGAATGATCCGTTTCTGTAGTTTTGTCGGGATCATGGCATTAGGCGACACTTCACAGTTCAAGAGATACCACAAGAGAATAGGGTGGCTGAGAGATTGAACCGTACCTCACTGAAGAATGTGCGATGTATGATGACGCAGAGTGGATTGCCTAGATCATTTTGAGCCGAGGCGTTAGTTTATGCGATCCATCTCGTTAATAGGTTGTCATGCACTGCGATACAGGGGAAGACTCATTTGGAGCGTTGGTCTGGTTTGGTAGCTAGTGACTATGAGTCGCTTCGGATATTTGGGTGTCCTACTTATTATCATATTAGTGATGGTAAATTGAATCCGAGGGCAAGGAAGATAGTATTTGTGGGATTTAGAGATGGAGTTAAATGCTTCAAGTTATGAGATCCACAGGACAAGAAGATAGTTATTATTTGTGGGATTTAGAGATGGAGTTAAATGCTTCAAGTTATGAGATCCACAGGACAAGAAGATAGTTATTAGTAGGGATGTCATATTTGGTGAGGCGTACATGATGAGGCCTCAAGTTCCTCAGCGGGTGGGGAAGACCAGATTCGAGAGATATCACAGCAGGTGGAGGATAATGTGACTCCACCCACTCCAGATAGCATTATATCCATTGAAGCTCCTATAGAGATTATACTGGGAGGAGATGGGATGATAGTCAGGCAGATAGAGGATACAGTGGATTGTGAGACTCAGGAGCAGGGTCATGTTCAAGAGTCTATTGTAGCGAATCGACCTAGAAGGGTGATTCGTTGGCCAGCTAGGTATAATGATGTCATGGTCGCTATGCATTATCAGTAAAGGTCGTTGATGTTATGGTTCCATCCATATTCAGGGAGGCAGAGTCTAGTTCCGATTCGATCAGGTGGAGGGAAGCTATGGAGGAGGAGATGTGGTCTCTTCAAGAGAATAACACTTGGGAACTTGCAAAGCTACCTAAGGGGAAGAAAGTTATTGGTTGCAAGTGGATATATGCGAAGAAAGAGGGATATTCTATTGGGGACATTAGGTACAAAGACAGATTGGTTGCCAAGGGATATGCACAGCTTGAGGGCATTGATTACAATGAGGTATTTTCACCTGTTATGAAGCATTCATCGATTCGAATTTTACTAGCATTGGTGGCACAGTTGGATTTAGATTTGGTCCAGATGGATGTGAAGACAGTCTTTCTACATGGTGATTTAGATGAGAAGATCTACATGACACAACCCTTGGGATTCAAAGCTACAAGAAAGAAAGATTTGGTCTGCAAGCTGAAGAAGCCTTTTTATGGATTGAAGCAATCGCCGCGACAATGATATAAGAGATTCGATGGTTTTATGATTGGTCATGGGTACACGAGGAGCCTATATGACCCATGTGTTTGCATGCACAAGCTACAGGATGGTGAGCATATATATTTGCTTTTATATGTTAATGATATGCTTATTGCTTTCAGGAATTCTTTGACTATTCGAAAGTTGAAAGAAGAGTTGTCATCCTAGTTCGAGATGAAGGATCTTGGAGAAGCAAAGAAGATATTGAGTATGAAGATCGAGAGAGACAGGGTGAAGGGGAGATTGAAGCTTACACAGAAGAGCTATTTACAGAAGATGTTGAAGAAATTCAGCTTTGATGGTAACGCAAAAGCAGTTAGCACTCCATTGGATCCCTACTTTAAGCTTTCAGCTAATGTGTCACCTGTTTTAGTTGAGAACAGAGAATACATATCGAAGGTTCTATATGTCAGTGCAGTGGGTAGCTTGATGTATGCAATGGTGTGTACGAGACAAGATTTGTCACAGGCCATGAGCATGGTATCGAGGTACATGCACGACCCCGGAAAGGGTCCTTGGGAGGTCTTGAAATGGATTCTATGGTATGTTAAAGGTACCGTGGATGTTGGATTGATTTTCCAGAAGAGTGAGAAGAATGAGCATAATTGTATTGGTTACGTGGATTCCGACTATGCGGGGGATCTTGACAAGCGCCGGTCTACTACAGGATATATGTTTACATTGGCAGAAGCACCGGTTTGTTAGAGATGTACACTTCAGTCTACAGTGACTCTCTCTCTATTACAGAGGCGGAGTATATGACGGTGATTGAAGCTGTTAAGGGGGCTTTGTGGTTACGTGGACTGTTGGTGGACTTGGGGATTACACAGGAGACCTTTCGGGTATATTATGATAGCATGTCAGCTATCTATTTGGTAAAGAATCAGGTTTATCATGCACGCACGAAGCACATTGAAGTTAGATTCCACTTTATTTGGGACATATTAGATGATGAAGACGTCATATTAGAGAAGATCCACACGAAGGACAACTCTGCAGATATGCTGACCAAAGTTATTTCAGGTGTGAAATTTGCTCATTGTTTGAAGCTATTGAACATTCTTCAGTGTTGAGGGCCTTTGGAGGCTATTTGGATGAACTACGTTCGGCTTGATTCCTTGGGCAAGAGGAGACATAGGCAGTCTTTTTGATGTAGTCGGTTGGATTGGTTGATTTCGATAGAGGGGAGATTGTTTGAGCTCTCGTTTGGGTTCTCGACTTGTTATGGATTGAGTCCGTTATCGTGGGTATTTCCAAGTCGTCCTGGACGTAACAAGTGGGATATTTGGATGATTTGGTGTTAGCTCAGTTTGGAAGAAACGTTCGCCGAGGTGGAGAATTAAAGAAATGGCGAGCACAACGACGAAGACCGCAGGAAAAGATGATGAACTATTTTTGGGTGCTGTACGGTCGACCGCGTGTGGCGCAGCGGTCGACCACCAATGCGCACGAGGATGAGTTTTGGTCTGTATCAGGTCGCGGTCGGCTGCACGTGGCGCGACGGTCGACCGCCAAAAGTCCAGAGACTCAGGAAAGTTTCTGTCGTTTTCGCGGTCGACCGCGCATGGCGCGGCGGTCGACCGCGAGTCGGGTCTAAGCTGGGTTTTGGTTTTCAACCCGTTTCATTTCTGAATTGATATATAAACCTAATCCTAATTAATTAGGGTTAAGTAAGGACGTTTTGAGCAGTCTTTGAGAGGGGATTGTTGCATCTAATTGTGGGAGATTTGTGAGAGATCTAGAGGCTTTGTTTTAGGGTTTATTTGAGAGATTTGTAACCCTATTTGTATTCTCTTGATTTCTAATAGTAAGAACTCCCCTCTTCTTGCCTCGTGAACGTAGGCAACTTGCCGAACCACGTAAAATTTATTTGTCTTGCTGTGGTATTATGTTTGGCTTATTGGCTGTGATTTATCTCTTTCTTGTTCGTGTGGTTTCGAGCTCCGCTGTGCACAACACACGCGTCCATATAAAATTAAAAGGGTAATTGTGAATAGACCTCTTATAGTCTATCATTACAAATAGACTCCTTGAGTGAATTTTTTTTTATCTTTTTTATCCTAAAAAGAGAAATTTGTGTTTTGACAAACAGATCTTCTGAAAGTAAAAGAGTCAAAGATCATTTAGGAGGTCCATCTGCAACAATAGAACTAGAGAGGGCCAATTGAGTGATAGCGCAGAGGGTCTATCCCTAATTACAAAGAGTAATAGACCTAAATAGAAAATTAGGTTTTATTTGTAGTACAATTTATATTTCGATTTAATTTGATTTCTAACCTCTGCTTTAAGAGCCCATGTAACCTCCAACTTTTATTAGAGCGGGGCCTAGTTAGTGACTTTATCTGATACTTAAAAGACGGAAAGTTAGAAGTTCACCATGTTGGGAGGTTAACAAATGCAAACATGACCTTGTTTGACATTTAGCGTGAGTACAAGAGAGCCTTTTAGCAAAGAGAAAGTGGAGGTGAAATCATTACAACATGACCAAACTAAGCCAAACAAAGTGGTGTGAGCATGTATCAGAAATAAGAGAGATGGTGCACGGATTATACATACAAATATGGTAAGAAAACAATAGCCAATAGCAGTGGTGTAGTCAGGATTTTTTTTAACCTGGATGAAAAATGCGAAAAATAAAGATGATCTACGAATATGTTGTGAATCAAATTCCTCTACCATTTCTTTTGTGTCGAGGCTGGAAGTAATTTCTTTTTCAATATAAAGTATCACGTTATTAGCAAGCAATTCATGATGTTTTTATGAGTTTCATTGCCGAAAATGCTCTTTACATGATTGCAGTCGAAACATGAAGAGTCAACACGAGCCGAATCAAGTTCTTTTATAATATACAATGCTGGTTCTGAAATACTAATTAATTTCTTTTCATTTTGCTTAAGCAATTTAGCCCAGTTGCTCATAATAGGTTAATAACTGTCGTCACAAGTGTTTACCTTTGAATGACCCCTCCACACAAGATGTAATTCTTACCTTGGGCAGCTGCCCAGGACAAGCCCTTACTGACTACACCTCTGGTCAATAGAACTTACTAGTTAATTCTTTGGTGTAATACACAGTTTAAGAACCGTTTTTCTCCAATTTTCCACTTTTCTACGTTGATCATTCAAATTTTCTGTACACATATGGAAGAAAATCAGACCCTATCCGCTCATTATTATTCCTAGTGGGCTAACGAGGAGCAAGGGTAGAGTGCTGGTTATCAAATCACTAGAGGTACTCATTTCTCTATACAGTCAACTATCTGTCCATTCTCTAACTTTAAGTCAAGTTTGTATTTCATCGGGGATAGGACAAGTTATAGTTGATATCTGTTCATCTTCTAGCTTTAAGGCATGTTTGGATTTCATTGGGAGCAGGAGAATTTAGCGACTGTTTGGTTATTTCCTAAAAAACTAAGAAATAGAAATGAAAATCAAGAAAACTCAAAAAGTATAATTTTATCAATTTTCATCCCTAAAACTCACCCACAACATCTAATAGAATATTATTTTTATCCAACAACTCATCCACCACATCCATCACATCCACCACATCAAATAAAATATTATTTTCATCCAACAACTTATTCATCACATCTAATAAAATATTATTTTTATCCACAAAATCACTCAACTCATATCATCTCATCATTTCAAATCACTCACATCATCCAATAAGATGGTGACAACTCATCTCACCTCATTAACATTTCATTTTCACTCATTTCCTCCCAAAAAACTAGGAAAATAATTTCCTTAAGTGTGAGTCACATCATCCAATAATATAATGACAACTCATCTCATTTCATCTATTTTCTTATTTTTAAGGATGAACCAAACAAAAGAAAACAACCTATTACAAGAAATAGATTTCTTATAATTCATTTCCTTATTTTTTTCGCCAACCAAGCAACATCAAAACAAGTTTTCTTAAAAAATCTCTCACATCATCCTATAATAAGGTGACAACCCATCTCATCTCATCTCCATTTCTTTGATTTCCTTCTTTTTTTAGCAAACCAAACACTCCCAAAACAATTTTTCTTTGATTTCCTTCTTTTTTTAGCAAACCAAACACTCCCAAAACAATTCTTCTTAGAAATAGTTTTCCATTTCTTTTTTAGCAAACCAAACACTCCCAAAACAATTCTTCTTAGAAATAGTTTTCCATTTCTTTGATTTCCCAATTTTTTTAGGCAAACAAACAGACCCTTAATGGAAAATAGGGGAAAGAAGGGAAGTTAATGGAATTCCTTTTCCCTCATCTTCATCCCGAATTTAGAGAGAACAAATTTTGTATTATTATAACGCAGTACAGAAGTGATAAACATCGGAATCCACTAAGGGGTGTTCTCTGAATCTACAAAGAATAATCTTTGAATCCTCGAAGAGATAACCTCGAATCCACGAAGTAATATAAAAAAAAATTTATTGATAAAAATGATATTATTCTTTTAGGGTTACATGTCTCTTCTTAAATAGAATTACAAATAACTCTTAGTAAGACTAGAATTACAAAGAAATAGAAAGTATTAAATACTACACTAAAAAAACTCCATATAATAGAGGAAACAAATCATGAATCAAAATTAAATTTATTTCCTAATCTAATTTGACTCTAATATTGAATTTATTTCCTAATCTAAATAGACTCCAGCTTTATTACTAAAAATAAATTAAAAGCTGATTATTTTCGGATTTCAGTCAAAACTAGGTATTACTGATGAGATTTTAAAAATCTGACAATCTAGTTGGCTCTGTCTCGTCGAGATAGACGATTTATATATATGATAAGTCAGAATCTGCCTTCGGGGTTGAAAGATATAATTATTTCTTTGCGGAAGTCAATAATACGTATAAATCGTTATTTAGCTCGTGATTGTCCGAATCCTTCATGAAATTGTCCGTTAAACTTCTTACATCATATTGGATGTAAACTGAGGGAAACTAGGGGAACATATCACCCCCTAAAAGCTATTCAAGTTGGGTGAATGTCTCCCCTAACTTCGCCGCTATTCCCCTAAATCCAAACAGAGCATTACAGCCAAAGCATCAAGGCTCTCTTGCACTCAAAAAATAAAAGACTTGAGGCTATATCACAACTTACACACTTTTGCTAGACTGATGACCATGCTTTATCTTATAACGCCAAAAATTCGGGTCACACCTTGAGATTACATAAATCCATTTCACTCATTAAGAACAGTAAGCATGTCAACTGAGGAATATAAACAAGTCAAAGGTAGTGTCACCTTGAAGTGGAAAAACTATTCAAATGGGAATAACGCACATTTCACTTGTTGCTAGACGCACCGTTATCACATCATGCTATCTTCTATCTTTGATTGAGGTCGACATGAAAAATCTCCCTCAAATTATATCCATGTCAAACATTTTATATTAAATTTCACACAACCCTTAACATGTTTGGGCCGTTTTGAAATAACATCAATGTTTTTTTTTAAATGTCACCTAACACCAGAAAAAATGTGTCAGAAAAGGGATGTTATCTGAAAAATATGGGGCTTATCTGACTAAAATTTTTAGTGTCATTTGACATTTTTTTTCAAAAAATTTGGTGTTATCTCAAGGCAAGCCAAAGTTTTGGGTGATCATGCGAAATTTACTCTTACTATTTATATTTGAGAAATGATATAATGATATATCTTTAACAAATGAGCTTAAAATGTTTCAGATTGAATATGATGGTAGGTGTGACTAAATGCTAATTACTAATGCGCATATTGTAACTCTACATAAAATTAATAACGCTAAATGAGACCAATTTACTATAACTTATATTGTGCTAAATTATGTCCGAGCGAGAGATTGAAAACTTATGAGAACAGTGTTGATAATAGTGTATTGTAGTGGGTTTTAGTCCCACATTGTTTGGGAGAACAAACCTCACACTCCTCTACTTGTATAAATATATGTGCACACTCAATATTCAACTCAAGGAAAATTTACCCAAGATTCTCTCTCTCTCTCTTACTTTAACATGGTATCAGAGCTAGGGCTATTTCCCTTCCAATAAAATTTTTAACGCTTCTGCGTTCTTTTGTCAAATCTTGGCCTTGTTGCTTTGCAGCCGTTTAATGTTTTTTTTAGCGTTCATCTGCCAGATATTTTGGCATTGCCGCTTTGCGGCCTCTTAACACGTTTCACGTTCTCGTTTAACCTTCGGGTTTCATTCTAACCTTCGGGTTCTATTTTAACGGCATTGCCATTTTAAGACCGTCTCTCGGTCTCAAATTAACGGCATCGTCGTTTCAAACCGTCTCTCGGTCTTAAACGAACGGCATTGCCATTTCGTAGTCAGTAGCGGCATCTCGACGTGTTAACGTCTCAACATTGCTGTTATGACTCCTTCAGAGAAGATTCCCAAACCACCTTTGCCCCTCAATGATCAAAGTGACTGGGCAGGGTGGTCCACCATTGTCACCAATGCCTTGCGTGGTGCTGGTTTGCTTGATCATCTCATCAGTACGGGACCAGTTCCATCGTCCATCAACACTGTTGCTTCATCCATTATTATTACCTCTGGCAGTGGTGATGTCAATCTTCAGACTGCTCGTGCTCTCTATGTCAAGGAGAGTTCAGAGTGGCAATTGTAGGAATTTCGTGTTATGGATTATCTCACTCGCTGTGTTGGCTCTGGTCTTACTGTCAAGATTGGCTCGCTTCCCTCTGCTCGGGCCATGTGGACTCGTCTCACTGAGCATTTCACTGAGTGCTCGGGTGCACGAGAGGCGTATCTTCTGCAACGCATTGCTCTATAACGCAAAGGTAGTTCATCTCTGCAGTCCCATTTTGGACAAATGCAAGCTTTTGGACAGAGTTACGCTCCATGCTTCCTGGACGTAATTCCACATATGAAGACTGGCTAGCCTGGTACGAACGGCATAAGGTGCATCAACTGTTTCAGTCCCTTCCTGAATATTCAACTATGGCTGATCAACTACTTCATCAGCCTCAATTTTTGACTTTGGCCTCAGTTATGGGAGCTCTCACTGCTTATAAGACCCGGCAGCAGACATCACGACTCAATTTGTCAACAGACACTCCTACCTTTTCACTCGAGACTGTTTTGTCTGTACCTGTCACTGCTCCTGTTATGAATCATACTTCTCCGCAGGCTCCCTCTCCACAGGATCGATCTAAGCTCTCTTGCAAATATTGCAAGAAGGAAGGACACCGCATTGAGACATGCTTCAAGCTTCATCCTGAGTTACGTTCCTCAGGTACTGGTCGTGGTCGGTGACCCCCTCAGTCTCAACCCTTTCGTACACCAGGATTGCCGGCCAATGCTATACCTTCTACTACTTCAGACTCTACAATTCAAGCTATTGAAAGTCTTCGCCGTCAACTTGATGCTTTTCAACATATTACCTCTACATCCGCCGCACAACTCTCTGGTATGCATTTTGCTGGTTCTTCAGCTAATCCTTCGGTCTCTGGTATGAATGATCTCTGGATTTTTGACTCTGGTTGTTTCTTTCATATGACTTGTAATGCCTCACTTTTATCCTCTGTCTTTACTTCATCCTCTCTTCCTCCTATCTACACAGTTGCTGGATAACCATTGTCCATTACTCAGTATGGCTCTATTACCCTACAAAATAATCCATCTGGTTGTCTAACACTTGGTCCCGTCTATGTGGCTCCTCAGTTGTGCTTGGATTTAATTTCTATTAGCTCTTTATGCATGGCGGGCATGTTTGTCTCATTTTCTTCTGATACTTGTATTGTGCATGTGTTCGCTGGAAAATTCGTTGCTTTCTTCATTGATGTCATTGCTATCTTGAATAACAGTTTTTCGGTTACAGAAGATCCGGTCTTTTTTAGATCCGGTTACAATGAAAATCAAAAATAAAGAAAATTAAAAATTACAACTTTTTCTCCTTATGAACAGATCGCGAGCTCCTGTTATTCGGTCACTCGCTTTGGTGGGTTGTTTGCCTGCGCCGGGGTTGTTTGCCGTGGACCACCACGCGATCTAGATCCGGACAGATCTACGCAGTATAACGAGTATTATTTCACAAAGGAAATAATAGCCGGGGAGGATTGATTCGCCAAGGAAGCAATCGTCCAAGTCTCGGGATCTAAGACCAAGCTTAGATCCAGAGTGTAACAACGTAGATCTGAGATCTCGACTTGGTACACATGCGGATGAAGCTTGAACTTGATCTTTAACTTGAATTGCATAGGCTTCACCGACATTCCGCCAACCTCCTTTGGATATGATCGTTGAAGCTCTATTCCATCCATCCTCCAACTACGTTGTTTGTCTACAATGAATAGATAATACAAGCACTAGACAAACAACATTAGTAGTAAATTGTTTGTAAATCATCATCAAAACAAGAAGGCCAACAGACATATCGCAAAGGACAAGAATGGAGTCGTAGAATTCACCAAGCTGAAGAAAGGAGAACAAAGAATCTATATGGGAAATAATACCTATCTCGATGTAGATTGGATCTTGGA
>NC_033798.1:105763631-105786051 GCF_001876935.1 Asparagus officinalis | reverse complement strand
GGTACTGAAGCAGGTATATCCGATTTTATAAAATCGGTTAAAAATAGTAAAACAGATCCAAAAATTATGGAAATTTTAGGAAAGGTTCTAGACATGTATAAAAACATATTAGAGAAAGAATTTCTGAAAAAGAATTTTCCAGTTGAGAGAAATAAATGTTTTAACACAGAAATACAGTTTCTGAAAATCTGCTGTGATACACGATTTTGTAAAATCAATTAGGCACAGTAAATCAACTCCAAAAATAGTAAAATTTTGTGAGAAGTTTCTAAATATGTATATAAACATGTCAGAGAAAGAATTTTTCAAATATCACTTCTCATTTGTGAAAAATAATCAGTTTTGTAAAACATGCACGAACATGTGCACGAACAAAAACGTGAATTTGTAAATTCCTTTAAACATAACAAATCAATTCCAAACTTGATGAAACTTTGAGAAATGTTTGAAAATGATATTTTGAACATGTTACAAAAAGAATATTTCAATTTACATTTCTCAATTGTGAAATCTCATTATTTTGCAAAAGTATTCAAAACATGAAAAACCCAAAACCATGCATGTATATATATAACTATATATATACATAGAAACCAAATACGTGTGTGTATATGATATTGAGCTTAAGGTACTTAACACACATAATATAAAACCTAAACTAGATTACCCAAGCCGATCTTGATCTTCAATAAGCTTGACTTGGTACACTTTGCGGATGAAGCTTGAACTTGATTTTTAACTTGAATTGTATGTTGCTTCACTCTACAATTCCGCCAACCTCCATTTGATATCGTCGTTATGGCGCAATCCATCCATCCTCTAACTACGTTGTTTGTCTACAATAAATACGAAAACACAAATACTAGACAAACAACATTAGTGGTAAATTGTTTGTTAAACATCATCAAAACAAGAAGGCCAACAGTTATTACTTTTGACAGTTTGAAAAAGCTTTATGTTGATGATGAAGACTTTCAGGAGGTTTGGGCAAAGTGTTTGACAAGACAACCCACATGAGACTTTATTATTAGGGACGACTTTCTGTTTAAAGGAAATCGATTTTGTATTCCAACGACGTCATTGAGGGAAAAGATAGTTCGAGACTTACATAGTGGTGGGTTTGGTGAACACTTTGGGCGAGACAAGACTGTTTTGAGTCTTAAAGAGAGATACTATTGGCTAAATTTGAGGAAGGATGTGACAACACTTGTGAGGAGCTGTCAAGTGTGCCAAGTTGCAAAGAGACAAGTACAGAATACTGGTTTGTATACTCCTCTACATGTGCCCAAGGATATATGGGAAGATTTAAGTATGGACTTTGTGTTGGGACTTCCCCGAACACAAAGAGGCATGTATTCGGTCTTCGTGATAGTGGATCATTTTTCTAAGATGGCTCACTTCATCCCGTACTACAAGTGATAATCATATTTTTATTACAATTTTATATCCTCATTATCTATTTTATATGAATAAATACAGCACTAATAATTGCTTTTATCTTTAATTGCAGGTTAATAAAGAATAAATCCCAAAAATCCCATCTCTCAACAAAGACCCTTGAGTAAATGAAGAAATAAGAGAATTAATTTTTGAAAATCACATGTGTGCAAGGAACCGGATTTGGACTTGGTTGCTTAAAAATGAATTGGACTTTTATGCGAAAATCACAAGCTGCTGCATTGTTTTAGAGACTTGGATTTTCATCAAATGAAAATCAAGGCTTTAGTTGGATTTGAAGCTTGAAGGCCCAAAAATAAATGGAACATGGGTTGCTTGGAGAAGTGGGCCGGTCTTGTTTGATAGCTCTTCATTCCGAAAATCAATGCAAGGAACCGGTTTTTGGACTTGAGTACTGCAGCCTTGAGTTTTTATCACATGGAAGCATCAAATGGCCGGTTGCTGCACAAGTGGACCGAATAAAAGGCTGCTGGGGATTTTCAAAATCAAATGAATAATGGGCCAAAGAAATGGATTTTGATCAATCATGTAATTTGGGCCGGACCTCAAAGTGCTAGGCTGCAGACTTGGTTTAATGCAAGGGACCGGACCTAGGCTTTGATTTTCTTCCTTGGAACTCTCATATGGGCCGGACCTGCAGCAAATATTTGGACTTTCATTTTCTTTTGAAAATCATATGGATGTTGGGCTAGAGAAGAACAAAAAGCAAATCCAAAGGTGGAGATTATTGCTTGGGGCTCAAGACAAATCCAATGGCTCATATTCATTGAAGATTACTATAAATAGGGGTAAAGAGTGAGGGGTTAGTGGTGTGAAAAATTTTGTAAACTCTTTTTGGAGAGGAGGGCTACTCTTAATTGAGAAGGCCTTCCAAAAATTATAACTTTAGTTGCAATTAATAAAAATAATTTTTTCCTCTTTAAATTTGTTCTTTCTCCTCTTGTTGAATGATGAGGATGGAGATGAAGAGCAATTTGAAGGTTTGCATTTCTTTTCTCTTTTATTTCTTTTTAGTAATTTCTTTATTATTGCTTATTAGTTAGATTTAAATTCATGCTTGTAGTGTAGATTTAATTTCTTGTCTTTTTATTTCTTTTTGCACTTTAATTTGTAGAATAGATTTATTTTCTTGCATTTAATTTTTGTAATATATTTTGTAGTTTAGATTTTTATTTTCTTTGTAATTAGATTTATTTCTTGTTCATAGTTTAGATTTTTCTTTTCTTTTTAATTTTGTAATTAGTTCTTTTTCTTGTTTTTATTTCTTAAAGATGTGAATTTAATTCTTGTAGGAAGTTTAGAATTATATGAAACTAGTCTAATTTCCTTTATATTGTATGAATTATTCTCTTGCACTTAAAATGTTCATGTTTAGGATAATCAACTAGAGAACTAATCGGTAGAAGAAGAATTTGATAATCTATGCTTATCTTAAATGGTTTGATAGGTTATGCTTATGAATTCTAGGATTATTATCATGTTGTTGTTCTTATCATGAATAGTAATTTTAACTTAGATGATAATTTGATAGGTTACACTTTCCTTAAATGGTTTGATAATCTATGCTTAATAAATCTAAGTTGAAATATGATAAAAAGAGAATAGTTTATATTTTGTAATTGAAATTGGTTAGTGGATTATATTCTAGATTTCTTACCTCTTTTGAATCCTTCATCTTAACTTTCTTAAATTTTCTTTTCATTTTTGGTTTTATTTCTTGATTTTATTAATTCATATTTCTTGCCTTATGATTTCATTTATTCTTTAATTCTTCCTTCTCTCCTCTAAAATTCAATTTATTACCTCTTGCATATAAATCAAAACAACCACTCATACAATCACACTTATTCTTTATTCCTAATTGTCACGCACAAAATATAAGAACCAAGTTTAATAATCTCTTAAAATCACCTTCTTCGTGGGATCGATATCTTTTTATACTATAACTTGATAAATTGTGCACTTGCAATTTTGGTACATAATTATGCCGCATCAAGTTTTTGGCGCCGTTGCCGGGGAAGGTGCTAAAATAGGATTTTATTAACTTGATTCTTTAACTTGTGTATTTTTCTTGTGAAGGAACCGCTTGGAGCTTGAAAATCTTGGATTGAAGATCAAGAATTTGGAGCATTGCTTTCGGGTAAGTCTTCTTTCTAGTTTTCAATTCCACCCTCTTTAGCTAGCTTCACAATTAGAGACAATTAGGATTTAAAAAAAAAGATTTTATTTTTGTTGACCATAATAAAATCCATCTTTCACTTAGATATTAACTAACAAGATAATAAACTCAAACAATTTTCCCCTTCTCACTTTTGATTATTGTTGACCATAATTAAAAAATATAAAGATTTTCTTTTTACCATCCTTTTTAGTCGCTTTTAATTTCTAGGGTTGCATTTCATATAGTGTAGGAATTCACCAAAGTGATTGTAGCACTTGATTTGGCACACACTTAAAACATTCTTAAGGGCAAAACCCCAATCAAGATAAGGTAAGGGATTTCATCACCCTTTCCTTAGCCCACAAATCACTAATTCCTCACTTCACAAACCCAAGCCTTCTAAAACTCATTAGACGTTGGCCCCTAAGGATTCGAGCTCAATAAGGAACAAGAAATCCTTAAGTGAACGGTTTAAGTTTTCTCAGAATAGTTGGTGTCTAAGGCAAGGTTTAGGGGTTGCGTAAAGCGCTCCGCAAGGAAAGAGGTACTTAATTGATCTTTGATCACCCTCTAGTACTATCCTTACCTGGCTAACTATCTGGGTAAAACTTTGATCTTTTCACTGTAGGAATTTTTGGTTAGGAGCTGGTCTAGTGGAGTTAGGCTAAACCCTAGAGTTAGAGTTGATTGAAAAGTGATTGCCTTGATTTGTTTTAGTTAGGATTTTTCTTTTTCTTTATCTTCTCAAAAAAAAAAAAAACTAATTTTCTTTCTTCTTTTTCCTTTAAAAAAAAAAAACTAATTTTCTTTCTTTCCTTAAAAAGAAAAAAAAATATTTGTTTTGGTGTATGCAAATTTGGGTTCAGGATAATTTTCATCGCTTAATCCGTGTTGAACCAATCCAAGAAATGACAAATCAACCAGTTCTTCAGGATATGTGTTACCCCACCAGAAATGTAATTCCATCTTGCATTAG
The DNA here is from genome assembly GCF_001876935.1 of Asparagus officinalis. NCBI lineage: Eukaryota > Viridiplantae > Streptophyta > Magnoliopsida > Asparagales > Asparagaceae > Asparagus > Asparagus officinalis. The sequence goes on along the minus strand of NC_033798.1, from coordinate 105,781,456 downwards.
ACTCCCCGAAGTAAATGGAGCAAATTTCGAGCTTAGACCGCATTTTATAAACATGCTTCCCAAATTCCTAGGTAATGAAACAGAAGATGCATATATATTTATCTCGGAATTTGAGGAAGTATGTATTATGATTAAAATGAGAGAATTAACTGAAGATGCGATTAAGCTAAGGACAAAGATAAAAAATGGTTGTACAGCTTACCGATAAATTCCATCTCAACTTGGGAGGAATTTGTCACCGTTTTTCTCAAGAAAATTTTCCCTATTCACAAAACGGTAAAGCTGAGGAACAGCATTTAGAATTTCAAAATTATCCCGGGAGAGCCATTCTGGAAATACTTTGACCGATTTAAAGATCTTTTAATCCAATGTCCTCATCATGGTCTAGAAAAATGGCGATTGTGCCAAGTCATATATGAAGGATTGGATTATTCTTCAAAAACATCTTTAGAATCGATGTGTCAGGGAGATTTTATGAGGAAAAACGCCGATGAAGCTTGGGAATTCCTAGAGAGTCTATCCGAGAAAACAATGCAGTGGGAAAATTGTGATGACAGGGTTTCATCTGTTTCACAATCTAAGTCTAGTGGTCTTTCCCTGGAGTCAAACATTACATCTGAAGCGAAGATGGCGACGATTCTGCGGAGGTTAGAAGCCTTAGGAGTTAAGGAACGAGCTCCGGCTCAAATTAATCATATTTCTGCCCCGGGATATCATAACTGTCAGTCTCCTACCCACGTTTCAGAGGAATGTCCTCTTCTAGGAAACAACCATGCTTTAGAACAGATGAACGCTGCATTCCAGCGCTCTAGAAATGATCTATTTTCTCCAACCTACAATCCAGGTTGGAGAAATCATCCCAACTTTGCTTGGAACTAAGGGAACTCTCCCGGAAATCAAAACTTCATTCCCACGTCGAACCAACAATTCCCTAGGGGAAACACTGTCCCGTTCAATACACCGAACAATTTTTCTAACCCACCTTTTCCAAACCAACATCCTCATCCTCACCAGCCCACAAATCAATCAAATTCTGATCATGACAAACGTTTAAGTGTCTTAGAAAAGGGTTTAGAAGCTATGATCAAAGCTTCTACACAAACTACCAACATGCTGACCCAATCATCCGCCACTCTAAATTCCTTCATGCAAACCACCAAACCCTAAAGCCATAGCCCGGTTAGAACCCCAACTTGGGCAATTAGCCGCTGCCGTGAGTGAGAGAGAAAAAGGAAAATTCCCTAGTCAACCTGTTGCAAACCCTAAAGACACTGGATCCAGTTCCAACAATCCAGCTCAATTGAATGCAGTACACACTCTGAGATTAGGAAAACAAATAGACAATCAGGCTAGAATGCCACCGGATCAAACCCCTTCTCCCATCCAAAACACTCCTTCCGATGAAGTAATTCCTTCCGATGACCAAAATGCTGAACTTGATATTGAGCCTGATCTAGATAGGTATAGGCCCGTTGCCCCCTTTCCAGATAGACTCAAATCTAGGAAAAACTCCCCGCAGGTTGAGAAAATCCTAGAAACGTTTAAACAGGTCAAGATCAACATCCATCTCTTAGATGCAATCGAACAAATTCCCTCTTATGAAAAGTTCTTGAAGGACTTATGTACTAAGAAAAGAACCACCAATGTCCCCAAGAAAGTCTTCTTAGCTGCCAACCTCAGTGAAATTGTTTCGAAACCCATGCCGTTGAAATACAAGGACCCTGGTTGTCCCACAACTCCATGCGTCATAGGTAACACTCACATTGATAAGGCACTTCTAGACTTGGGAGCCAGCGTCAACCTCCTTCCTTATTCAGTCTATCAACAGCTAGGTGTAGGAGAACTTAAACCGACAAGATGCACTCTACAGTTAGCTGATAGATCTGTAAAAATTCCCAAAGGAGAGGTAGAGGATGTTCTGATCAAAGTTGGAGAGTTCATTTTCCCTGTTGATTTTATTGTCTTGGAAACGCAGCCCGTTTCCAATCTCAAAAGTCAAATCCCCGTCATTCTAGGAAGACCGTTCTTAGCCACCTCAAATGCTTTGATAAACTGTAGAACCGGTCAGATGAAACTATCTTTTGGGAATATGACTGTTGACCTCAATATCTTCAACTTAGGGAGACAGCCTAGTGATCCATCTGATGAACCCATGGAAGTGAATTTCATTCAAGGAATATCCAGTGAACAACAAGAGGGAGAGTGTGAGTCTGATTCAAATGCATCTGATTTAATGATTGAGGAGCTTTGACTACAGAAAACTCAACTTAGCCACTAGGAAAGATCACTTCCCTCTTCCTTTCATTGACCAAATGTTACAGCGTTTAGCAGGACACGAGTTTTACTGTTTCCTGGACGGATATTCAGGTTACAATCAAATCCCTATCGCTCAAGAAGATCAGGAGAAAACCACCTTCACTTGCCCGTATGGAACATTCGCATACCGACGCATGCCTTTTGGCCTGTGCAATGCACCGGCCACATTCCAACGTTGCATGATCAGTATTTTTTCTGACATGGTCCTTGACCAATCTCTTAGCCAAGGATACATCATTTGTCTTCTCTCCCGACTGCCTCAAAGCTTTTGAATATCTGAAAAAGGAGCTAACCACAGCTCCTATCATTCATGCACCGGACTGGACCTTACCATTCGAACTGATGTGTGATGCATCTGATTCTGCGATTGGAGCTGTTTTAGGACAACGGTTTGATGGAAAACCGCATGTGATCTACTACGCCAGTAGGACTCTGAATGATGCCCAGCAAAACTACTCTGTCACAGAGAAAGAGTTTTTAGCTGTAGTCTTTGCCTTAGAAAAATTCAGGTCCTACCTCATCGGTTCCTTAACCAAAGTTTTCACTGATCATGCCGCACTAAAGTATCTTTTGACCAAAAAGGATGCTAAAGCACGGCTCATTAGATGGATTCTCCTTCTTCAAGAGTTTGACATTCAAATTCTTGACAGAAGGGGAACAGAGAACCCCGTAGCAGATCACCTCTCTCGACTCCCAAATGCACCAACATCAACCGTTCCAATCAATGAACATTTTCCAGATGAACAACTCCTAGAAATCCAATCTGTTCCCTGGTTCGCTGACATTGTGAATTACATAGTCATGAACCAGATCCCTTCTCATTGGTCCAAACAGGATAGATCCCGTTTTCTCTCCCAAGTAAAATATTTTTACTGGGATGATCCATATCTGTTCAAATACTGTCCTGATCAGATCTTTAGGAGGTGTGTTCCCACTGAAGAAACTAGGAGTGTTCTATCCTTTTGTCATGAGCAAGCCTGTGGGGGCCACTTTGGTCCCAGAAAAACAGCTAAAAAAGTTCTCCAATCTGGGCTGTATTGGTCCACTCTCTTTAAGGATTCATTTGAGTTTTGTAAAACCTGTAACCGCTGTCAGCTTTTAGGAAAGGTCACTAGAAGAAATATGATGCCCTTACAACCCATCTTATCCGTTGAACTTTTTGATCTGTGGGGTATCGATTTCATGGGACCATTTCCAAATTCTTTTGGAAATGTGTACATTCTAGTAGCCGTTGAATACATGTCAAAATGGGTTGATGCGGTAGCTTGTAAAACTAATGACAACAAGGTTGTTGTCAAATTTTTGAAAGAGAATATTTTTGCCCGGTTTGGAGTACCTCGAGCGATCATCAGTGATAACGGTACACATTTCTGTAACCGTTCTTTCGAGACTTTGATGAGGAAATATTCAATCACACACAAATTGTCAACTCCTTATCACCCCCAAACCAGTGGTCAAGTAGAGGTCACAAACAGGCAGATCAAACAAATTTTAGAAAAAACAGTTAATCATAATAGAAAAGATTGGTTTGTAAAATTGTGTGATGCTCTGTGGGCGTATAGAACAGCTTTCAAAGCTAATTTAGGGATGTCACCATACAGATTAGTGTTTGGGAAAGCTTGCCACTTACCAGTGGAGTTGGAGCATCGAGCAATGTGGGTGATTAAACAGTTAAATTTTAACTCAGACTCGACAGGTAAGAACAGATTGCTCCAAATAAATGAGTTGGAAGAAATTCGGAATGATGCATACATAAACTCAAAAATTTACAAAGAGAAAACAAAAATTTTTCATGACAAATCAATTTTGCGAAAAAATTTCTCTCCAGGACAGAAAGTTTTATTGTACAATTCGAAATTGCATCTTTTTCCGGAAAAATTAAGATCAAGATGGACTGGTCCATTTTTTTGTTAAACAAGTTTTTCCACATGGAGCTGTCGAGATAGAAAATCCTAAAAATGGTAATATTTTTAAAATAAATGGTCAACGTCTAAAACCATTTTTAGAATTTTCTACGCTCGGAGGTGTTGGTTCTTCATGAACCTCATTATCTATAAATAAAAAAAAACTAATTTTTCTTTTTTAAAAAAATCTTTTGTTTCTTAAAAAAAAAGAAAAAAAAACATAACAAAATTTGAATAAGTAACATAGGTTATAAAAAATTAAAAAAAAATAATTACTTATAATTTTTCTCTTATTTGATTTCTTCATCCTCATACTAACAGTAATTGTAGATTTTTATCATCATTGTCAACCGAACAACTGTAAGTTCTTCAATTTTATCTGCTTTACTTTGTGCTTCAGCGAATTTGCATTGAGGACAATGCAAAATTTAGATGTGGGGGTGAGAAATACATATTTTCCTTTTTATTTTACCTTTTTAGTTGCTTTTTTCTTTCTTTTTGTTAAAAAAAAAATTATAAAAATATTGTCACTTGCCAAATTAATAGAGTTAAGTAATAATTGATCAAATTGATAGATTTTAAATTTTCTAATTCTTAGTTAGTGACATATTCAAGTTCACCTTTTATGATAACTCCAAATAAAATTCTTAATAAATGATTTTTCAACTAGTATACTTTGCTTAAGTCTTACCTTAGACTTTTAATTAAAAATAATGAAATTTTTGCATGTTTAGCTTAGAGTTGAAATTTTTTTTTTCAAGTTATCTTGATTTACACATTTTTTTAAAAGACTATATATACTTACACATATATATATTAAAAAAAAACTAACCTTATAAAAGAAGAGTGCGAAAAATGGGCACCACCGAAAAAAAAAACTCTTAAATTCAAGGTGATTCTATCTTATAAAGCCTAAGTTGACTGAGCAATTAAGCTCAAGGAGTATCTCTATACTTAATGACCTAAGCCCAATTGGGTTGGGATTCATTGGCCCAACCAATTAGATTATCTAAAAGTTATCAAGTGAATTTAGTTATTTACTGACTTCTTTAATTTGGCAAGTTGACCGAATTTTGTGGGTATATTCACTGCAAACCCGCACGAGACTACAACTCGTCCACTAGGGTAACCTAGGGGTTTAAAGGCTTGTTGTATACGCTAAATACAACCGCGATTCCTGCGAAAGTGAGTTAGGAATTTCTTTTTATTTTCTTTGCTAGAGGACTAGCAAAAGTTTAGGTGTGCGGGTATTTGATAATCATATTTTTATTACAATTTTATATCCTCATTATCTATTTTATATGAATAAATACAGCACTAATAATTGCTTTTATCTTTAATTGTAGGTTAATAAAGAATAAATCCCAAAAATCCCATCTCTCAACAAAGACCCTTGAGTAAATGAAGAAATAAGAGAATTAATTGTTGAAAATCACATGTGTGCAAGGAACCGGATTTGGACTTGGTTGCTTAAAAATGAATTGGACTTTTATGCGAAAATCACAAGCTGCTGCATTGTTTTAGAGACTTGGATTTTCATCAAATGAAAATCAAGGCTTTAGTTGGATTTGAAGCTTGAAGGCCCAAAAATAAATGGAACATGGGTTGCTTGGAGAAGTGGGCCGGTCTTGTTTGATAGCTCTTCATTCCGAAAATCAATGCAAGGAACCGGTTTTTGGACTTGAGTACTGCAGCCTTGAGTTTTTATCACATGGAAGCATCAAATGGCCGGTTGCTGCACAAGTGGACCGAATAAAAGGCTGCTGGGGATTTTCAAAATCAAATGAATAATGGGCCAAAGAAATGGATTTTGATCAATCATGTAATTTGGGCCGGACCTCAAAGTGCTAGGCTGCAGACTTGGTTTAATGCAAGGGACCGGACCTAGGCTTTGATTTTCTTCCTTAGAACTCTCATATGGGCCGGACCTGCAGCAAATATTTGGACTTTCATTTTATTTTGAAAATCATATGGATGTTGGGCTAGAGAAGAACAAAAAGCAAATCCAAAGGTGGAGATTATTGCTTGGGGCTCAAGACAAATCCAATGGCTCATATTCATTAAAGATTACTATAAATAGGGGTAGAGAGTGAGGGGTTAAGGGTGTAAAAATTTTGTAAACTCCTTCTTTTATTTCTTTTTAGTAATTTCTTTATTATTGCTTATTAGTTAGATTTAAATTCATGCTTGTAGTATAGATTTACTTTCTTGTCTTTTTTATTTTCTTTTTGCACTTTAATTTGTAGAGTAGATTTATTTTTCTTGCATTTAATTTCTGTAATTTATTTTGTAGTTTAGATTTTATTTTCTTTGTAATTAGATTTATTTCTTGTTCATAGTTTAGATTTTTCTTTTCTTTTTAATTTTGTAATTAGTTCTTTCTCTTGTTTTTATTTCTTAAAGATGTGAATTTAATTCTTGTAGGAAGTTTAGAATTATATGAAACTAGTCTAATTTCCTTTATATTGTATGAATTATTCTCTTGTACTTAAAATATTCATGTTAGGATAATCAACTAGAGAACTAATCGGTAGAAGAAGAATTTGATAATCTATGCTTATCTTAAATGGTTTGATAGATTATGCTTATGAATTCTAGGATTATTATCATGTTGTTGTTCTTATCATGAATAGTAATTTTAGCTTAGATGATAATTTGATAGGTTACACTTTCCTTAAATAGTTTGATAATCTATGCTTAATAAATCTAAGTTGAAATATGATAAAAAGAGAATAGTTTATATTTTGTAATTGAAATTGGTTAGTGGATTATATTCTAGATTTCTTACCTCTTTTGAATCATCCATCTTGACTTTCTTAAATTTTCTTTTCATTCTTAGTTTTATTTCTTGATTTTATTAATTCATATTTCTTGCCTCGTGATTTCATTTATTCTTTGATTCTTCCTTCTCTCCTCTAAAATTCAATTTATTATTTCTTTGCATATATTCACAACAATCACTCATAACAATCATACTTATTCTTTATTCCTAATTGTCACGCACAAAATATAGAAATCATTTCTAATAATCTCTTAAAATCACCTTCCTCGTGGGATCGGTATTTTTTATACTATAACTTGATAAATTGTGCACTTACAATTTTGGTACATAATTATGCCGCATCAACAAGACTTCGGATGCACCACATGTTGTATAGCTATTCTTTCAAGAAGTGGTTCGGCTACATGGTGTTCCTAGTTCGATTGTTTCGAATAGGGATACTAGGTTCTTGGCAACTTTTTGGACTACTTTATGGTGATGATTTGACACTTCATTGAAGTATTCTAGTAAAACCCACCCTCAAATGGATGGACAAATGAAAGTGGTCAATTGGACTTTGGGGAACTTTATTCGATGCATATGTGGAGAGAAGCCAAAGATGTGGGACCAGGCTATACCTCAAGTTGAATTTTTCTACAACATGACTGTTCATAGTTCCACATGTATGTCTCCTTTTTCTATTGTTTACAGGAAGACACATCGACATCTCCAAGATTAATTAAAGTTACCAACAGGTAGCAAGTTTAGTGAGGCACCAAGTTTAATGGAAGAGAATGCTTTCAACATTCAGGAGGAAGTGGGTACAAAGCTCGAGAAGGCTAATGCAAAGTTCAAGACGCGAGCAGACAAGAAGAGGTGACTCAATGTGTTCAATGAAGGAGACATGGTAATGGTTTACTTGCGGAAAGAATGGATGCCAGCTGGAACTTATAGCAAGCTTAAGCCAAAATGATATGGTCTATTAAAGATTCTCAAGAAGATCAATGATAATGCATATGTAGTGGATCTTCCAGAAGGAATGGCTATGTCGGCGACATTTAACGTGGCATATATTTCTGATTATCATCCTCCAATCAAGTTGTATTCTAGTGATGCGAACTCATAGACAAGTTCTTCCGAAGAAGGAGGGTCTGATACATGAGATCAAGTATTGGACGGGACGAGGAAAAAATAGCCGAGACGACAGAGGAGAAAATAGCAGCCGATCAAGTGTTGGACGAGACGAGAAGAAAAGCAGGTGAGACGACATCAGCGGACGACGACTCAACATATCAACTTGAGTCGAGGTGACAAGACGAGACGACATATCCTTGTTGACAGTCGAGACGACAGGACAAGATAGCACACCCCAGTCGATACGAAGGGCGGTGTTAGTCGACACATGCCAATCAACATGAAAGGCGTTACTACTTGACACGCATCATGTCGACTCAGAAATAGATTAGGAAAGTTTCATATTTTTGGTTATTTCCTTTTAAATTCAGGCTTTCTTTTTTATTAGGGTTAGGATATAGTTAGTTGGCTATAAATATTAGTTTTTTTTTATAAATTGAGAATTAACTTTTCAATTATTGAATCAAGAGAAATTTCTCCATTGTTTTCTCCTCTAAACTTGGGGAAACTAGGATTTGTAGATTCAAGCTTGTTATCTACCTGTTATTGTCAGGACTCGTCGGCATCAGAACGATATCCGATCGGTCTATCCGTTTCTACGCCTGCGTGACATTATCATCTCTTTATCTAAATCAAGACAAAGAAGGTTTATAAATGTTGCTTTGGAAATGCTTATTAGCAGGACAAAACTTATATATTTGGTGCCAGTTGACTCAAAAAATTAATCCCTTTAATTTAATCATGATTCAAAATGTATCTGATCAAATATTCATTTACCTCCTTTTCACCTTATGTTTTTTTAAACCAAACTCATTTTGACTTGAATGGATGGTAGGTTCCTAACAAATATCCACACGTTGATCCATTCGAGTACAACTAAAGCCTAATATTGTAATTTATTAATGAATGGAGATAACACTTCATACATGAAGAAAGTCGCACCATAACTAACACTAATACAAAAGTCCCTTATAGTAATAGTTAATTTATTAAACCGTTGCTATTAAAGCTTATTGAAACGGTTATTTGTCAATTCTGATTTTATCTTTCTATTTGAAACGGTTCTCAAGTATATATCAATTAAATTAAAAGAAAAAAAGATATTTTAATTAAAATTATGGTGGGAAACAAAATTTAGGGTGACCAAATAAAACCGGGAAAATAATTAAGAAAGGTGGTGACTTCGATCTTAACGTCGGCTCTCCCTCTCGATTAAACCCCTTCGCTCTGATAACTACTCATCCTCATCACCTCCTCACTCCCTCTCTCCCCTCTCCCTCTCTCCGCTCTCACTTGATCCTCATCACCTCCTCTCTCCACCTCCGCTCTCCCTCTAGTTAAACCCCTCCGCTCTCACCTCATCCTCATCCCCTTCGCACGATCGGCCAAAAAAAACTCTGTCTGCTTTCAAAAACTCCGATCACGCCACAAGACCATTGCTTTCTAGATCTTTGGGCGTCTGTCCGATTACACCTCAAGATCTCTGATCACGCCTCAAGATCTCCGATCACGCCTCAAGACTGCCGCTTTCGAGATCGTGGTTGCTTCTCTCCCCCTTTTTGATTTCTAGGTATTTTGAACTTTCTTATTATTATGACTTGTAAAAATCCCCAATCCGCTATCAATTCTGTGCATCTAATTTATATAGAAAAAACCTCTATTTTTTATTTTGTATACAAAAAAGTAACTTTTAGTTTTGTTCTTATTAGGAAAATCCAAATCAAGATCTAAGAGACGTGTTGTATACAAAAAAGTAACTTTTAGTTTTGTTCTTATTAGGAAAATCCAAATCAAGATCTAAGAGACGTGTTTTTCATGCTCTCCCTCAACCATTATTTGTTCTTATTAGGAAAATCCAAATCAAGATCTAAGAGACGTGTTTTTCATGCTCTCCCTCAACCATTATGAAATTTCTGGATATTTCGTTACATAGCAATCTTTTTTCTTTTGACAAATTATAAACTATTTTTTAGGATTAAGAGAAAAACATTTTAGGGGGGCCGGTGAAATCAATTTTAGCATGTAGCTTGTTGCAAAATTTTCTAGGTAACCCATTTTAGAAATTCATACAAAATTAAGGTACTGCTTCTGTCCATGCTTGTAAATATGGGAGATAAATGTATTTGTCTTCTTTATTCAATATTTATTGGCAGAAAACTCTATCCCATCTTCGTACGTACTATAAGTTTATTGATGATGAGTGAAAGTTTACAGGTATATATGCAATTAAGCTCCACTGGGAACTTGCAACCACTATAAACATATGTTCCTTTGCTAGCTGCTTTAGAAATATATATAATGTTTGTGACTCGATTTGTTCTTTAATGTGTCTCTCCTTGGATCATGACAGTTTTTTAAGAATAGTTTATAATATTGTATGATTTTTATTTTTATTATTTTTTGAGTAAAATGGTGGACAACTATCCCCTGGTTTCATCAATTAAAACATGTTTAATGGATATTATTAAGTTTTGGTTTATGTGACTAATGCGCTAGTTTGACGCTCCATTTGTATTATTAAATTTGATTATTACCTCTATACATTTCTTTTTTGTTATGAGAAAAAAGGATGGAAATTAATGGTGAGAAGGTAATAAACAACTATGAAGGCTTTTTGTTAGAAACTTAGAATTATATTATTGCAATACATATTAATTGCATAAGCCTATATTACGACACTTATTCTCATAGTATTCTTGTACAAATATATGTTTAATTCATGTAAATCTAAACAAATAATCTATTTTGTGATTTATTCAGATATCTATTTGATTGTGAATGAGGTCCGTATAAATTACACAGGCTTGTCTTCATTACATATTTAATCATCTAGTATAAAAAGTTTATTATTTCTTCAGACTCTTGATCCATTTCAAAATTCCATGTCTTGTGAATAAATTATATATAACCCATTATATTTGTCCCCTATTGGGTTTCTCAAAACAATTGAATAAACTATGCATGAAATTATTATAGAGGGAAAAGAAAAAAAATCATAAAACAATCCATTATACATGGTCAATTTAAGAGACTTCACTTTATATATTTATATACCAATAGGCCGTTCACACCTTTTCCATGACTATTATATGTCGTTTTACCCATAATTTTTTCCTTTTGAAATGAATATAATGAATTTTATATGTCAATTACTATATTAGATACCTTGAGAGATGGAACACAATTACATTGTTGATAGGAGTTGGATGTATAAGGAAGAAAATGAATGTTTTGAAGATTTTTTTATAGCTGATGTTGATTGTTTCATTGAGTTTGCACTTCAGCATTCGGTGGAACGCCGGTCTAGTGTATGTTGTCCATGCAGAAAATGTCAAAACCGATATAGCTATGATACGAAAACCATTAAAATGCATATAGTCAAGAATGGTTTTATACATGGCTACACTAAATGGTATTTTCATGGTGAAAATCTAAAGAGGCTCCGGGAGGAAACAATTAATGTGCTTCCATCAAGAGATGACATGGCAGTAATGCTAGCATCTATTTGTCCATCGTCTTCGGCTTATGAAAATGACACGACTTTAGATTCATCAAATAGAACAAGAAGAGATAGGAATGCAAAAACGTTGAAAATTTGATCGAGGATGCAAAGAAACCACTTTATCCTAAATGTCAGAAGTACTCAAAATTATCTTTTATTGTTCGTTTGTTTTAAATTAAGTGTTTGAATAAATGGAGCAATAAGTGACTCTCCAGTCTTCTTGAGCTGCTTAAAGACCTTTTACCTGAGGACAATCTCGTGCCAAAGATATGGTATGAAGCAAAGAATGTGATGGATGAAATGGGCTTAAAGTGCAACAAGATACATGCATGTTGTAACGATCGTGTGCTGTTTAGAGGGGAAAATGAAAACTTGAATTCATGTCCCGTGTGCAAAGAATTAAGATGGAAGCAAAGAAGAGAAAATTCTTGAGGTTAAAATGCTCCTATTAAGATCCTTTGTCACTTTCTGTTGATTCTAATCTTGCAGAGATTATATATGTCCAAAAAAACAGTTGTAGATATGATTTGGCATCACAACGCTCCTAGGGAAGATGAAAAAATGAGTCATCCTAGAGACTCTGAAGCTTGGAGAAATTTTGATGTAAAACATCCTTCATTTGTCATGGAACCTCGTAATGTAAGGCTTAGTCTTTCTAGTGATGGGTTTAGTCCTTTTTAAACTAATGACAATCTGTTCATTCTATCTTATTTACCCTTGGAAGTCAATATGTTTCCCTTTTATCTGTGTCAACAAATAATATAGATTGGTATTTACTATCTGTGAGACATGATTATTCATTATTATGATAATAGAAACAAAGTCTATTCCAAACTTCCCAGGCTGGTAATCTCAACATTTTGAGTTTAGGCCTCGTTATTTTTTGTTGCGGTTGTTGTTAATTGAGTGATTTAAGTTGTAGGAACTAAGAACCATGAGTCGAGTATTATGAGGAATGGAATGTCAGGTTTGTAGCTAAATATAGTTGAAAGAAATTCATGCATCAATATATAATTTTATTATATCATTCTTTGTCTTTTAGCTTCCCAATCTATTTGTCCACAACGGAGTGCGCCCTCGATATATAGTCTTAATGTTGTTCCTCTAACTCCTATTGTTGATGATGGAACACCTATTTTTAATAATACAAATCCTGTCGTTGATGGTATTGATGAGGATACTCACTCTGTCGAGAACACAATCAATATGGAGTTTCCTGCAGGTATTTTTTTTTTGGTTATTAATCAATTAACTTTTGTTATGATAGTATGGACTAACATATGCAATTGTCGTATCAATGTTTAAGCAGCTAATGAGAATGGTAAAAAAGCTAACAGGAAACCCACTAAGTTGGAAACATTTCATCCTCCTCCCGGACATAATTAAGCATATAGTAACATGGAGTAGTGGACAACCTATAAGTGATACGACATTTCAACTTTCATAGGAGTTTGAGTATTACGCACGAATGTGCAGCTTATTTCCTTTATATAATGAGTGGAATGATGAGTCTGGAGAAAAGTTAGATGATATTATGGAGCTTCTAAAGGTAAATTTTAATTATTTATTAATATGTACTTCAAAATTAATTTATATAAATTATCTGACCTTTCTTGTAGGATAATTTTATTTGGAAAAGCGGTGATGAAGACCCTAATTAAGAACCCTGGATTCAAGATGCCAGTAAATATGATGTTCATTCATCGTTGGTGTACTCTTACAGTGCAGTCGGCAGTGAGATCTTGGAAAGCAAAATTAAAGAAAAAGTATTACAACGAATAGAAAGCTGCATCTTCTCAGCAACATGATCAGATTAACTTTGAGAGGATCACTCATAATGAATGGGAAGACTTTGTGAACTATATAGACAATCCCAACAAAGAGGCAAGTTTTTAATTTAGAAATGTATATCAATTAGTTTATTTTTTATTCAGGTTTCTTGTAGTAAAGCAAAATATGTATAATTGAAATTTGCTCATAATATATTATAATGAATACATGTAGTGTTATTTTCTGTCATTTCTTATTGCAGGATGAAGCCGCTAGAAATTTACAAAATGTTTTAAAAAAGAAATTTCGGCATTGTTTGGGACAAAAGTCTATGGCTCGAACTAAGTGTAAATTGGTAATTGGCAACAATATGAATTAAATATTTTGTCAAGACGCACATATCTAGTTATTAATATTTAATTAGCCTATTCATGTTTCTTTTTTCTGCGTTACAGAAAGAGTTGGATGTAGAAAATTTTGATGAGTTTGATATATTTATTAAGTCCCATAAAAAAAGATGGGTAAGTTTTGTTTGTGATTTTATTTTAACTTAATCATATACGATATATGTTATATGTTATGAATTTAATCATGTACAAGAGAAGGTTATTAAAAGGATTGAGGAGCTTAGAGTTCAACTTCAAGATGCAGATCCATTAACAAAAGCCCATCAACTAAAACTATCAACTGTTCTTGATGAGGTAGCGAGAAAGCACCATGAGGGATATGAAAGAGGACATGGTACTGGATACAAAGGAAGGACAATGATTCACCAGTTTTCTACATCCTATAACGTCGAGAGTAGTATAAACAACTCTCAACTTCAAGAAGAGCTAGATGTTGCTAACTAGAAAATCCAATAGTTATATGCTGCTAATAAAAAAAATTCAAGAGTTACATGAGGAGATACAGAAAAGAGCTGAGAAAGCAGAAAGAGAAAAAACACGGGAAAAAGAAGAAAGAGATTATCAAATGCAAAAAATACAAAGGATAGTGTCTAGCTTTCAAGCCATGGCTAGATTAAATAGACAAACACAATGATTGAATGTAGGTCTATCATATTATCTATTTTTATATCCAACTTGCTATTATATGTTTAAAATAGGGAAATTTTACAAGTTCGAATATATTTTCTAGAAAGCTTGTTGTTCGCATTGATTAAACAGACAAACATAATGATTGAATGCCTGGTCACACCACTCCACCACCATCCCTCCCTCCTCGCCTCCCTGCAGTAGCGGTCCTAGTCCTGCTACTTTGCTCGATTGTTGTAACAAATGCTTGCCTCCCATATCTTTTCTCACCACCCACAGGTACAACCTTCGGCTCTCTTCCAATCCTTCCCTTATCTCCACCATTTGCACCTTGCTCAACGTCGACAGGATCCTATATGATAAATGTAAACCACTGACCTCTCCTCCTTGCTGTCCAACCATTCTAAATACGAGCTCTTATCTCGTTTGAACAGATCGCCACCATCGTCGTCATCATATCCGCCCTGCTGTTGATCAATTAGAGGCCCTACGGTTACCAATTCTAGATCCCTCCTTCCTGTTTTCATAATAAAACACCTTTGGATCAAAAATGTATGCCGAAAACCACTTCATGGTCTATCTAAACACACTAATACACTATCCTGTTAGCTCAAATTTTTTATTTTTTTAAATGAATCATCTAGTTGAACTCCATGAAAATGAGATCAGTAGCTTTATTCTCAAAAGTTGGTAGGCTCCCAAGGGAGGATTCAATAGTCTTGTCATGAAACCAGTTTCCCTTGATGTAGAAGTACCCAGTTTTGTCATACACAGTTTTGTTTGAGAGTCACTAGAATGTATGTCTTTTATCTGGTTATGCATAGACATTATGTATTTTTTTAATATTTTTAGATTGATGAAAGACAAATTTATTGAACAAAAAAAGAGGTGGAAATATCTTTTGCATGTTTCTAATCTCTACTATTTTGGTAGGCACATGCATGATATGGATGGAGGTTGCAAGGCGATGAATGGTCGAGGGGACTAAAATTTGCTGCAATGGAGTGGTGGGAGAAGTCATGGGATTAAACATTATGAATGAACGAATTGTGAAATTGATAAGCTATGGCCTCAGTAAACTTTATCTTTTGAAGGCTACTTAGTCATTGTTTATTTCTTTATTGTCGTATGTCCTTTGAATAATTTTTTTTTGTTAGATTTGTTATTCAGTCTTAGATGTTTTACTGTGTACAGTTGGGAACCTTATAAATTGATGGTCCAAATTAAAAAAATTTGTGATTGTTCATCAATTTTTGGATTTGCTCGCACAGCTTGTATAAAACAGTTCTTAGTTCTTTTTTTAATTGATCAAGTTATATTTTTTACGATGGTAATGATTTGTTTCATTTGAATGATTGTCAGGTTTGAAGTGGATGAAATAGCTGATGCAAAATAGGTGAATATCAATGCTCTGACTAATTAATAGAATAAGCTATAATATTTTTTACGCTATTTTATATTTATTGAAACTATATTTTTTCAAATATTATAGGAACGGTTATTTTCCATTGTTAATACAGTTTAGCAACGGTTGGAATTTAATAACGCGAATATTTTACTTTTATGAAACAAAAATTTAAACCTTATAGAAACGGTTGCTTTCCGTTGGTAATACATTTTAGTAACGGTTGACGTGGATTTTTATTTTGCTGACGTGGATTTTTAAATTTTTATAAAAAATACTCTAATAAAAACGGGTGCAAACTATTGCAACGGTTGTTGATCGTTGCTATAAGCTAATTGCAACGGCTTTACTAGCAACGGGCCATTTGCAACGGTTAACCATTGCTAATGTATTAGAAACGGTTGAAACCATTACAAGTAAGCTTATTTGAAACGGTTCTAACCGTTGCTAATAAGACCTTTTGTAGTAGTGCAAGTATGACAACACGTACCAATGGAAGTCCTAACCTCATGTTCTTTTCCCCTGCCAACTAGAGCCCAACACTGCACCTTAAAAGGACAATGAACAGAAATCTCAACTTAATGCTTTGCATATGAACAGGATCATACCATACCCAAGTAAGACAACATGTGGATCCATGGGAGCCTTAACCTGTGATGGATCAAAGTTATACCACGATGATATATGACGTTACATGATGCCTTAATCAGCTCTTAACCCATGGAACATGTCCCTAAACGTGCAAAAGCATCATAGAGAGGCTCAACAAATTGTAGGCTCTAATTATATGTTTGCTTGAAATGCCCACAATAAATATGGACTAGTGTTGACACTAATAATCAAACAGCTAATTAGGAGGGGGTTAGGTTGTCAGGAGTCCTTTAACTCCTCCAAATGTCCAGTTCTGGAGCGAGTTGTTCTTCCCTGCACATATGTAAGAACTCGTAAGAGGGCGGAATTGGGTTCTTTGGTTGTTCCTTCGACGATCAAGTTAGTAAATTGCTTGAGTGGAGAAGAAAATGAATTGTAGAAGTTCTTTAGTTTAGGGAACAGGAAAACTGCTTACCTTAGTGTTGAGAATAGTCCCCCTAATTATAGTAATAGTAGAGGGGTGGTTTGGTAACTTCGGTCGGGTATGGGCTGATGGCTGAGTCAGTATTTGCTTTATAAGTGTCGACTGCCTAATGGCGAGACTCACTTCGGCGTTTAATGTGAAGTGACAGGAGGCATGTGGTGCCAACATGGTCCGATGTGTTATAAGGATTTTCGGGGATAGAGAAATGATGATTTTGACCATGCATTTAATGTGATGGCATCAGGTAGAGGTCCAAGAAGTACCGCCTTTCGAGTCGGCTTTGTGAGATGTCAGCCGAATAGGTGGTTGTGTAGGTCAGTTGTGGAGTCGATCTGGTGAGGAGGTCAACACGTATCTCCTTTTGAGCTAGCTACGCGAGATGTCAACCCTTCGAGTCGTCCGAGCTAGGGACTTTTGGTTACCTCAAAGTGGTGAATTGATTTAATTAGACAGTTAACGTGGGATACTTGTATGCTATTGAATGGAGATTATTATTCAATAATTGAAGCACTATAATAACTAGGCTAATCTATTTGAGCCCAATCGACTCGAAAAAGTATTCTCTTTTAAACCTTGCGCCTCAATATCTATAACTATTATTAAGAAAAGTCTTTTTTTTATTTTATCCATATGTGCATCAATAATTCAAATAATTCCATGAAACGTACATAGTTTAAGTATCATAAAAAGGGTAAACTTGGAAAGGTTAAAAGACTATATATCATTAATTAACTCCATGCATCACTGTTCTCCTTAATTATTCTCTACATATCTTTAATACCCCCACTTACTCATCCACCCTCCAAATTCTCATTATTTTTTAGGGTAAATATTTAATAATAAAAACCCCTTAATTTTGGACGAATATAGGAAAAGCTCCCTTAACTTTCAAAATATCAGACCCCCCCCCCCCCCCCCACCCCC